>NW_024714177.1:6956247-7061247 GCF_018991925.1 Homarus americanus
TTCACTTTAAGGTAAATAAATTTTAACTAAGATTTGGTCTTTGCTTCAACCCATAGTTGAAAAAAAACATCCCTCACTTGTGTCAAATCCTTCAGTTAGGTCTGGAAAGACACGCATTGTGGTGACTTAACACACATACACAAAATAATAGCCCAAAATGTATAATTAACTTCTAACATTATACATAACATTATTATTGTTAACTTGTGTGTTAATGCGTTACACGGAACCTCTTAACACTGCTACAGTACATGACAGGTGAGTTGCAATAAGTCCATGAACGTGAGATATTAATACATGGTCAACACACTGTACACGTGCTGGGCCAGGCAAGCTTATTACGTGACTTAGAAATGAACATGAAATGTTGTCTAAAAACCTCAAGGTATTTTCATCGCTGGTAGGATAACCCACTTGAAACATTTATGTGAATGTGTGTGTGAGAACAAGTTACATTAGTGTTATTCCCAGGGTGGCGACAACTGTGCGAGGACCTCTTGATTCCTGACCTTATTCAATGTCCTAAACTCTCGTCCTAGGTCAGAACTCACATGTCTTGAGACCACCTGCTTCCTCCTACAGGTACCCAGCCGTCTTCCTGACCATCTATCCCTCCTACTAGACACAACCCTGGCACTTGACATTATTAGGAACCTTCCACACTATGCCATAAACAGAAAGAACCTGTACAGGGACACTCATTCTTCCAAGTAGGAGCGGAGTGCCCCTCTTCAGTACACAGGAGCGACCTTTCATTTGACCCTGGCTGGCCACTGTCTCTTGTGTGACTTCATTTTCTTTCGGTTTTATAATATTTCTGCGCTTCGCCTTGCACAGGATGTAAGAGGCGGGGGAGGGGGGTCCGATTTGACGTCATCCTTTGGGTACAGTATTATAGTCAACACCCGTGTCTCGTAATCCCACTCGCACGGCTATAACTCGCTCACGATAAAAATAAAGTTCGCCGTTTTGAAAAGCAGATTGCCAAAGCACCAAGGAATGCACACACCTGTGAATCTTACTGACGCAGGTGGAGCCTCATTCTTGCGTCATCACCTCCGGCAAGAGATTGGTTATGTGCTTTGGTGAATTTTGTGTAATCATATCAAAACATATCCAAATAATGAATACATCCAGTGTGTGTGTGTGTGTGTGTGTGTGTGTGTGTGTGTGTGTGTGTGTGTGTGTGTGTGTGGCATTGAGTCGGGTTTACGGCTGGGGGGGGGAGGTGATGGGTGGATGATTTTTAGCGGGTATGATTCGTGGGGTGTTAAGGCGAAGGTGGGGCGTGTGGAAGAGATGAAACGTTGCAGCAAGGGGCGTGTGGAGATATTTATAAGGGGGAGGGTGGTCGTGGGAGGTGAGGGGTTTAAAGGGTCGTAGGGTTACACACACACACACACGCACACATGGAGGGAAGGAGTGAAAGTAGCTGGTACCTGGCTCTCGCCGCGTCTACACACACGCACAGGCCATCCTACACGTGCGCGCGCGCACGTAAGTACATACGTACTAACGTGTGCAACTCCACCTCTCTGGCAGGCAGATAGATTGTCGTATTTAAGTGATTGATTTAATTTATTATTATGGGAGTTGAGTGGTGTCGGGCCTCTGTCGCTTCCCCTGCCACGCCTCCTGCAGGGTAGTTGAGTGGTGAAGTGGCCGTGAGCCCTGACCGCCTCCCCCGCCACGTCTCCTGCAGTGGCCCCCACCCGGGTATTGTATTTATACCGTCGAAGGCTTCACCCCCTTTTAACATACCTAAGTGCATAGTGTGGTGTTGTACACCCCCTCCCTCTCTCCCTCTCACTCTCTTTCTCTTTGTATTTTATTATTTTATTGGATATATCACTTGTTCATGTATTATTATTCGTGGCTTATTATTTATTTTTATTGATTATAGTATTTATTATTTTATGGATTTTTAGTTTGTTGGTTGACTTAATTAACTGGCCGTCATCGCCTGGGTTAGAAACATTTGTTATTGATTAATAAAGTTTTGTTCTGTTTTCTATTTTTTCACTTTTTTGTACTGTATTATATTATTTTTCATTGTTTGTGTCAGTGGTAGGTGTTGTGGCTGACTGTTAAATGTGACCTGCCGCAGGAGCTCTAGAAGGTAGCTCAGTCCAGGTACCTTTTTAATTACCACAACCACTAATATTACATCAGTAAATAGCGGATCTGTTTGTGCCAGAGTTAAGGTGTTTACACGGCTATAAGTCTTTTTTACGTCTATTTTTAACCTCACCACCTGCTGTATACGCCACTCGGTCACTGACTCACTCACCAACATTACTTCACTACAGTTGGCTGCTGTAGTCTACCAGAGCCACTTACTATGATCGTCTTACACTAAGTAGAATTAAACACAAAAAGGTAATTACTGTAAGGTGAGCTCTGTCTTTGTCACTGAGTAGGAGCATTACTCATACACTGGCGGAAAAGAACGCTGGTCTGGCGCACTGAATCTCAGGAAAAAGTCATCTAACTTTACCTAATATAACCTAGGCGTATATTTCAAGACGGGCAAAATAACCTAATCTAACCTTTTAGGTTAGGGGCTCCCAGACCCGGAAGAAGAGGCTGGGGTAACCTGGGATTAACGAGGGTCATAATAACATCAAGCGTTGACACTCAGCGACATGTGACTGACGGTGTCAATAATCGCATCGACTACAATGGTCGTGACCCAGAACGTTAAGGTTAAGTGGGCTAGCTGTTGAACGTGACAGTAAACGACAGTCATCTATTCAGTATATACAGCTGAACATTGATAATAGTTACCGGATTTCAGAATTGGGTCTCATAAGCATGACTGTCCATTAGGGGCAGTGTGGATACAACACACTGTGTACTCAACCTTCGGTAATTTAAGAGGAAGTGTGGCTGGTGGTACGCTCGACCGCCCAGATTGGCTAAAGTGGGTTAGGGAAATATGTGAGAGAATTTTGTTGCCGATTTTGACTGACCACTTGTATTGTACTGGCATTTTTAGATTTGTTCAATGAATTTTATGTGTCGTGTGCTCTCTTCCACGGTCTGTTTGAACCAACTTTAATTTTTATGAAACTGTTAAGGAATAACAAACAAAAGAACCAAGTTTTGGTGACGATGTACGAACCTAAACACAGTACAGCGCTTGGCACAGTGAGTCTTACCTGTTAACTCTTTTCTATCAATGTACTGTACTGTATTAGTTAAGAGAAGAGAGAGATACAGAGGGGGCTACAGTACTGCAGGGGTAGCCAGAGCAAGGTTTGACGCAGTACTGGGCTTCAACACCCATGGTTTGTGAGTGTCCCTCAACAAGTAAAAAAAATTATGAAATACGACTCTGGATAATAATTCACAGAGGGTTGTAAATAATTCACTCAGATGGTCGTAGATAATTACTTAGGTGATTGTAAGATATAGGCAGATATAAGACTCAAGTTTACTTTCGTAGAATGTAATAGTCATCACTTTAAAAAACGCCATATTACGTTTTATTGAAGGGAGTTACGTCATCAGCAAACAGGTGTCAGAAGTTACGTCATCGCACCCACAAACAGGTGTCAGGAGTTACGTCATCGCACCCACAAACAGGTGTCAGAAGTTACGTCATCGCACCCACAAACGTCGTATTGTTTTCTAGTTGGCTTCATTGTATTATTATTATTATTATTATTTCAGTGTCACCATACCAATACTTTTTAAGGTAATTACACACACACACACACACACACACACACACAGTTTCAAGGCTATTGGTCCAGAAACAGAAGAATGACGTGCGTTTGTAATTATCGAAAAAAAAGGAAATATGAACAAAAAAAGAGAGAAAAAATCCGAAAGAAAAGACGAAATGTTAGTACAGGCTGGTGCATAAGTCACTTCACTGGACCCCCCCCTCCACCCTCAGTATATGTGTATTGTTCACGGTAAAGCGACTTGTGTACCACCCTGTATACACGTGAACTTGGGGGGGGGGGTGCTGACGGGGAGGAGAAATTCGTATCGACTGCTAGACAATTGCATTTTTAATATTCTTATCAAGGACGCTTACAACATTACTCACCGTCAGTAGTATCTGTTTGGCTTGACTTATAAGATATTTTTATTTATTTATTTTTATTGTGTAATGACGCAAGTTTAGCTTTGAGGGCATTTTATTTCCCCCTTTTTTCTGCTTATTATTTAGTTATTATCTATTGTTGTGGTTGGTGTATGAATGAACCTTTATGGGTAATTTTCTCTTTGGAGTTTAAGTCTGGTAGTGTGTATACGATAGTGTTGTCATTTTACTCGTGTTTATATTCAATTTTTTTTTTTTACTAAGAAATTTACTGGTATAGTCGTAGAAATATCTCAAGAATCCAGTGGACTTTAAGATAGGGGATTTGACCTGTAATTCGATGGTGTATGTCATTTTTTGTTCGATAAGTAAAAGGTAGAGTGATTTAAGAGGGAATAATTGTATTTTTTTTTTATTTTAATATTAATGTGATTTATTGTTATTGGTTATTATTATTGTATTATTTTTTACCGTTACTGTCTTCATTATTAATCTCCCCCTCTCTGTCTCCCTCTCCACTCACCTGAAGTTAACCCTCACTTGCCTCTGTCTTTCTCTTGGGCTCCATCCATGTTTGGGTTCCTCTCCCTTCCTCCTCCTCCCTCATGCCCCCTCCCCCTCTCTCTGTGTTGGAAGGTTCCGGACGTTGTGTCTCAGTGCATTGTTTCACTTGTTAATCAGTGTTTGGGTTTCTCTCTCCGTCTCGGGTTTCTTTTGTAGTGTATGGGTTTCATCTTTCTCTTGGACTCGAGAGATTAGGTTGGGGTGGGGGCTGAATTTTAGAATAGAGAACACTATACCACTAGATATCGGACAGTGTTCTTTAGATCACTAGATAACAAAGTGTGCAAGTTCCTGTGTGTGTGTGTGTGTGTATGTGTGTGTGTGTGTGTGTGTGTGTGTGTGTGTGTGTGTGTGTATCACCAGGTAGGCATCACCTGACTCGAGGCTTCCTGAAGTGATGTTACCTTGTGTGTGTGTGACATAAAATGCTATACAGACTCGTGCTTCTTCCTACTCCGTTTCCTTCTCTCGTTATTCTCATATTCCTTCTCCTCCTCCTTCTTCTCTCTCCTCTTTTACTTATTCCTCCTCCTTCTCCTAATACACTTTTCCTCCCTCCTGTTTTTATTTTTTTCATATCCTGTTATACATTCATCTTCTCTTCATTTTACATATTTCCTCCTCATTCATTGCCATTTTCCTTTTCTTTCTTTTTTCCTATTGCCTCATTCTCTTGCATGTGTTCGTCTTGTCTCATACCCTTCATTTTATTCGTGTTTATGGCTTTTTCATTCTGTACCATCCGCCTCCCTCTCTTCTTTCTTTTCATTCTCCTCCTTTCCCCCCTTCTTTTTCTTCCTCCTCTCCCCCCTTCTTCCCTTTCTCCTCTCCCCCCCTTTCTTTTCTTTCTCCTTTTCTTTTTCCTCCTCGTGCTGACCCATAACCTGCGCCCCCGTGTACCGGTGAAGGGAGTGTGTGTGTGTGTTGTTGTGTGGAACGGCATCACCTCCCAAGGGCCGGGTCACCTGTTGTTTACATCAATCAGCTGTTGACTCACCTGATGATACATTGTTTACCATGACGTATCTACCTGATGGCTCTTCACCACTTTCATTGTGGGTCCGAATGTAAATCGAGTTCTATTTATGTATGTATATATTTTTAGGGTACGTTTTAGTTTGGGTTGGTTTAATCCTTCTTGTGGTTTTGGTTTTTAAGCTTTTATCATTGTTTTGGTTTGTTTATATTATTGTTTTAGTTTCAATCTTTATCTTTGTTTTGGTATAAGCTTTTATTATTATTATTGTTATTATTATTTTTATTATTATTATTATTATTATGTTAAATTAAGCTTTTATGTTATTTTAATTTAAACTTTCATAATTCGTTTAAGCTTGCATTGCTATTTTCATAAAAGCTTGTATTAATTTCGTTTAAGCTTGTCTTGTTAATTTTTTTGTCTGTGGCTCTGTCAGGAAGGATCTCAACCATGTCTCTCAATAGCTAGACGTAAGAGACACAGCTGAGAGGGGGGGGTAAGAGTGTGTGCTGAGGAAGATCGCTTATTACTGCGTTAGGAAGGACAGACTCAAGAGCTGAGAAAGTCATACAATTCAGTAGGAACATGAGTACTGTGTTAACCCGTTGAGGACGATGACTTAACCCCTTGGAGACGAGGACTTAAAAGTTTGAGTACGATGATTTAACCCCCCTTAGTACGATGATTTAACCCCCCTTAGTACGATGATTTAACCCCCTTAGTACGATGATTTAACCCCCCTTAGTACGATGATTTAACCTCCCTTAGTACGATGATTTATCCTTTTTAGCATGATGATTTGATGACTAAAAGGGTTAAGGTATCGTACTCAAGGGGTTAATAAGGTAGTCAGCAACAGATGTATGTATGTATGTGTGTGTGTGTGTGTGTGTGTGTGTGTGTGTGTGTGTGTGTGTGTGTGTGTGTGTGTGTGTGTGTGTGTGTGTGTGTGTGTGTGTGTGTGTGTGTGTGTGTGTGTATGTGTGTGTGTGTGTGTGAAGTGTTTTATGTTTATGGCAAGGTTCAGTGGTCAGGTGGCGTGAAGGCAGAACTTTCCAGCTATCTTGTGTCAGCGTGGTGGTGGTGGTGTCAGCTGCGGGGTTGAGTTCAATCTAAACGCACGAGATAACACCAAGTGGTCGCTCACCAGATAAAAACAACGAAGCACTGTCAAGGTATTTAGATACAATATTTACCCAAACAAAATATGACAATAGATAATTTTTTTTTACGTGAATGGTAAGGTTTAAGATTGTTCCCGCAGCTAAACTACGTATTTCTCAAAGATGTGTTAACCCTTTATATAGAAGAAATATTAATCGTTACTAAAGTGTGTCGGATTTTTTTTTTTTTTAGCAGGATGGAATATTGAGCTCAGCTAAAATGGATAATATTCAATTTTATGTTGATGAAAACATTAAGTGGTTTATTCCATTTAAAATCAGACAAATATTGTTCAATTTTGATTATTAATTCTGATACTTATGAGTATTTTGGACGGTTAAGCTTGGCCTATGTATCCAGATCCCCCTCACCTCACCTTTGTAGGCTACTGGTACTACCACACGTATTTTACTGTACTCTGGTCTTTGTAATCGTTCACGTGTTGCACCGTACAGTGGCAGATTAGTCGTACACTGTATCAAGTTGGCGTCCGTGTGCTTTGATGAAATACATGTACAGTGAAACCTCTATTTAATGGACTGTATGGAGAAGAAAGTCTGTTATCCAACAAGAAGCGAACTCGTAACATTGGTTTTAAATTAGACAAATTTAGATTAAGGCGCGAAATAGGTAAACATTGGTTTGGAAACAGAGTAGTGGACGAGTGGAACAAGTTACCAAACATCATCATTAACTCGAATACGCTGGATAGCTTCAAACATAGGTTGGATGGATATATGGGCAATAGGACTCGGGTGTAAACGGGACCGCCCAGTATGGGCCAATAGACCCGCTGCAGTTTCCTTCATTCTTATGTTCTTATGTTTTTATGTTATATCTAATGAGCTAGAGATGAAAGTCCATTATATCGAGGATCCGTTAGATGTGAAACCTCCATCTAACGGATTATATGGGGAGATAAGTCATCTCCCTCCCGGTTGTTTTACATTGCCGGGCCTGCCTCACTGGGTGGTGTGTACAGTCGTTGAGTTATCTTGTCGGTTACTGATCCAACCTCATATTTAAAATACTTTTTATATTATAATTTCTTTGGGATAAGCTTATAGTATGTCCTTGAAACTGAAGTATTATATAAATAGGTAATGCTAGTAGTAGTAATAATAATAATAATAAAAATAATAATATTAATAATTATAATAATAATGGAGAAAGGAAGACGTTAGCGTACACACACACACACACACACACACACACACACACACACACACACACACAAAAGTAAAAATTCCCTTCCAGGGTTAGAATGAGTGAGTGGAAGCAGAGTCGTGACACCATCAACACAAGATTAAGTGACGTGTTGAAGGTGTTTGTGTCACGAGGTGTGTTTTACCATCATCAAAAGGATTTATAAATCTTGCGGTGTCTAAGATATAAAGGAAAGAGATATATGATAACAGTTTTAGTCGTGGGTTATTTATTAGTGTCTGTGTGTGTGTGTGTGTGTGTGTTCAACATTAATATACAGTATATATGAAGGAACTGGTAACTATGTCTTGAAATATATTGTTAACTTTGGGTAAAAGTTTGAAGGTTCAAAACCCTCCGACCAGGTTTGCTGAGCCGCGTGTCGGTGATAGTCGAGATTATGGTGTGTAACAGGTATGTCACCTGTGTGTCACACATGTACAGCCTCTGTGGCCCGGCCTCATATATTACATGTTTTTTCCCAACATTTAAAAAAAAGGTGAACGAATAAATTCATTTACAGGTTTTCCTGTAATATTACGTGTAAGTGAATTGTGTCTAATTCATGTTAATTTGTGGAAAGTGTGTCAAGACATTTTTGTTTTCTTCAATTGCATGACATTTTGTGATGTGGTTTTGTTTGTTATCAATATCATCTCAACTATTGCAACTTTTAAGTTTTCCATCATCGGGCGCCATTTTGTTTTTGTCTGTAAATTTAGTGCGTGAATCTGAAGGGTTGTATATAAGTTATAAACCTCAGAAGACATTGATGAATTGTTTTGACAGATCTTGTTGAGTGTGTCACTGAGGCCTTTGGAAACAAATATTGTGACTCCAATACTAAAGGTTAGACAAGGGGGCAGGGGTCGGTTGTTTGATGTTGAGTATCTCTTCAAGATAATCCTTTATAAAGTTTGTTGTTTACACTTAAATTGGTCCTCCCTGGCAACGATAACAATCTGCACGTGTTGTCCTCAAAAATTGTTTACCAGTAGGAAATACCTGTGAGGAATATAGTGACAGCATCACAGGTGACCCGCCAAAGACATCATGTGATACGTTGACGATTGATGTATAAAGTTAAGTTGGAAATATCTGAAGAATTTATAGAATATTCAAGCGGGACTTCAGTCATTTAATTCACACACACACACACACACACACACACACACACACACACACACACACACACACACACACACACACACACACACACTGTACTTTAGCGTATTTCACAAATTTTATTACGAAGACCAATAAAACAGTTATTCAATGTGATAACGCTTTATACTCTAATTTAAGAACATGATTATTAGTTCATTCGTCCCAGAAGCAGTAACTTGCATGTACAAAAACAGCTCAGGCCTCCCTGTACTGTATACGACCCGTGTAAACAACAATACTAAACTGTAAATCAAAAGTCATGCTGTAAACTAACCATGACCACAGAATAATACAGACAAACACGGGATTATTGATGTATCGTGATGGACTGAACAAAAGGTATTACATTCACCGCATGCACGTAGATAAACTTTCATCCTGGCGTTAGAAAATTCCCTAAATATTACGTTGGTGTAAGATTGATAAAGTGTCATACGTAGGTGTAGGTCTGTCGGTTTCTTAGTCGACAGCTCATCATTTTCCAGTACACCTGAAAATGTTATACAAGTACCCTATCTGTGTCTCAATAGCGACACCTTTAACTTCAGATATACGGCAAGATATACGGCTATTACACGCGATCACAAGCAAAATTCTTAATCCTCCTCCCCCCAACGCCTATCGTCATCACCACTTAATCCCCTAACTATTGCCTACTTCGCCCCTATCTTTCCCTAACTCAATCAGTACGATATCTTAATCTTTGAAATACGATAACCTATTCCTTTGCTTCGATAATATTGTACACAAGGGGGTATAGTCATCTTACTTATGTGGTTAAATTATCTGACTCAGGGGGTTAACCTTCCTCCCTACTCCGTTCATCTGTGTCTTATACTCTAGAATTGAGAAACAGAACAAGACACACACACAGATGGAAGTCAATTTCCCCCCAAACTGTTGATGCGAAAATACACACGACACAAAAGTATCCACCAAAACACTCTATCGAAAGTGCTCAAGGACACAGCCTGTACATGATGCGTTCTCTTATCGTTAGTCAAGAAGTGAGATTATTGACCTCTGAGAGTCTTGAGTAACACAATTCTTGAAGAGTGTGTTGGTCTTCTACCTCACTGGATATCCGAATTTCCCGAACCCTAGAACCCTACAGCCATTCGAACCTACACACCCTGAATATCCTCACCCTAACCCAGCACATTCCGAATATCCACACTCAAATCCCCCGAACATCTGATCTGAACTAGCCTGCATAGACTGATCAAATTTTTGCAAACAATTTTTATCAGCTCTTGATTTTGCACAACTGGTCTGCAAAATCCAAACTCCTCCCCTGCTCACAAGACAAGTCCAAGCAGAAGTGTGATGGTCGTGTTTACCATTACCAGCTGACGATATGTTCTCATAACCAGCTTAGGGTATGTTTACTTATATCACCTGACAGTTTGTTTATCATCATCAGCTGACGGCTTGTTTGCCATCATCAGCTGACGGCTTGTTTACCATCATCAGCTGACGGTATATTTACCATCATCATCTGATGGCTTATTACCCTCACCAGCTGACATCTTCATTACCATCACCAGCTGATGGCTTGTTTACCATCATCATCTGATGGCTCATTACCATCACCAGCTGACATCGTCTTTACCATCACCAGCTGATGGCTTGTTTACCATCATCATATGATGGCTCATTACCATCACCTGCTGACATCGTCTTTACCATCACCAGCTGATGGCTCTTTTACCATCATCATATGATGGCTCATTACCATCACCTGCTGACATCGTCTTTACCATCACCAGCTGGCGACATGTTATCAGCCTGACATTTAGCGGTGGTTACATCTCCCCCAGATCTGGTGACTCAAGCCACTGATCATGAGCTAAGTGACAGCTAGTCTTCTTCTTCATCCCCCTTCTTCTTCTCCTTCATTACTACACCCCACCTCTAATTGTTCGGTTACGGCCCTCTTCTCCTTCTCCCTCATAAACATAACTCACACTCCACCTCCAATCGTTCAGTTGCACTCTTCCTCCTCCAACTTCACGCGTCAAGCTGATTATACCTGTGTAATTATCTGCCCAGCAGGAGGTGCCTCATGCCTTTGCTCCTGCTGATTACAGGTGTTGTGTACATGTACACCTGTTTATTGTGGCTAACAAGTACCGGTGCACCTGTCTATTACAGGTGGCAAGTACCTTTACACCTGCCAAGTGGAGTTGCCCCTTACCTTTGCAACTTGTGATTGCGGGTGTCGAGTACATTTACACCTGCTTATTGCGAACGTCGAGTACCGTTATAGTGTACCTGCCCTTTGCTAGTCTTTAGTACAGTTGTACCTGTTTATTCTGGGTGTCAGGTACCTTTACACAGTTCAAGTAGTGACATTTGGTATATATATATATATATATATATATATATATATATATATATATATATATATATATATATATATATATATATATATATATATATATATATATATATATGTGTGTGTGTGTGTATATATATATATAGATGAGAAACACTGATTCTCTTAGATTTTTTTTAGTTAACATCGTTATTGCCTTAATGTGTGAAGGAGTTGATAGAGGTGACACTGAGTGTTCTGTGAGCAGTTCCTTGAGGCTGGACAACACACACATATTCCCAACTGAGATGTGAGATCTTAGACAACTGTTTGGGGTGAGAACTACCACATTTTCCGATAATCCACATGTACAAACGTGAAGTTGGATTGGATTAGATTAGGTTACCTGTGAACCTCTGATCCAGTGAAACGGTGAAATATTGAGCCGTAACCAATCGGGTCAGCAGGCGTGGTGCAAGGTGTGTCCTATCAACACCTTTGTGGACTTGGACCTCTTAGTAGAGCGCTAAATCAGCCATCCGCACCTGTATTGTGGTAAGGATGATATATGTATTTTCGACAACTACAAACCGAGATGGTGATAACCCTGCCATCACGTGCAGTATCTTCACCAAGTCCGATAAGTCCTTGAGCTTCGTGGTTATATATTTCCTCCACCAGGGAAAAAGACACATTTGATTATATTAATGATAAACTCGACTCAAGTATCGCCGTTTTCTTAGTACTGTAGCGTATGTGAGCAGGTAGTTATGTTCTCGCTTCTTCAGTTATAGTTGAGGGGGTGAGGGCGGGTTTATGATAACATGTGAACCTTTAAGAATGTGGACGTTCATTCTCTCTCTAAAATAAACGATTATTACATGGTCCGTCGGCATCGAACAGCTGATTGCTTTATGGTATAACACCGTACGTGATTGAGTCATGACGTAAGATCTAATTAACTAACACCTGTTGACGGGATAAAGTGATTGATCAACAGCCTCGCACACCTTAGTTGACCTCTCCAGGCAGTGTTGCCCAACAGGTGATCACGTAACAGCTGTGGTGATGGTACACTCGACCCCGTAACACCTTATCAGGTAAGACTTGATCACTACCAGACACATCATTATCAAACCCCTCATCACCTGGCTCTTGATCACCACCTCACACCTAATGATCACACCAAATGACCACCTGAGTTTTAATTAACTTTCGACTTTATAAATAGCCATTAAGTCTTTTGAACTTAAAACTGTCAGCGTCCTAATATGTTGGTATGTCTGCCTCGATAACAATATTCTGGGTAGGAGTACCACTTAATGACAGGTGTGTGTAGGAAGAAAGTTGAATCCGGTGATTAAAATGCCATGATCTTTGACCGTAATCTTTACCTGTTTTCTCTGAGACTGAAACCGGAACGCGCGCTCAACTTAGTCATTACTGAGCATCACGTCAGAGGCTTTGGTGTTTACCGTGTGTGTAGTGTGTGTTGTTGTTATGAAAGAAAATATGTTTAGATTTAGGATAAATGTGATATTTATCTGTGATATTTATCTGTGGTACACCCCAAAAATATCATGAATTCAAGTTTTAAACAACTGTATACAATATTATTATTATTATTATTATTATTATTATTATTATTATTATTATTAGTGGTAGTAGTAGTTTCTTATGTATTAGGATATTTAATATTAAGGTAAATAAATGGTGGCGAAGGTGTGGCTATTGGGGGAGGCAGGCCACGTTTGAAAAAAAAAAAAAAAAAAAAGTAGTAGTAGTAGTAGTAGTGGGATGGGCCCAAGTGCAAGATGTTTCTACGCCAGACTCGCGGAGTTGATCTCCGAACAGAAGCAGCAGCCCAGAAGTTATATTAAAGCCTGGATGAGATGTTGACTGTCCTTCTCTCTCCTTCGGTCGGCTTTGCTCTGCCTCAGGGGAACGAGAGCATCTGCCCCTACTCCGACAACTGCTGCAGATATTGACTATGAGGCTACAGTCACTGAATGCCGCATAGATCTGCGGCTCAACTAATTTAACACAGTTAGGATAGCTTCTTATGTATTAGGATATTTAATATTAAGGTAAATAAATGGTGGCGAAGGTGTGGCTATTGGGGGAGGCTGGAGGCCATTAAAAAAAAAGTAGTAGTAGTAGTAGTACATACTAGTAAATATCCTAATACAAGAGTAGCTATCCTATCTGTGTTGAATTAGTTGAGCCGCAGATCTATGCGGCAATCAATACTAGTAGTAATACTAGTTTGTCCTTGTTCTATCTTATCAGTGTGAAGGGGCAAGATTTGGGTGACTCATCGATTCATCAACTCTGAGAGAGAGAGAGAGAGAGAGAGAGAGATTATACCATGAAGAAACAACCCTTTCCCCCCCCCCGCCCCCCGCCAGTAGCCAGTATTGGGAACACATAGCAGCAACATTAAAGGTCACAGTTTCAAAGCTTTTCAGGTTACGACCATGAACCATCCAGAGAGCGAACAACTGCTCACTGGCCGTTGTAGACTCGTAGAACAGCTTAACCCCTTCACTGCAGGGACGCTACTTTTAATATTTTATTTGGCTAACACAGGGCAATTTATCCAGCTCAGATGGGAACCCGTACACGAGGGGTTAGTAGACTATCTCCACTAACACCGGTGGAGGTGGTCAGATCCCCCCAGCGTCATTGACCTCGTAGAAACTATGAGTCAGGCAGGCGCGAGGCAGACCAGTATGTCATGTAACAGAGAAATGAATCAGTGTGATGTACTCGTAAGTTCGCTCCCCTCTTAAGCTTAATATTGTCTACTGTTGTAAAAAAAACCAAAACACCTGCATGTACGTAAGTGTTATACCTGACAGAGACAGATACAAGAGAGAGAGAGTAGGTGGGGGGGGGGGAGCTACTTGTACACCGCCTCACACAACACAAAAGATTACTGCCACTAACTATTACGTAACACCCGACTAACCTTTCTGTGTACCATAAACTCCCTCCCCCCCACTCCCCCCTTCCTCTCTGTACCATAACCTCCTCCCCCCCACTCACCCCTCCTCTACCATAACCTCCTCCTCTCCCCCCACCCCAACTCTCTCACGTAGACTATCATTATCAACCCCTTTTTAATGTGCTCATCATCTTCACCATCATTATCAGTGTGCACCTTCACTTCACCATCCCTTCTTTGCACCACCACTACCACCATCGTCACAGCCTCTCACTGCACTTTCATCTTGACCATCTTTTGTTTTTTTAAATCTGTGCACCACCATCCTCCTCCTCATCGTCACTATCACCATCATCTTTCTGTTTGCATCACCATTTCCATACACTATCTGTCATCTTCTCTCTTCATTCTGTTCCATTATCCTCCCATTTTTTTTTCTCTCTCTCTCTCTGGGTCATACCCTCGCTGTGTTGACGCTGTGTTGCAACACTTCAAGAGGTCGCAACACCTGAGTCACAGCCACACCTCCTCCTGTTACTCCTCTTACTAATCCTTCTTCTGTTGCCTCTCTTCTTAATCTTCTTTTCATGTTGCCCCCCCCCTCTTCTTCCTTGCTTCTTCCTGCCATTTTCCTTCGTGTCCATTATCTCACGCCACCTCTTATTGTTTTCCTCCTCCCTCCCTCTTTCTTCCTTCTCTGTCCTTCCCTTTCCCTCCCTCCACATGAGGCCAACATGGTTCTCAAAGGAACCAATTAGCAGCGGAGGAAGGAATGTCTGAAAAACTTCCATTAAGGTTCGACTGGCGGGTGAACTGTACCCCTTTCTATTTACGGTACATGACCCACCTATGCAAGGATTGGCCCTCGGCTACCCAAAGACTTTCTCGATAATGGCAGATAAACTAGCTCGGAGAACCTGCCCACGGGCGTTGTTCTCCTGTAAAACGTGGGGCGAAGGAGGGGGGGAGCGGACGGGTGGGCGTAGGGGGACAATATTCAAATATTTGCCGTGGACTATGTCGAAATTTTCTCGATATTAAGGTGATAAATTATCCAGACAATTGAGCGTTGGTTGCCCTCGAAGCGTCTAGAGGCCTCACATGTTACCTCATCCTTAGTTCAGCCGACTGTCCCCTGGGGTAGGTAACCTGGCCAGATCTGTCCACCACGAGTGTGAGTTGCTCCTCCAGAAAAATAAAACAATTTATTGAGAGAGTCAGTGTTGTCTGATGCCGCCGCCAGTGTACGAAGCTTCTTGTGTATATCCTTAGTCCGCGTCTTCAGGCAGCTCCTCTGTGGGTTAGTGTAATTGGAGAAGGGAATTTCATTTTTAAGTTGGAAGAGTTTGATCCTGACCGTTAAGGTGTTGAGCATGTTGCGTGTACCCTCTACTCGCGTGTTCGTTCCCCATCATGTTATTCTTATTTGGTTAAGGCTCCCGGAGAAGGGGAAAAGCGTGTCGTGAGTGGACATTCTGACGCAAGCAGCCCTGGGTATCACCGACCGTTCTCTGTGTACCCTTCGTCCACGACCACCTCTCCTTTATACTTTTCCTTTAAGAGAAAAGTATTTGAAGACGGAGAAAGTATTCCTTAAGTTGGAGATCTCTAATGCAAGCTCTCTGACGTTAGCCGCTAGGGGCATCATCGGTCACCAGTTCCCGGCGACGCAGTTCTCCTTCAGGCTGTCATTTAGTCCAGTCAGTGTACACTTTGACCCGCCTCTGATTACAGTAGAAGCTCTGTGTATGTTTTTGTTATTTTAAATGTAAATAATAGCATTACAATTATATACCAGTTTTCTGATATTTAAACAAAGTATAACTATTTAAACGCTACTTCTATTACTTGATTTTTATCTGTTGTAAATCTAAAGAAGCTTATTTGGTAAGAGAAACTTATTCAATATTAAATTCCAAACTTTACTTCTGTTATAATTTTTCCATCATTCACTATTAGTTACCATTACAGTACAACCAGGATCATTATGTATATGAATTAAAGTCACCCAAACTAATTATCTCAGGCTGATTTGTTGTTTAACCACAATAAACAACACCATCCGCTGATTTAGTTGTCAATTTTCTGATACTATAATTGTAAAATATTATAAACTAAAATGTTATAATAATTCTGATTCGTCATCTGGTCCATCATCAGCTTGTGTTAACAGGAGAGTTGTGCTGCTCACACCCTCGGTCTTCACGGTCAAGTGAGCACTGAAGTACTTTTTTTCATTCAACTGCCTCGTGTAGTTTTGCCGTCAGTTTTACATTTACATTTGATGATGATGAGAAATGGTGAAGGAACACTGGGCAGATCTTATATCCTTGGGGACAAACTTCCTTTCGAAACTATCCCATCTCGTATTGTACCTAAGAGTCGCACCCGTACCTCTCATACTCTGTACTTGTGGTAGTTGATGGACAACACTACAGATGAACGACGCTGTTACTTATTGCAAGTTTGTATACAAAACCGACCCCATTTTGACTCATATTGACTCGACCACTATGGATGAAGCCTCTGGAGAAAAGGAACAATTGAATATGGTGTTGTCGACGTGAGCCACCTATGTGCCGAGCCGGCTCTCCATGTACCCTCACCCACGCCCCATCTCTGTGGAAATGGGAACTTTGTATAACAAGCTAGAGATGTCTGACTCACGCCATCAAGGGCATCGTCATCTACTCTGCGTGTGTTTTAGGACCATCTCCAAATTCCCCTTCAGGCAGTTCCTCTGTAACTAGAATGCTGGAGAAAGGGAAAGCGGTCTTGAGTTGGGGAGTCTGAAGCAAGCCGCCAAGGGCGTCACTGGGATGTCTGTGTGTAAACCTTTCTCCGCGTCTCAACTCTCCTTCAGGCAGTTCATATGTGGGTAAATTTGCTGGGGAGTGGGAAGTGCATGGTGTAATCTGAAGGTGTCTGACCATCACCCACAACTTTCTGTGTCCTGGGTCTCATCCTGCATCTTCTCCAGGCATTTCCTAGAGACTGACCCTCTTCTTTCTTTCACTTTGGTCACAAATTTTATGAGGAAATATATAAAGCTGGCAACTGTGTTCCACTAGTCGGTTTGTAAAATACTCAGAGCAGTGCTGTGTCTCTTGAACTACTGTACAGTGCAATATTAAAGCTTTGTCTTGCCTTACCTCAATGTAAACTAGATCTCGACATTCATTATTTGTCGACATGGCGATGACCCTGTGTTGTAAGTTATATTACATTTTTGTTTCCAAAGGCCGTTTCCGGGTTAAAGGAATACACGTCCGTTCACACAAGAGGTACACTGAGGTATGTGGGTGGTGGCTGATGGACGCGTGTCTTTATTTGTCACACACTCGATGGTACTGTCAAGAGTGAAATATTCACACAATATGACTTTGTTGTTTGTATGTTACACATGTTTGAGTACTTGTTAAAGATTGTGAAAATGGACAACAGGATCACTTTTAGGTCTTCTTTTTATCCTGAAATTGAGAATCTCAGTTACCGGTTCTTTGCCATAAAATAAGAAAATGGTTGGGTACATTTTATTATGTGTTCACCTGTTATGGAATGGATTCAAGGTGTTCAACCATTTAAATATATTCCTCAGTGAGAAACGGTATACGTTACGGGGGCTCTTAGTACACCACATCCTTAATCAATTT
Organism: Homarus americanus; assembly: GCF_018991925.1. Taxonomy (NCBI): domain Eukaryota; kingdom Metazoa; phylum Arthropoda; class Malacostraca; order Decapoda; family Nephropidae; genus Homarus; species Homarus americanus. The sequence goes on from NW_024714177.1 coordinate 6,974,302, forward strand.
TGAGATGGAACTTTCTGACAAGCTAATTTTGGTGTTGGACGTGGATTGTCTAGCCATTTTGGATCATTACCTAAAATTGGGCAGAACTGGGCGAGGTTAGATCTGGTCCTTTAAGGTTTGTGTTCAGGGTAAAACAATTTGTAAATTATTTAGAAAGTGGTGTTGGATTTGGGCTTGTCTGAGTACTCCGGAAATTGCTTGAAATCATCGTCCTCGGGGGGTTGTCATCGTACTCAAGGGGTTAACTCATCGTACGTACGTCCACCTTATTAAAGCCATCATGCAGGTGCCGTATTTTCACGAGTAGAATTAGTTAAGTTTCTTAAATCAGCAGATGACTTGTCGTTACAGCTTAGATTAGTTGCATCAGACTACATTCTAAGCTGATGTATATATTTAACCTTGTGAGATGAACCTTTCACTCATCCTGGTGAATAAGGAAGTTTAAAGGCTAATTTACTGCCTTTAGGTGTGTCCTTGCTAAGCTGTATCAACAATAACACCACCTCTGTCTAATACACTACTGTATGCTGTTGTTGTTGAATTATAAGATCCTTGTAACTAAGCTTCTTATAGTATTAGATAAGAATCAATGTTCACCACATAAATCGTCAATAACACTCGACATTTTAACAACCAAAACAAACTCGCATCATTCGGGAGACAATAGCGTCACGAGGCCAGGGAGTGCCGGGCCTAAACAATGAAAATAATACTCGGCCGAGGCTTTGTGAAGACTGTCCTCATTCTGGTGTATTGTTGGAACTTCCTACCCCACTCTCTCACACAATACTGTACTACTGCTCCAACTACGAAACATGTTTTTCCCAGCACAATAGTTATTATATACACATCGAGCGCTTGACTATTGTTTTCCTGTGATATTTCAGGTAAGGTTAGTTTTATTTTGATCTTATTCCTGTTTCATCTTGTGTAGCTAGAAGATATGTAATAAACCTAATATTTGTGTTTGTGGTGCCATTTTTTTTATTTAATATTATTTTATCTCTTCCAGGTAAGGAGTGAAACATGGTCACTGCAGGCGTCAACAGCCGTGCAGTAAGTACAAAAACATTGGTGTTTTGATTGCTTGCACATTTTTCTCCTTACGTGTTGCTGAACAGCATAAGGAGAACAGCTGGTGTGTGTGTGTGTAGCTTGAAAGTATTGTATCGGCAATATACTCCAAAAGTTTGTTGCGTAAATCATTACCGGCATTTTGCTTGCAAATACTCATTATATAATTATGACACACACACACACAAAATAAATTCTCGTATCCTATATTGAGGCGTGTGTTGCTGAGCAGTGCTGATAAATGTTGAGAGATAAGCGATATTTATATGACATGCCAACATCCGGTCTATTGTTAAGAGTCGTGCAGTGTTTTTGTAACAACATCCGGATTCTTACCGTCCATGTATACGACGAGTGAATCCATTTCTGAACCTTGTTACAAAACGCTCTTGTTGATGTATATTCCCTCATTAAAATGATGTTGTGTTTTTGCTGTTGATGTATTTGATGTCGATGTAATTGTCGTTGTATATGTCAATGTATTTGATGATGGTCTCAACCCGTTCACAAAATCAGCAAGGTATCTTTAGGTTAGGTTAGTTCTGACGAAAAGAGGGTGTGCGTGTGTGTGTCCCGTCTCTGACAACACACAGGAGTACCTTAGGGACACACTTTGTGCCGCCCGGGATTTTAAATGCTATCTGTTGTAAGAATCTGAGACCCAGTTTCTGATTTGTTTTTCGCTCTTTATAAATGGCTCAGCGATTTGCTTTGAAACTCGCATCAACATTTTTACACAACTTAACCAATTAAATAATAACAATAATAATACAATAATAAAACTCTATTTACCAGACTATATGGCCAGGGAAATTCGTTTTATCGAGTCTGTTAATTATGAAACCTCCATCTAATGAACTATATTAATATGAAAATCCGTTATATCGAGTGTCTGTTAGTTGTGAAACCCTCATTTAGCGGATTTTTTTATATAGAGAAAAATCCGTTATCTGGATGTTTCATTGTAATAATAATGACCCGTGTCGACTTTATTTAACTATTTAATTTATATATTTGTCGTTGTTTAAGAAGTATAAGGTAATGCAGAGTTAATATCAATCCCCACAGTCGTGTATCAGAGCGTCCACTGCTGTTAGTCTGTTTTATACCAGGCCGATCGTCTTGTTAGCAGAGAGGATAAGATCGACTCACCGCCCACCGTCGGTTTGATATCCAGAATTACCTAAGTGTGATCACAGGTCTTTTATCTTCAACCTGATTTGTATATCCGGTTGTGAAGAAGTTGAGGAGTGAGGTGTGTGTGGTGTAGGAGGAGGCGGTGGCAGTAGGGAGGGGGGGGGGGTAACAGCTGCTCCAGTTCACGGTGATGTAACACTACCGACAGTCCGATATCTTTTGCCTTCACTTCCGTCCCCCCCCCCCCTTCTTCTCTCCTCTAGTGCAGTACTTTTCTTACATTTTTATATTGTTATTTAACCTTTTGTTGTTTATTTAATTATTTTTTGATATTTTTTGTTGTTTTTATTTAATTTCAATATATTTATGTCGTTTATTTCAGGATTTGTTTATATTATCATGTTTATTATTATTTTCCAATTTGCTGTATGTTTTTTACGACTATTTTTTTCATTCATGTAATTAATTTTGTTGTACCGGTGTGATAGAACCCTGATGCAGTATAATCTATCCCTTGTTATTATTGATTCCGTGTGAAGTTTGGTCGAGGCTTATTGTACTTACAAATCTCGTCACGTTGTCACTCGTAATGTCCAAGAGTAGAATTATTCACGAAAACCTAACCTAACCTAACTTAACCTAACTTAACCCCGAGACAACGTGACGAGAGAATTGTAAGTGTCAAGGGGTCAAAAACAGCTACGAAAAAGGAACAAATAATTTGACCTTATTTACCTCATGTTTTGCTAAATGAAGATGATCTCTGAACAAAAAGACACACCTCGTCACACTCTCCATACACCTGTACCAAAATTACCTGCAATTTGTCCCCCTTTTTGTTAGCTCGTCAGGGGTCACAGGTGGAAGACTGGCAGAGTGAAGTAGTGTTGTTGCTCTTCATGCCTTCATATTTTGGCCAATCTACGGGATGACTGCAATAAACATGCCTTTACACACACACACACACACACACACACACACACACACACACTTTCACAACCCTTTCCCGACTAACATGTAAACGGATACAGAGCTTGTTAATATTTGTTTTCTTTACATTGACTACACAAACATCTTTGTTCACAACCCCTAATTAACACCTGTAGACAGATGCAGCAATTGTTATTTGTGTTGTTTATTGTTGGAGATCAATGATATATAATCATTAGAGGAGGAGGAAGATATGGCATCTGTCACACCTTTATATAAATATCATGTAGAATGTTCTGTACACTAAACGCCAGGCTGAGGTACTCGTCTCTCTCATCTGTCCTCCCGTCTTGTTGTGGCTGCTAGACTGGAAAGTAGTTTATCAGGTGTTAAGTGTTACTGGTGTATGTATCAGCATTCCTGTAATAAATATATGCAAAGCAACTGTTGGACTGAGAGACAAGGTTGCTTTCAGTTTCACAACCTCGTCACCTCGACGTGAACACCTGTCCCTGTACATGAAAGTGGAAACCTGGACACGTGGACTTGGACATCCAGATTCAGACACCTGGACATGTAGACCAGAACTTGGACATCCGGATTTGGACACTTGGATCTGGACGTTGACTTGTAAATTTGGTGATGGATCTGGACAGGTGACCTGGAACCTGGACACCTTGACCTAGCTAGACCTGTATCTGGGTTTAGAGAGAGACAAAAAGGCTATTTATAATCAACCTTCATCATAAAGAACGTTTCACCACCTCTTCCTCACAAGGTCAACGTACTAGAAGCCACCGTAGCTGATGAGATTATCGTTGTGTTCAGTAGACGACAATAGTTGAGGCCGGATGGTTCACACTGCCAGACATAATATAACACGAGGGAGGAGTGTCTAGCTTGGAGGACCTCAGTTGACGACCGCAGGAGCATCTTGTATTCTTCAGCTGTTACTGTTGTCGTGAGCTGACGAGCATCTCCCCGTGGCTGGAGTAAAGTTAGGGGCCCGGATAGTTGATTGGTGTGGAGAGATTGTGATGAGTGTGATGGGTGAATGTTCCCCCCCTCCTACTTAGCTCCTTCCTCTCACTCGGTCACTAATAATGTATCCCCTCGTTAATATTGTTTACTTATATAAGTTTGCCCTCTGTCACTCTTTGTACGAATAAGTTCCCATCTGCCACTTACTGTAGTGTCCATAAGTTTGCCCATTACCACTCAGTATACATAGTTTACCCACTGTCATTCAGTATACTTATATACTTACATACCAGTACATGTCCGCCAGCTCGCTGTACATCTGTCTGTTTCCTGTGTTGAAATCTGGCCACGTACATACACACATTCGTATCTCCTGTACATGCGAGCGTATCCCTACGTGACTAGTGAAATGTGTCTACTACATGTATTCATACACACACACACACACACACACACACACGGAAATGGAGATATATATACATATCTACGCAGAGGCTTAAAGGGCGATAGAGAGAGGGGGGGGGGGAGAGATTATGACAATATATAAATAGAAAGGGAAAGAGAGTACTGTACGTAAAAGGTAAAGAAGGTGGCAGAGGTTAAGAAGCGTCAGCGTGTCAAACATAGACCGCTGTAATTAGTGATTACTTCAAAGAGCCGCCAGTTACGTCACACCCAGGGTAAATATAGCACAGCCGAGTTATTTTTCCCGCTCACTGGCTCGCGACCAGCCACTCACCGTGCTCCAGTGGCTTGACGTAACGCCCGGTGCAATGTTATTGGCCCTGTCCTTGAGCTGTGACGTCATGATGGAATTGCACTGTCATTGGCACTGTCCTTGAACTGTGACGTCATACGAAACTGAAATCCCATTGGCCCAGTTTCGGGAGCTGTGACGTCAGAGAGGAGGACAGGAAAAAAAACCCCAAGAGTGCCAAAAAGACGTAGACTAAAGAGACACCCGGGAGTTGCCAGACAGACAGACTTCTCCTACGTCATCAGTACTCATCACCACAGTCGAAGTGTCCAGCAACAAACTCACCACATACTGACCAACAAGCTGCTAGTACCTCTGGGCTAGTTCTTCCAGAGGTTTTTGTTCCTCTTACGTTCAACTTTACTTCTCCCTTACACACACACTGCACCTTGTTAGTTGGTCACACTTTACAGTCTTTATCTCTCTGTATTATGTGTGTGATGTGTCCGTATTGATGTCAAATGTTTATTACTAGCGTTGTGACGTCATACAAGCCTGAGCTCTAGTTAGTTCTTTTGCATGAACTGTGACGTCACCCAAGCGTAAAGTTGTGACGTCATACAGAACGAGACTGCCATTAGCCCAGATCTTGAAGTGTTCACGCGTCATGGACGTGATTTGACGAATAATAGATAATCGCCGGGCAGGTAATTGGCTGATTCCTGAAAAGTTTGGCAATAATATAGTAACTCTGTAAAGGTTGTTTGGTATGTGGACGCGTAAAGCAGATGGGCGTGTCTTCGTGTTGACGAGTCTCAAGTGATAAAACAAGGGATCACCTGAAGAATTGTCACCCCAGCCTGCTCCACCTGAAGAATCGTCGCCCCAGCCCACAGTGAATATAATATGTATAATTAGGATAACATAAATATATTCCTTTGTGTTATGCTTCTTTATTATGATGCATATTACAAAAGGTACTGAACAGCATAACATGAACGCACTTCTGAAGTGAAATATTAGAACGGGCAAAAAAAGATCCTATTCTTATAGACTTAGTGGATTTATACTTCAGGCAGTCTTTTGTTTGGCATTTCCACAGAAAACCATCCTTGGATCTGGTGCATTTTGTCCAATTCATCCAGTTATCACAAGTATCACACTTCACTTCACGCTTTAAAAGTCTGTTTTGTTGAAGCCACCGAATAACTTTAGAGGAATAACCATGGAGGCTCCTGACCCCACCTGAAGAATTGTCACCCCAGGTGTTGCCACCTGAAGAATCGTCGCCCCAGGATATCCCACCTGAAGAATTGTCGCCCTGCCGGACTCTGGGGCGACGATTCTTCAGGTGGTCCAAAACAAGTTATGATTCCACAGGTTGTTAGTACGGCTGGTGAGACCCTACGCGCGCGCGTGTGTGTAATAATAATGATAATAATAATAATAATAATAATAATAATAATTAACGGTTTATTAAGATAACATGGCAGCCCGAAGGCTGAAAATATACAATGAACAAAGATGAAACGTTACATATGGTGAAATCGAGGATTGGGTCACTTGATTGACAAAAGCTTTCAATACTGAAACATAGAGTGTGAGTGTGTGTGTTAGCGTATGTAAGATTTTGTAAGTAATTTTGTTAAATGGAGTTTGGTAAGAATGACTACAACGTGAATGTCAACAAAGGAAATCAAACCCTCGTAAAACTCCAATTTAATTTATTTGTTGTTATGTGGGCTTAAGTCCTGCAGTTTATCACAGGTATAGTATGTGTGTTGACCGTCCAGGTGTGGCTAGTGTATGTTATTTTCATTGTGTTCTTGCTTTCGTGTAGGTTGGCCCGTCGACAGCCTGCCCACTACTAACCCCTGTCCCCAGGAATTGTGTCTAGAGAGCACACCCTGTTTACCTGACAGCCTGTCTCAAACAAACCAACATTTGACAACGACGTTTCTTTGACGCTCTGTAATATCATTTTGCCCCACATTGACTTGGTAAATAAATTCGACATTGGCAGCTGTTGGAACTCCCCCTGCAGTAGTCGGTTAGTCACAGTGTGAATTATCTCTAAAATGTATTATAGAGCATCCTGTTTTTTTTATTTGTGATAAAAGTTTGTTGGTGAATTCGTCATTACTTTATAGTTTAGCTCCTATTGTTGTGTGTTGGAGGGTGTTCCGGCAGGTTAGGGTATGTCACCCACCATCTTGTTTGGTGTGTCACAGCCCAGTACAGCACAAGTTAGTTTAAAAAAGAAATTATCCTTTAGCCGTCTCACTTTGTTCAAGTTACATTTTCACCTGAAAATAACTGGTATATCAAGCATCGAAAGGAAAGTATTGCACCTTATGATCACAATGACGGACTTGCGGGTCTGAGCGGTCACGATTGTTAAGGTCAGGTGGAGTATAGTGGAGAGGTTAAGTGAACTTCCGGTGGTCACACAGTAACTTAACTATGTGGGTGTGACAAGGTATTCAGGTAGCAGCCGTGTGTAGCATGAAGTGAACTTTGAAATTTAAACTTTTTCATTTAGCACAAAAACAACACATACAACAGTATTGTGAGAATTTAAATGGTTTAACCTTTTCGGAACATTTAACTCGCCAAAAACTCGCCTAATGAACACGTGTATGGTTTTAACAGCATTTTGTATATTCTGGCACAGGTGTCCACAATGAATTAAAGGTTTATATCTGGCTGACACCTCCGTCTGTCTCGGTGTTTGACCAGCAGTTAATGTTAGTGTCAAGTTTGCCTTATGTTTGAATATGTGTTGTGTAGGGGCTGATATTTGGTTCATTTTAACGAGATTTGAGTATCGTCTGAAGATTAGTCCCAGCTTATTTCCTTCTGAAGACTAAAAACCCTAATGTTACTTGGGGGTGCGCTTAGGTTAGCTTACCGTTAGGGTGCTTAATCTTCAGGTGATGAAAGCTAAGGGATTAATCATAAGGTGATACGGCTAGGGTTGTATTAGGGGCGTGAGCATCGTAACTGCGGTGAGGAAAGTGACGGCGGTGACGGTGACGTAACGTGAGGATGTGGCGTCACTTGCGCCGCCGCAAACCTTGGTGGATGGCCAGTGTGTTGGTCTCCATCCCACCCCTCCTTCACCCACTGCTGGAGTGGAGGTGGTGAAGGGAGAGCAGGGGTTTGTTGAGGGAGATGGAGGATGGTGACAGGAGAAGAAGAAATAGTTGCAGTGTTTAGTAGAGCAAGAAAAACAGCTGGGGTAGCAGTAGAAGAGGCTGGAGTAGGGTGGAGGTGTGTCAGTGGTGGAGAAGGTGGTGTGTGTGGCAGGTGGGTCAGGAGTGCAGGTGAATTAAGGGTCAGTGACCTCTAGATGCGTCCGACTTCATTTTCGTAAACTATATCACTCAAAGACACCGACTACTTTCCCGTCTTTGTGTCTAATTGTAACGAGTAACCGTGTGTCGTAAAAAATTTGATTTCCTCTCAAAGCAAATAGGAAATCCTTTTGAGAATTCAGTAGCATGAGCGAAATTACACTTTATGTTTAGGGGAGACAAATGTGGAAGGAGTGTGGAGAGAAGGAACGATTATGGGGTGAAGGAGGGAATATGGTGTGTGTGTGTGTGTGTGTGTGTGTGTGTGTGTGTGTGTGTGTGTGTGTGTGTGTGTGTGTGTGTGTGTGTGTGTGTGTGTGTGTGTGTGTGTGTGTGGAAAAACTGTGTATAGAGTAGGTCAAGGAGGAGGGATTGTAGACAGAAGGAATGTGGAGTGTGTTAAGTGATGAGGTGGTGGTGGTGAAGCTGGTGGCGTTCTTCTCCCGATGGTGGAGCATGAGTGTGTGGAGTAAGGGAGTGCGGATGAAATGCAGGAGTAATGAGGCTAGACTGGAGTTAGTGAGGATTGAGGTAATTGAGGTGGAACACGAGTGAGTGAATGAGTAATTTGCCGGTGGATGGGTGTCGTAATTTGGAAGGGGGGGGGGTCTAATGTTACCACACACACACACACACACATCACCTCCTTATATGATGATGCGCTGCTGGTCGCCCTCATCCTCTGCTGGTGATAATGGTATGTAGTGCTGCAGCTGTTACTGTTCCTACTGCCGTTACTGTTACTGCTTCTGTTACTGTTACTGCCGCTGTATAACTATTACCTTATTCCCGGACAGTATTGCGTGTATGTTGGTTTTTCCTCCTCGCGTAGCTATGACAACAACCCCGTCTCCTGTCCTCTTTCCCTTAACTACCTTCATCTGCGACCTTCCTCACTCCTTCAACCATCACCCACGACCTCCCCCCCCTACATCAATGCACACACACACACACACACACACACACACACACTGTACTGTATAGTGCAAAAATTGACGACCAACCCACAAGTGATATACAAAAGTGGCAATTTCAACTCGAAGGAAAAGCACAAAAACACAGCAATACTGAGTGTGGCTGGATCTGACCTAACCTGACCTAACCTGAAGGGTGGAGCACACCTGCATTGCCCCAAGCTACTGTCCTGGCCACACACCTGCCCAACCGCATCTAGCCCATACGAGCCCGAACTGATTGCTACAAGAACAGCCCAGTCACCATGCTCTTTCAATAAACCGTTAATTATTATTATTATTACACACACACACACACACACACACACACACACACAGAACTTTCGTCAGCCGCCCCAGTTATGTGGGTGGTTGTTGTGATTCATTTGTTAGGCTGAGAGGGACAAAAGAAAGGGATGAAGGAGAGGGGACGGATAACAGACAGGGACAAAGGGGAGAGGAGAGGGGTGAGAGGAGAGGGAGATATAGGATAAAAACAGTATTAGTTTCCTTCTAAAATGGAAGATTATCTGCCAAGGAAGAAATCAATAACTCCGACACACTTACACACACGCAAGACGCACTTCACCTCCTCACTGACAGCCTTACCTCACTACCTTCTTGCGACACCTGACCATCTTACTGACCATGACTAAAACCTTTTGTCAGGTGATGGCGGCGGCGGGGCTGACCATATTGTGATTTAGGAGACTGTACTAGTAGGTTATACGTGTGTGGTGCAACGAGTGTGTGTAATTATTGCAACATTACGAAGTCCTCAAATGTTGCAGGAAAGTGGAGTATTGCGAGTCAGGTTTGGTTAGGAGTATTTTCATTGAGTTAGATTTGGTTAAGTTAGGGTAGCAGAATCTGAATAAAGTTAGGTTAGGATTTTAATATAGTTAGATTAAGTTAAGGTAGCAGCATCTTAATAGGGTTAGGTTAGGTTAGTAGCATTTTAATTGAATTGGAGAATTATCACATTGAGGTTTGTTGTTTGTAGATAAAATACCATAATGTTAAAGAAATGATAAATTCTTGGTTGTAAAAATACCGACTTTGTGTATTATATAATGACGGGTTATACTGTAAGCTGTAATTTTTCATGCATAGTGGAGGAGAGTCGGGCGTTTCAGTTAATAATAAATTGTTCAGTCAAATCTACAGTTCACATGATTATATTTTGTCAGTAATGTTCTTTTTTTTATTTTTTTTTCTCGAAATTTGATGGAAATGTGAAGATGTGTGTGTGTGTGTGTGAGAGAGAGAGAGAGAGAGAGAGAGAGAGAGAGAGAGAGAGAGAGAGAGAGAGAGAGAGATCTGGGTTAAGGCTCCACTATTCTGCCATTGCATAAAAGAACATAAGAATGAAGGGAACTAAAACGGGTTTATTTTATTAGATGTAAATTACTGAGGCCTAATAAATTAACCTGACCTTCTGTTTATGTCCCTTAATAAACTTTCTAACTAAACCTGCCACCAGTATAGAGGTTAAAGTACAAGACAGTAACCTAACTGGACTTTTACCTCCTGCGGCGAATGGAAGGTGAACCGTGTACTAATTTGTCATGGTTGTCAATCATGAAAACTGGAGTGTTAATTTTACCTGGAATTCTTCTTACACGAGAATAAGATGAAGAATTGACAAATGTTGTAGATTTATATATCGTGAATAGTATGTTGAAAGAACTCAAGAGCACCAGAGAGAGAGAGGGAGAGTTGTTTTCAGAGTGAAGAATTTGTGGAGAAAGTGTGGATGATGTAAAGGTATGAACAGATGGGTAATTGCGGGAATTGAAACAAGGAAGGTGTTGTGTTTATAAGAGGGAGGTGGTGGTGGTGGTGTGCAGGTCCTGTGATAAACTACCGAGAGGAGAGGGAGAGAGAGAGAGGGCTGAAGTCGAGGATCCGAGATAACCAGACGGAGGGGATTAGAGACCTGGCGACTGACAGTTAGACTAGGTGACAATAAAATAGGTTACTTGGCAGGTAACAAACAATATCGCGTCCCTATCACCTCGATAGGAACGCATCAGCTCCAGTTGTCGTGATGGTACAGAAGAGGGACACCCGCCCACTTTAACCAGGTAGTGTAGTTGACGGAGCTCCACCACCACAGTGTTGACACGTGGGTTGAGTCCCTTGTGTACCTTCTTTAGTATCAATGTTTGCCGATCATTGAAAGTGGATATTATAGACGCCACAGCCCGTTAATGTTGAGTGGAGATACAGTAGTTCACACTAAACACTTAACCTAAGGTACACAAGGCGGCAACGGCACTGCACGCGACCTTCTTCACATCCCAACCTGTAAAGTTAGGGTGGACTAAGGTTGTCTAGGCGTGACCCAGCTACTCTTAATGGAGACGAGCGCTGCATCCACTTACCTGCACTAGACATTCCATACTCCACCCCCACCCCCACACACACAACCAACACCACCATTACCCAGCTTCCCCACTTACCACAGACAGGCTTGACCCTTGGCCTGTAAATAGCGTAACACCCCCCACCATTAACCCCCCCCCCCTACACACCAACTACACCTTCACCTAACGAGTGGCAAGAGAGGCAGATTACAGGTATCGGGTCATAACGTGTGGTGAGCCGTGACTCCCAGCACCGCCTTCACCCACTAAAACACATCAGGGCTCATTGTTCCACTTGTGTTTACATCTCGGTTATCTTTTTATCAGGCAGCCCAATCACGCTTTGTGGGTTTGATTAATTCTTGGATTGTGTTCCGGGTGTTGTGATACTTGTGTTCCGGGTGTTGTAATAATTGTGTTCCGGGTGTTGTGATCCTTGTGTTCCGGGTGTTGTGATCGTTGTGTTCCGGGTGTTGTGATCCTTGTGTTCCGAGTGTTGTAATTGTTGTGTTCTGGGTGTTTTGATTGGTTTGTGTTCCGGGTGTTGTGATCGTTGTGTTCCAGGTGTTGTGATCGTTGTGTTCCAGGTGTTGTGATCCTTGCGTTCCGGGTGTTGTGTTTGTTGTGTTCCGGGTGTTGTAATTGTGTTCTGGGTGTTTTGATTGGTTTGTGTTGTGATCCTTGCGTTCCGGGTGTTGTGTTTGTGTTCCTGTGTTCCCTGTGTTCGGTTGTGTTCCGGGTATTATGTTTGTTGTGTTCCGTGTGTTGTAATAGGATTGTGTTCCGGGTGTTGTAATAGGGTTGTGTTCCGGGTGTTGTAATATGTTGTGTTCAGGTGTTGTGTTTGTTGTGTTCGGGTGTTGTAATAGGGTTGTGTTCCGGGTGTTGTGTTTGTTGTGTTCCGTGTGTTGTAATAGGGTTGTGTTCCGGGTGTTGTAATAGGTTGTGTTCGGGTATTATGTTTGTTGTGTTCCGTGTGTTGTAATAGGATTGTGTTGTAATAGGGTTGTGTTCCGGGTGTTGTAATAGGGTTGTGTTCCGTGTGTTGTAATAGGGTTGTGTTCCGTGTGTTGTAATAGGGTTGTGTTCCGTGTGTTGTAATAGGGTTGTGTTCCGTGTGTTGTAATAGGGTTGTGTTCCGTGTGTTGTAATAGGGTTGTGTTCCGTGTGTTGTAATAGGGTTGTGTTGTGTTTGCTGTGTTCCGTGTGTTGTAATAGGGTTGTGTTGTGATTGTTGTGTTGTGTGTGGGTTTCAGCGGCCACAGTTCCCCTTCCTATGGGTTCTGATCAATCTCGTTCACGCCAATATGAATCTCCTTGTCTTTATCCTCCACCACACCTCTGCCTCCTACCCTCTCTTCCTTCTCCTACCCCTATTCTTCCCTCCTATCCCTACCTCCTCCTCCTACTCTTCCCTTTTCCTTCTATCCCCACTCCTCCGTCCTCCTCTAACCCTTACTCTTCCCTCCTTCTCCTACCCCTACCCTTTCCTTCTCCTCCTGTATTCCCTCACCCCTACCCTCCTCCTCCCTCCTCCCTCCTCCTCCATCCCCCTCCTCCTCCCCTCCTCCTCCCTCCTCCTCCCTCCCTCCCTCCTCCCCTTCCCCAGCCGTCACATGATCCACGAGACCACCTTGTTTACCTTCCTCACCTCACTATGGTGTTTGGGTCTCAACACTAACTGGGTCGTTAGAGGTTTTAGCGGTTGTTGTCACCTTGGGGGGGCGCTCGTTAAACACCCCAGGCAGACGATTTATTACTTGTTGATGCCACGTAGTTATTACGGGGTTTGTGTTATTAAGGTTTACCAGGAATGAGGTGGGTGATGGTTACCTGGAGTGTTTAATGAGAAGACACACCGGCTTGTGTCGGGTGTCCGGCCGTCCTGCAGGTCAGCCTAAAACCAGCCTTCACGTTGTCTTCTGAACCCAAATTCATAGTGGAATTTCAGGGCTGCACCACATCTGTGAAGACGGGAAGTGTAAAGACAGAAACTATTAATTTTAATGGTGATGGGTTGGTGGTGGTGACCCAGGCTGTCGTAGATGATGGGGTGGTGGTGGTGACCCAGGCTGTCGTAGGTGATGTAGGTGATGGGGTGGTGGTGACCCAGGCTGTCGTAGATGATGGGGTGGTGGTGACCCAGGCTGTCGTGTGGTGATGGGGTGGTGGTGGTGACCCAGGCTGTCGTAGATGATGGAGGAGGAGGAGGAGGGAGACGCAGCACTGAGGTTATGATAGGACAAAAAATAAAGCCAGAGTAGTGTGTTGCATAGTAATACTGCCTGTTGGAGCAAGGGCGGAGGGGGGGTAAAGAATGGAGAGAGGAGAGAAGGTAAGATAGGTGGGTAGGGAAGGAGATGATGGAGGGGTATAGAGAAGGAAGGAGTTAGGGGAGAAGGAGGAGAGAAATGAAGGGACAGAGAGAATGGGAGTTGAAAGAACACGAGAAAGAGTCAAGAAGGATAGGAGGCAGAGGGATGAGAGTGGTAGGTGAGAATGTTAGGTGAGGGAGGAATGTGAGAGGGACTGGTGGGTGGGGGCAATGAGAGGGACTGGTAGATGGAGGGGAGAATGTGAGAGGGACTGGTGGAGTGGGAAATAATGTGAAAGTGACTGTTAAATGTGGGTGGCAATGTGAGAGGGACTGGTGGAGTAGGAAGAAAGAATGTGAGAGACTGGTAGATGGAGGGAAAGAAAGTGAGAGGGACTGGTAGATGGGGGGAAGAATGTGAGAGGGACTGGTAGATGGGGGAAGAATGTGAGAGGGACTGGTAGATGGGGGGAAGAATGTGAGAGGGACTGGTAGATGGAGGGGAGAATGTGAGAGGGAGAGAGGGGTTAGGTTAATATGCCGATAGGTTGACTTGGGCCACAAGAGCTCTGTCTGTTCACTATTTACTTGGCATAAAAGTATTGTCTTGTGCGCGCGCTTGTGTGTTTACCAGTGAATATTGACTGTTTGTGTGTGTGTGTGTGTGTGTGTGTGTGTGTGTGTGTGTGTGTGTTTTGCTTTGGGATGAATAATGTATAGACTTTAAAGATATAGGCAGAGTGGGTGTAGGTATATAGTTAGCTGAGTAAGGATGAGGCGATAAACGGATGGATGGATGGATGAATGTAGTGAACGATGAGGAGCAGGAAGGAAAAGGAGGAGAAAGGGTGAGGTGGGTATTGGTGTCCTCGGGTGGGTGTGAGTGTGATAACGCCCCCAGATAGTGATGTCATAAGTTACTAAATGCTGTGTTCAAGGTTGACAACGTTGTGAGATGATCATTGTGGGTGGAGAGGACGTGTAGCTTGGGGGTGTAGAGGTCAAGTGTTAATGAAAGTTGGGTATGGCGCTGGGAGGACGGGAGTGATGTTGACAGTGGTACAGGGAAGTTTACAATGCTCGGCAAGATTAGGTGAAAGTTGGAACGGGGGAGTAAAAGGGGTGGAAGGTGAAGAATGGAGATAGAATGAGGTAGATGGTTGAGAGTCGGAACAAGGAAGAGTACGACTTAGTGGGTGGAGATAAGAAGTCGAGAATTGAGATATTGTCAAAAGAGAAGGTAGAACGAAGTAAGTAAATGATAGCGAAACGAAGATGAAAATGAAAGATTTTGGTAACATCGCCGTTGGTGGCAGAAGGTAAGCGAACGTGTATCCAGAGGCGTGTCATTGCCAGGTGGTGTACAACGCCAGGCGCTGTTGATTTTTCTTGCTGACGCTGTATAGCATTAAGTAGTCCGGTGAGAGTGAAAGTAAAAAAAAAAAACCCAGCACGGGAGAAAGGTTACCTCAAGTGGATGGTAGTGCCCGGGCCATAAAGCAACGCTACCAGGAACACTCGACACATCCTGCAGTTACTAGTTTATGGAGGGTGGGTCAAGAAACTGTTCTCCCTCCTTGATTCCGGTGATAATTTTTTTAAGGCAGGGACGTGTGCGTGAGAGAGAGAAGTATGGGGGGGGGGGCGTCGGTAGAGGCCCGGGGGTGAGGAATATTCACTGTGTGTTTGAGTGTGATGGAGAAAGTTGTGTAGGAGCCACCAGAGTTTAGTGCCACAGGTTTACTGTATACATTGGTAGGTCTGGGCTGAGGCAACCGTGGCGAGTTTTGTATTGTATTATAATATTGAGTCGTGGGCAGTGTGAGAGAGAACACGTAATAATGATAACTAATTATACTTATGAACGTGCCCGGCTTTTGTGGGTTACCCAAAATGTAAATTCTTTAGCAGTATTTCAAAATTTCTTCAAAACCAGGCTAAAGTATAGGCTGCTTTCTTCTACTACAGTATCTGTGTCTATGAGATGTATCACGGCTTGCACCAGGTCCCGTCACACTCCGCTGTCACCAGCCTCTTTTGTCCAACATAATCCTCCAAGTTGCCCAGCGTCACGCACCACACCGACATGTTGGTCTACCTGCTGGTCTACCAACTCCTCTTCTTTCCAATAAAATTCTTCATTGCTCATACGTGTAACATCATCAGCCCATCTTAGTCTTTTACAACTGATGATAATTGTGGTTAACGGCTAATTTAAGTGATATTACAATTCCTTGTTGTCACGCCTTTAAAGACCAGCAGATTCGGCTTCCTCTGTTTAGTGACTGTCCAAACCTCACAGCCTTACCATAGATAACCACAGGCCGTTCTGTACTGTGGTGTTAGAAGTATTAGGTGTTGTTGATCTAGGGGGGAGGGCCTAGATATTTATCGTCTCATTGAAGCAGGTGTACAAACGGTATTATTTTTAATTATTCTAATTAATGTTTCTGTGTATATCTTAAGGTACCCAGATAATTGTAAAGATTAATAATTGCATCAGTCACCAAGAATATAAGAATTAAAAGAGATACACCTCTCTGGTACTTGCAGTGGTGGTCTGTACAAAGTAAAATATCATATAATTATTCTGGACATGATTTAAACTACATGATTGTTACACTGAATACATTTTGTATTATTGGCAACTTGTTGAAAATCACCACACTGGTGTTATAAAGCTTGAGTAATAATAATACTATGTAGAGGAAATTATTAATAATTATATTAAAATTAAACCTAAAACATTGAACATTATTATTATATTGAAAGGAATTATAGTAAGCTTAGTAGCGTTGATAATGATAATTGTTTCGGCTTCAGAAATGTGAATAGTGGAAAAAATATTATTTATTGTATAAAAAGAGAATAATAAAAGATCAAAGATACACACGTTGAAAAAATTAAATAGTCGTATTTTTTTAACAATTTTGGAGAAACTGGAATGGAATATCGCTCTCTTTGATCTTACTGTCAAGTGCAGCACCAGCCTCCAGTATTGTGCAGTGATACTGAACATGATAGAAGATAAAAAACATAAAATATTAAGAAATCACGAAATTTGTAAAGTGCTGGCGTTCTTAAAAGCAACTCCACACCAGCTCAAGTTTTCCCAGTGTGTGTCATCAATTTAAACCATCGCCACCATAAATGATCAGCTTTAATTCACAATAACCATAGTAGCTCTCGATCATAGACGAAAACCAATACGATATCTTGCTCCTTCCCTTGAAAGCCGTCGCCTTTCTTTCCTTATCTCCTTAATTATATTTTTGCTGTTGATGACGTGTGGGTGTACTTAGATTACGTACTTGAAGACCTTAGTTGTTCAAACTCAGTGATACATTATAACAACAACGTCCGTCACTCGTGTTTTACTCTACACTGATGATACATGAGCAGGTAGCCTTTCTCACCCGCTACAAAGATTCTGTAACAAATACGTTCTGAAAATATGAGAGATTAGGGAAGAGGATAACGTTTCATTCGCACCTGTAAGCAGCCAACAGCCGTCTGCTATAATAAACACCTGGTGGTTTTCCCGAGTGATGTGCATTACTTAGGGAGACACAAGATAGACACTGTACTGACTTAATTAATAATGTGTCTATTACACCTCGTCAACCATAAATATTATTGAGAGAAACGCACGCACGCACACACACACACACACACACACACACACACACACACACACACACACACACACACACACACACAGCCTGGTCATCTTCTCTCAACTCCACCCAACAACGTCAGCTAGAGAAGGTACAGAAAAGGGCCTGCAGAATCATGCTCGGCGCAGAATACTCCGGCTACACCAACGCTCTCTCCACCCTGGAAATGCCATCCCTCAGTGACCTCCACCACCAAGCACTGGAAAGGTTTGGCCGTGGACTACTGCACCACCCTCGCCATCGCCACCTCCTGCCACCTGCAGCCCCCCACCCAACTCGCGCAGTCCGCCACTACAACAAAATTCAGCCCATAAGAGCCCGCACCGATAGATATAAGAACAGCACCATCCCATCTATTGTTAAAATAATAAACAACTCCTGA
The DNA here is from genome assembly GCF_018991925.1 of Homarus americanus. Taxonomy (NCBI): domain Eukaryota; kingdom Metazoa; phylum Arthropoda; class Malacostraca; order Decapoda; family Nephropidae; genus Homarus; species Homarus americanus. Next base: position 6,992,175 of record NW_024714177.1, read on the forward strand.
TTTATGTACTGTACAGCCCTGTAAATGTATTCAATGCATATTATATCATTATGTCTAAATCAAATGTAAGTCTGTATATTTTCAGCCACCGACTGCAACTCTATTAATAAACCGTTTATTATTATTATTATTATTATTATTATTATTATTATTATTATTACACACACACACACACACACACCCACACCACGATATGACACGGCAAATAAACCTTTTAGCTCATCAATAGTCAGCTTTAGGCCTATCGAGAGGAGCGGAGGGGAGGGTACAGTAATCACTGGCTACAACAACCTGTTTATCACCAAAACACTGAACCTATTCTACTACGTCATCCCTCCTTGGCCCCACGGGATAACCACACAACACTACAAACACTTATCACTCATAACTTACACCACCTGCACCAAACACTTAGAAATACACACTCGGAGGTTGAAAATACTCAAGTGCGTTTGCATCATCTTGCGAGAGTCTTACCTGGACCACGAGTGTTAGCAGGTGTTGAGGGACCTTGACACACCTCGCCCTCACCCCTTCTCACCTCAGGCCTAAACACTCTCACCTTCAGTCCCCGATTTTTAAACATGTGGTATTGTGCTGCCTGGCTCTATGGATAGAGGGGCCACGTCTCTGTAAGTGGCGGCGCGGGTTCAAGGCCATGAGTAGAATCTACGTATTGTATTTTCTCAGGGAAACGAGTATGGTTTAATGTTATGCTGTTGTCAGTCATCTTACATTTATTTTTGACTGTGTGTGTGTGTGTGTGTGTGTGTGTGTGTGTGTGTGTGTGTGTGTGTGTGTGTGTGTGTGTGTGTGTGTGTGTGTGTGTGTGTGTGTGTGTGTGTGTGTGTGTGTGTGCTATTATAAGTCATCATAGTTGTTGATGGTGTATACTTGTGGTGACACTTCCTGATCCGGCGACCAAGGGCTGCTTGATAACTGTGGTGTGGTGGTGACACGAGCAACCTCTAACACCCTCCACCTACCTGCTGCTGCTGCTGTGCTGGTAGCCTGTAGAAGGGGGGGGGAGGAGGGAGAGGGTACAACCTAGTGATTAACAACACTTAACACGAACTACAGCAAGAAGACAAATGGAACACAACAATAGAGTCAGAGAAGATGGCAAGTAACGTGAGATGGATATAGCGGCAGCATCTCTGGACTGGTGTAACAGAAGGAACTGGCCCCACCTGGCTGTCACCTCTCAACATAAGTGGTCACTCAAGAGAACAAGATGATACCAACTGATAACGCCGCCTCCCACTGTCTTTGTCGCGGCTCCTGGACCATCGCCCTCATCCTCACCTCTCTGTTCTCTCGTGTTTCCTTCCCCTCTCATAATATTTACATGATTCATTTTCAAAGTCTTTCATTAAGGTATATTACAGTACTGGTGTGAAGTCCTCTTCCACTCAACTCGACTGTCAATATTCGACTTCTTTCCTCCAATCCGTTCGACTTATTTCAACTAAAGTCTGTCATAGTAGGTTTCTTACTAACTCGTTCCTCTCCCATGGTGGCCCTGAGTGAAGACCTATTTTACACGTGTTTTTTTTTTTGTTTTTTTTTGGAGAACCGCGGATTTGTTGGTATCGAAAACAAAACAAAACCGAGAAACTTGATAATAGGGAAAGGGAGAAAAAGTTAAGCTTACTCTGGGGTTGTTGGTCTTGAGAAACGTTGGCAATCTTGTACTCATCAGAATCTATTTTTTTTAATGATAGCTCAAGAGTTTATTGGTTTTTTGGTGTTCCACGTGAAAACTGGCTTCAAGTAAGGGTTATCATTGTTGTTAATATTATACGCCTTCTGCCGTGTGTCTGGACCCATTCAGGGTTGGTATTTTTATTTATTTATTTTATTCCAAGTTTCCTCCACGTATTAGCGATCTTGAATGCACATGGCCCCTTGCTATTCCGGCCCCATATTATTATTATTATTATTATTATTATTATTATTATTATTATTATTATTAACTAAGAATTCGTTAAGTGGTGTTGAGTGTTCTAGGCCTCGTGCTATTACGGATTTTTATGAGTGTTTCCAAAACAAGTCCCTCAATCTGACTCTTCTTGGTGGGGTCAGCTATTGTTTGTGTGTGTGTTGATGAGATCCTAGGGCGCGCGCACACACACACACACACACACACACACACACACACACACACACACACACACACACACACACACACACAGGAAATATGACCTCCTGTGTTACGGGTGAGGGAGCCGAGAGAGATGTAGCTCCTGATTGGTGGGCTACTCGTGGTCCGACTTTTACCAATTATTCTCATCTTAGAGACGAGGAGAGTGAGGTAGAAGGTGAGAGAGAAAGAAGTGAAATAAAGGGAGTGAGAGAGGGAAAGAGAGAGAAAAGGTGAGAGAGGGAAAGAGAGAGAGAGAGGGAAAGAGAAAGAAAAAGAGATATTGAGAGAAAGAGAGTAGAAGACACTGCAGGTAACGACAACTGGGCCGGGTTCTGTTGACTGACTGAAGGCAGACGAAAGTTGACCAAGGTTTAATTTTCTCTTCCGGGCGAGTATTATTTATGTTTGTTTGGGCGGGGGAGGGGGGGTGCTGAGTACATCTTTCGGGGTGGAGGACAACTTTCAGGCGGGAATGGGGACGACTTTCGGGGTGGGAGTGAGGACAACTTTCAGGCGGGGTGGAAGACAACTTTCGCCCGGGGGTGAGGACAACTTTCGGGCGGGAAGAGGATGTGGGTTAGGTTAGGTTGTAGTTGTTTTTATATTTTAGTTTAGATAGATTAGTTGTTGTCAGAGTGGGGGAGACAAGGTAAGATTAGACTAAGTTAGGTTAGTTTTCTGGCATGGGGAGATGTTTTTTTTTCAGTTATAGTTAGGTTAGGTTAAGTTACGTTAGGTTAGGTTAAGTTACGTTAGGTTAGGTTAGGTTAGGTTAGGTTAGGTTAGGTTTTTAGTATTGTGGAGTATTGTGGTGGAAGGTTAGGTTAGGTTAGGTTAGGTTAGGTTAGGTTAAGTTACGTTAGGTTAGGTTAGATTTTTAGTATTGTGGAGTATTATGGTGGAAGGTAGACAGGAATGCAGTTATGGTTTTCTCTTGTGTTTGTGTAAGGTGCGGCGAAGGTGACGTCATCTGGGTAAGAACCTTGACCAGGGAAGGTGGTGGTGGTAGTAGTAGTGGTGGTGGCGAAGGTGGTGGTGGCGGCGATGGTGGTCAGTGAAAGTGAAAGTTGTGGTGGAGGGGAGTGGGGGTGGTAGGGCCAGCACGGGTCGCCTTCGCCGTCTCCTACTGTCTCCGCTGCTACTGCTGTTGTTGTATTAATTATGTACGACCTCTCTTGCCCCGTTACCAATGATTCTATGATGTCTCCTGTACTACTGCCGCTGTTGTTACTGATGTTGCTGTTACTACTGTTGCTGCTGCTACTACTACTGTTACTGCTACTGTTGCGACTGTTACTGCTGCTGTTGCTATTGTTATTGTTGCTGCTACTACTGTTACTGCTACTGTTGCAACTGTTATTGCTACTGTTGCTACTGTTACTGCTGCTGTTGCTACTGTTACCGCTGCCTCTGTTGTACCACTTATCTCCCTGGTAATAGTTTTTAATGGTTCCTTATTTCGGGATCGACGCTGATGACCACTGTTGTTGTTGTTGTTGTTGTTGTTGTTGTTGTTGTTGTTGTTGTTGTTGTTGTTGTTGTTGTTGTTGTTGTTGTTGTTGTTGTTGTTGTTGTTGTTGTTGTTGTTGTTGTTGTTGTTGTTGTTGTTGTTGTTGTTGTTGTTGTTGTTGTTGTTGTTGTTGTTGTTGTTGTTGTTGTTGTTGTTGTTGTTGTTGTTAAGTTGTTGTTGTTGTTGTTGTTGTTGTTGTTGTTGTTGTTGTTGTTGCTGTTGTTGTTGTTGTTGTTGTTGTTGTTGTTGTTGTTGTTGTTGTTGTTGTTGTTGTTGTTGTTGTTGTTGTTGTTGTTGTTGTTGTTGTTGTTGTTGTTGTTGTTGTTGTTGTTGTTGTTGTTGTTGTTGTTGTTGTTGTTGTTGTTGTATCCCGTTGATTAGATTTTATTGTTTATTATTCCTCACTTCACAGCTGGTGTTATTATTCTCACTTCACAGCTGGTGTTTATTCCTCACTTCACAGCTGGTGTTATTATTCCTCACTTCACAGCTGGTGTTATTATTCTTCACTTCACAGCTGGTGTTTTTATTCCTCACTTCACAGCTGGTGTTATTATTCCTCACTTCACAGCTGGTGTTATTATTCTTCACTTCACAGCTGGTGTTATTATTCCTCACTTCACAGCTGGTGTTATTATTCCTCACTTCACAGCTGGTGTTATTATTCTTCACTTCACAGCTGGTGTTATTATTCCTCACTCACAGCTGGTGTTATTATTTCCTCACTTCACAGCTGGTGTTATTATTCCTCACCACAGCTGGTGTTATTATTTCACTCACTGCTGGTGTTATTATTCTCACTTCACAGCTGGTGTTATTATTCCTCACTTCACAGCTGGTGTTATTATTCCTCACTTCACAGCTGGTGTTATTATTCTCACTTCACAGCTGGTGTTTTATTCTCACAGCTGGTGTTATTATTCTTCACTTCACAGCTGGTGTTATTATTCTTCCTTCACAGCTGGTTTATTTATTTCTTCACCACAGCTGGTGTTATTATTCTTCACTTCAGGCTGGTGTTATTATTCTTCACTTCACAGCTGGTGTTATTATTCTTCACTTCACAGCTGGTGTTATTATTCTTCACTTCACAGCTGGTGTTATTATTCTTCACTTCACAGCTGGTGTTATTATTCTTCACTTCACAGCTGGTGTTATTATCTTCACTTCACAGCTGGTGTTATTATTCTTCACTTCACGCTGGTGTATTATTCTTCACTTCACAGCTGGTGTTATTCTTCACTTCACAGCTGGTGTTATTATTCTTCACTTCACAGCTGGTGTTATTATTCTTCACTTCACAGCTGGTGTTATTATCTTCATACAGCTGGTGTTATTATTCTTCACTTCACAGCTGGTGTTATTATTCTTCCTTCACAGCTGGTGTTATTATTCTTCACTTCACAGCTGGGTTATTGTGTCTTCACTTCACAGCTGGTGTTATTATTCTTCACTTCACAGCTGGTGTTATTATTCTTCACTTCACAGCTGGTGTTATTATCTTCCTTCACAGCTGGTGTTATTAGTCTTCCTTCACAGCTGGTGTTATTATTCTTCACTTCACAGCTGGTGTTATTAGTCTTACTTCACAGCTGGTGTTATTATTCTTCCCTTCACAGCTGGTGTTATTAGTCTTCCTTCACAGCTGGTGTTATTAGTCTTCCCTTCACAGCTGGTGTTATTATTCTTCCTTCACAGCTGGTGTATTATTCTTCCCTTCAGCTGGTGTTATTAGTCTTCACTTCACAGCTGGTGTTATTATTCCTCACTTCACAGCTGGTGTTATTAGTCTTCCCTTCCAGCAGGTGGTACACAGTGGTCGTCTTGACTGTGAGACAACACCTGTTTTCAACCTTCTTCCTCCCTATCACTAGCTATTGATTGATTGACACCTGTTTTTACCGCTAGCCCATGTTGAGGAGGGGGGAGGTTGGCTGGGTGTGTAAGAGACGGGGGAGCTTGGGTCATCATAGACGTGTATGTGTGAGTGCACGCAAACTGGTTCCTCAGGTAACCCAGACACTGGCGGCTTGCAGAATGACAACGAAATAACACTTGAGACTGTACCACCATAACTCGACACGATCTCCCAATTAGCACTCGAAGCTGAGAGTATTCGGGTGGTTCCTGGCCTCTTGCTCACCTGAGACTCCAGGGAAGGATCAAGAGAGAGAGAGTGTATCAAAACAACTGGCCAATAGGATTAAGATAAACGTCTGTGAAAGTAAATGAGAAGCAACGATGCAGGAAGAGGAAGATGTGGGAGTAAAAGAAATATCACACAAGGAAAAACAGAAGAGACTAAGGTAGGAGCAAAGGTGGCGGCAGTGGTGGTGGGCGTTGTTGTGGGTGTGGGTGGAAATTAGTGTCCTTCATTTTATTATATTTTCCCTTTAATTTCTTTTTATTCTTCTCGTATTTATTTCCTCTCTCTCTCTCTCTCTCTCTCTCTCTCTCTCTCTCTCTCTCTCTCTCTCTCTCTCTCTCTCTCTCTCTCTCTCTCTCTCTCTCTCTCTCTCTCTCTCTCTCTCTCTCTCTCTCTCTCTCTCTTCTTCAGACGACGGTATTATTGGTGTTTTGATCGAGGAGTCAGTGTGTGCGTGTAGGTTGTCAGGAGACGCCGCTGCTGAGGCGTGTGTTGGCGTTGATTGTGTAGGTGTTGTTGTTGTTGACGCTGGTGGTGTAGGTGTTGTTGTTGTTGACGCTGGTGGTGTAGGTGTTGGCGTTGACGCTGGTGGTGTAGGTGTTGTTGTTGATGCTGGTGGTGTAGGTGTTGTTGTTGATGCTGGTGGTGTAGGTGTTGTTGACGCTGGTGGTGTAGGTGTTGTTGATGCTGGTGGTGTAGGTGTTGTAAACTGAGGTAATTGATGGTACAACTGTAGCAGATTTAAGATTTGTCCCCGGAGGGGGCTAGTTTATTGGGCACCCCCTTGCATCCTGTACAAGGCAAAGCGCACAAGCGTTTACAGTGCCCAACAGTGAAGCATGCGGTGTTCGCGCTTGCCTTTTTGACTCTTGCAATTTAGGACGCAAGTGCCTGAAGGGCCGTGGATTATGTCAGCAAGTTACATACAGAGACAGGATGATTGTGGGGGGGAGGGGGGGTTCCCGATCTGTGCTGTATATGGCAAGGCGTGGCAGATCCCTTATAATGTCAAGTGCCAAGTGGTGGTGTTAAGTGTAGGGGTCACTGGGAGTGTGAGTGTGGCAGGGTGTGTGTTAGTGGTGGTAATGGCGGAGATGTGGTGGTGGAAAGGCTACAGCTGTGGTGGCGGGGTGGTACAAGTGTGGTGGTGGGGTGATACAAGTGTGGTGGTGACATAGATGAAATTAAGCTAGATTATATGTGGTGTAAAGATGGTTGTTACTTTTAACGAGTGTACGATGGTGTAAGTGTGGTGGTACGGAGGGTGTAGGTGTAGTGGTGGGGAGGATGCATGGTGAGGATGCACATGTGGTGGTGGGGAGGTGTATTGATGTGGTGTAGGTGTTGGTTGGGGAGGGTGTAGATGTATACAGTAGTAGGTATAGGTGGCAAGACTCCGTACCCGTGTCTTCAGCTGTAAGGAGCTGAAATAATCTACAAAGTTGCACTCATATCGAGCAGTGGTCCTCCCCACCCTGCTGTATGGCAGTATGGCAGCGAGACATGGGTCACATACAGGAGGCACCTCAAGGCACTTGAAAACTTTCACCAATATAGTCTATGTTCCATCCTCCGAGTTCGCTGGGAAGGCAAGAGAACAAATGCCAGTATTATAGCTGACACCAACTGTAGGAGCATCAAGGCTACCATTATTCATGAACAACTACGCTGGACTGGCCATGTTACCCACATGGACGACAGTAGACTGCCAAAGCAGCTACTTTACAGTCACCTAACGATTGGTAAATGTAACGCTGGCGGTCAACTGAAAAGGTATAAGGATATTCTTAAGTCAAACCTGAAAAAGTGACAAATCGACCCCCTCACCTGGGAAACGATTACTCCACACTAACGTTTGGAGGAGCACCACCCGAGAAAGTGTAAATACTTTGGAGTTAGCCTGACTGCATACCGAGGCAGACAAGCTCCAGCGCCTGAAAGACGCTGCCGCTGCCCCTCCCGCACTAGATGTAGTCCTCCACATGTGCAACATCTGTGGACGACCCTGCCGGTCCCGTATCGGCCTCTCGAGTCACCTCAGAGCTCTTCAACGAAGGTGACATCCTTAATGACGCATATCATCGTATCATAGCTGGATGATCGTCATACTCGATTCCGAGTGACAGCAAAGTAGTAGTATAGGTGGCAAGTGACAGTACAGTATAGTGTCACAAGAGGAGTACAGTATAGTGACACAAGAGGCGCTAGTGGTGGTGGTGTTGACATACTGTAGAGGCAAGGATCATGTACCGTATGTGGGTTGTTGTCTCAAGATGCTGTTGCTTCATGGTCCTCCTGTGTGTGTGTGTGTGTGTGTGTGTGTGTGTGTGTGTGTGTGTGTGTGTGTGTGTTTGTTTGTTTGTTTGTTTGTGTTTGTTTATATATGGATTGATTAAAATTACCAAATGAATGTATAAGTCATCCAGGAACATATCGCTATACACGTAGTTTCGGTCATTAGTATGTCCCCTAGTCGAGCGTCCCCACCTGTTCTCATCTATATTCTCAACACTTGAATCTCCCACTTCCTCTGCTGCTCTCTTCCATGAATACTGCTTTCAGTTCTGTTAAGTGTCTGTTGGAGTGGTATGTGTATGTGATGAGGTGCGTAATAATGACGTGTGTGTTAAAATGCATGTTATAGTGGTATGTGTGTTAAGGTGAGTGGTAGTGGTGTGTTGGAGTGTAGGTAGTTGTGGTGATGGGTGATAACACTGGGAGGAGAATGTTCAGGAGTGACGTGTGATACTGATGTACGGCAGCTGTTGTAGTGGGCCACCTGTTGTTTATCTGTGTCTGTCTCCCGTCTGCCATGTGGTGATGCAGTGGTGCAGTTTGTCCGTTTTACCTGTCACCCTGTTGATGATTTTCTGCTCTAACCAGATTTGCTCTCGTGTGTGTGTGTGTGTGTGTGTGTGTGTGTGTGTGTTTTGCTCAGTCATAGTGGTTGTGCGTTTCACTCAGTTGGTATGCGTCAGGTGGTACAGGTGTTAGTAGACTTGTTTTGCAGTGTATCGTAGTATAGAAAAAAATCCTGCGTAGTAGTGAAATATTTGGTTATCCTGGTCACTCTTCCCCCTGCACTCTCCCCCTCTCCCGCCCCCCACGTTACCTGGAGTCAGTGTTTAGAGATCCTCCCACCCCCGCAGCACGGCCTTGTAACGATGCTACCTGGGTCAGAAACTCATCAATTACGCTGTTGCTCCTCTCTAGCCCTTTAAGCCAGTCAACAAATAAAGTACTGAAGCTATTAAAGATTATTTTCGGGTGTTTGACGACATGAATCCCTGAAAAAAATTTAGATAATCTTCTTCCCTCGAGGCCTCGGGTTGGTGAAATGGAAAACTGATGACCAAGTGATGGAGGCGCATCTACCTGTGAAGCCCCGTGAGGTGTGGAGGAGGCTGGTGAGTGAGGGGAGTGAGTTGAAGCATTGGTGTGTGTGTGTGTGTGTGTACTTGACCTCTCTTCACCTTGCTTTAGCCCTTACGACAGATTTCTCGAGGAAAGTCATGCACGTGGACTACATATCTCGCGGGGCAAATTGTAAACTGTTAAATGATCACTGGAGTAGCAGTTAAGAAAGAGCCATTGAATCAAGGTACTCCCCACACCTGGGTATCATTGATAATTACTGTTTATTAAGTAATTAGTTTATATTGGTTGATACCTGGGAGTGTCGCGCTGTAAGTTATTATATCGAGATTAAAGCACTGTAAGTTATAATGATGAGATTAAAGCACTGATAAGTTATAATGATGAGATTAACAGCACTGTAAGTTATAATGATGAGATTAAAGCACTGATAAGTTATAATGATGAGATTAACAGCACTGTAAGTTAGTTATAATACAGAGATTAAAGAGAAGTCGTCATATCCCTGTTTTCTTCACCTTCCTCACCCACACAGTTACTGACTGTTGTAAAAGAACAAACCTGATTAAACCAATAAAGGTGTTCTTGTTTTACTTGCCTCAACTGCCTCCCCTTCTCTCCTTCCTCCTCCCTTCTTTCCTTCCTCCTTCCTCCTCCCTTCTCTCCTTTCCTCCTCCCTTCTCTCCCTTCCTCCTCCCTCCTTTCCTCCTCCCTTTCCTTCCTCCTTCCTCCTCCCTTCTCTCCTTTCCTCCTCCCTTCTCTCCTTCCTCCTCCCTCCTTTCCTCCCTCCTTTCCTCCCCCCTCCTCCCTCTTACAGCATTATGTAATAATTATGTAGCGATCGGCAGGAGCTGATCTGTCTTTTGTATGTCTGTCTGTTATGTCACTTCTTCTCAGCAACAAGAGAAGGATACTCGTCGGGTCAGTGTATATAGTTTAGTATTGAGCTGGATATGAACTGTGTCATAACTCATATGAGGTGAATTTGGGATCTCTCTCTCTCTCTCTCTCTCTCTCTCTCTCTCTCTCTCTCTTTCTCTGTGTGTGTATTGTGTGTGTGTGTGTTGTGGGGTCTAGCTCGCCTCCACTCAGTGTCTAGTTTTAAAAGTGTTGGTAAAAAAATACTTGTTGATGATAAGTCATTTTTTGTGCAGAGGTCACACACACACACACACACACACACACACACACACACACACACACACAACCCCCACTCCCCCTCTAGAGCTGGTCCGGTTTTGCCATAAAGAGAAAACCTGTATCAAGAGGCATTGGAAGAAGAGAGTTTTAAACGCCCTGTAGCCCATGAGGTGGTCAGGATACGGTCACCACACTTGCCTTTTATTTGTTATTAATTCTCTATCTTATTTTCGTGTTGTTGTGTTATTCTTTTATATTAAATTTATTTTTATTCTCCATCTTATTTTTATTTATTTATTTTTTTGGTAGATAATTTGATTTTATTCTTCATCCGATTTTTTATCAACTTTCTTATGATGTAATTTTATTGGTGATTTTCTTGATTATTTTATTTATTGATTGATTGATTGATTGATTGATTTGAAGAGGGGATACGGGACCACAGGATGTGAAGAAATGTCAAATTGTCAATAATTTAAGTGAATAAATTACGTACAAAAGTTACTAAATGGTTGTTAGGTGGTACGACGGGTGAGGTGTGTATGTATGTAAGAGTACAGCATCACTAGACAGCAAGTTGAAGAATGAGTGATCTTACTGTTAAGAGCTTAAGAGATGTAATACTGGAGCTCTTCTGATTACATCTCTTAAGCTCTACGAGTACAGTTGACGTGACAGTGTGTTAAATGCGGCAGCGGGTCAGGTGCGGGCGACAGAGGGTCAGGTGCGGACGGTAGAGGTTCAGGTGTGGCAGAAGTTCAGGTGCGGCAGAGGTTCAGGTGCGGCAGTGTTAAATGCGGCAGAGGGTCAGGTGCGGGCGGTAGAGGGTCAGGTGTGGCAGAGGTTCAGGTGCAGCAGAGGTTCAGGTGCGGCAGTGTCAGATGCGGCAGAGGGTCAGTTGCGGCATCGGGTCAGGTGAAGCAGAGGTTCAGGTGCGGCAAAATTTCAGGTGTGGCATAGGGTCAGGTGCGGCAGAGGGTCAGATGCGGCAGAGGGTCAGGTGCTAGGTAATGAAGGTACAATGTCGGTGGGACTGGCTGCCTTTGTTATGAACAACCAATTGCTGATTGAATATACGAGTATCCAGAGGCCCCCTGCACACACACGAAATTAACCTTTACTCACAAAGGAATCGGTCTTCAAGATATCTATCAGATGGCACGGGAACCTCCATTACAACACGAGAGAAAATAATATGACAAAGGTCTCTGTTAGTGTATTATTAAGTATTTGTAACGACGATAGAAACAGAGAGGGAAGGACGCCATTAAGTGCATCTGACAAGGACGAGGCCGTTTTGTGTACTGTGTGTGGATCTTGTCATCACACTACACCGAGGGTTAGTGGCGGTGTTTACATGTGTCAAGTGGTGTGATTGCTCCTGTGTTGATGTCCAGATCGTAGAGGTGTGTGTGTGTGTGTGTCCGGGGTCACCTAGGTATCTATACCTCATCGACTAACACTAAAAATGCAGCCATTTTGTCACAGATGTATCCCAGGTACAGTGGTTGTGTGTGTGTGTGTGTGTGTGTTTCAGTAATGTTGGCTTGTTACGTGAAGGGTAAGTTGTGAAACCATAGTCATTAAAGGTTTAATGGTTATTAATAATTCATTGAAAAAAAGCCATGAATATGTGTTTTATTACCTTATTAATGTATGATCTTCCACACATGGGAAATATATTCCTGTGATACTGCGTTGTATTAGTTTTCATATAATATTGTTTTCTTTACAGGTAAGTCTCGGGTGAGGAGTTAGCGTAGCAGGGAAAGTGCAGGTAAGTGTCACATGTTGGTGCACCTTACCCCTCAGTTCATAAAGGTTCATTACGCCTGTCTGTCCGTACGTCCGTTTGTCCTGCATTGCGAACACTACAGTATATTTTGAATTAATATGAATTTTAATCGGGTTATGGTGAGTTCTATAACAAGTATTACTCGCTAGTATCGTCCAAAGTTATCCACCTCCGGCACGACGGGTGACTTATTCTTCTTTAGTGACTGACAACCTTGTTTACATGCTGTCATAACAAGCTTCTTTTGTGACAGCCTTGTTTACATGCTGTCATAACAAGCTTCTGTAGTAACAACCTTGTTTACATGCTGTCATAACAAGCTTCTGTAGTGACAACCTTGTTTACATGCTGTCATAACAAGCTTCTTTTGTGACAACCTTGTTTATACGCTGTCAAAACAAGCTTCTGCAGTGACAACCTTGTTTACATGCTGTCATAACAAACCCGTACACTGGACCAGGGAGTCAGGGGTGTTTTTTTTTTATGTCGTATGCAGAGATGAGTCCTGTGTCCTGGGTGATGAAAAGGTCCGCGTGCACTGGTTATTAATTGGGGAGAAAATACATACACACGCACGCTTTACCACGCACGTGTGCACATCTAGACCAAAAAACAACCACGCCAAATTACACTCACTCACGGTCACGCGCACTCACTCACTCACTCACTCTCACGCACTCTCAAAACATATTTCAGTAATTCGTGTGTGTAATTTCCCAATGTTGGCTGACCTCTCTGGAGCATCGCTTACACGCCACAAGAACACCCAGGAGCAGCGTGTATACATCACCGGGGTTACCACAGTCCTCTTACCTCACCACCTCTACCGGCACACACAGAGAGAGAGAGAGACAGAGAGAGAGAGAGAGAGAGAGAGAGAGAGAGATTTAAAAACCTTCCATGTGATGTAACTCAACACTTCTCAAGGCCGTGTTGCTCTCATCCCCTCGGTGTGCATGAGAACCAGGCCCCGACACACAAAGGTTCATACATTGCTGGGTAGTAGTGAAGATATACGATAATACATAACTGGCAGACTTAACAACTAAAAGACGACCATAACATAACCAAGAAATAGCAAAATAATTCTACTGACGCTATACACTAACTAACTTACTCACACTTAACAGAATCCTTAGAAAGTGTCTATACTTTTTTTTATATCCTTGTGAGGTGAATCTATTTTGGTTATAGTGTTGGTATAATTATTTTGCTAATTTTTGAATGTTCAGTCGGCCAGTTAGGAACATTCTTACATATTGTTAAAAAATATATTCACCACACGAACCTTCCTGAATCCGGAAGTTGAGGGATCTGGAGTCTGAAAGAATCATGCGTTAATAGGTGTTTTTTTTTTACCTCAAGCTTTGAAGAAAGAAAGTCTTAAGTGACGTTGGAGTCTGGAGGCAATTTCGACGTCTTTTTTTTTTCTTTCTTTCTGCCGGCGTCTTTGTGTGGCAACTTGGGTGACTCAGTAAGATGAGTTGCTCCATCTCCAGTGACGAGAAAGATGTGTCATTTAATCTGATCATTCACACTTAAGACCTGAACTTTGGCTGCTGATGGCACTCTCAGGGTCGTCCCACTAAGAACCTATACCTGGTGTTAGTTCTTCACTCATTGTACTCTACCCCCGGATCTGTGTGTGTTTGTGTAGACTCGCTTTTCAGGTTCTTTGAACAACCAGGTTATTGTTGCTTGCTGCCTGCATTATATAGCCCAGCCTTTACATTTTATTAGGTACATTGAAAGTAATTTGCCAAGTTCCTCCTTGAAAACATACAGTGGTCCACCCTTTATGGTTCTCACAGTGTCTGGCCCTGGATGTTTACACTGTGTGGTCTGTTGGCGTATGATGCACTCGTGTATCGTCCTCAACTTAATCAACACGTTCCATCATGTTTCACTGACCAATAATGGGTCATTATCTCGAGCAGGTGATTTTATTATTCTAAGCTTCATTAACTTTAACCTCAGTGCTTCAGGCCATCTCAAAACTTACAAAAGGTCACAATTTCGATCATTTAGTAGCTCGGAAAAATTAACTGGTCAGGAAAATAGTAGAGGCAGTATTACTATCAGCAGTATTAGTTGTATAATTATTAAAGATTATGGCAGAGTTACATGTACATCTTCAATACAAATACACAAGTACAAGTGCTTTGAGCATTATGATTACTCACTCAGAATCTTTATTTTTCCTTGTTGGAATCGATGTTTAATATGTAGAAGAGCATGTGTGAGTTGGTGAGGCAGCTGTGGGGGCAGGTGTGCAGCACAACACCTGCTATACCCAATCAACTCCTGCCATTCACCTCCAGTCCTCCACTCTCTTCCACCAACCCTAGGGCTCTCCACCCTTCCCCACCAACCCTAAGGCCCTCTACCCTCCCCCACCAACCCTAAGGCCCTCTACCCTCCCCCACCAACCCTAGGACCCTCCACCCTTCTCCACCAACCCTAGAGCCCTCCACCTTTCTCCACCCTTGTCGTCCATCCCCCAATCCTTCACCCTTGTCGTCCATCCCCCACCCTTCACCCTTGTCGTCCATCCCCGCAGGCCTCCACCCTAATCCTACTACCCCCAAGGTCCTCCACCCACTGAATGTTATAACACAAGACCTGTCCTTACCGCCATGTCCTCCACCAGTCCTCCAAGTCTCGCCTCGTTTGTTTCTCCTTCACCCTTTTCTGTTCTCTGACTTCTACCATTAATGTGTTCTTGTACTGTCACCCCAACCTTACCCACCACTCTCTTAACCCCCCCCCACCCCTTACCACTCACTACTACCCTCACCCACTACCACCACCCCCCTTACCACCCACTACCACCCTCATCCACTACCACCACCCCCCTGACCCCTTACCACCCACCACCACCCTCATTCTCTTAACCTCCCATCCTCACTCACCACCACCCTAGCCCACCATCACTAGCCTCCCCTCCTCCACACTGTTCCCTCCCCAACCAGCAGTGTACGTGCTGTCTGAATAGCAATTGGCTGAGGGCTCATAAAATATTTAAGGTAGTCAGTGTTGCAATAGGTAGCACCCTCTTACAGGTACGTCCCGCTCTCTCTCCGTGTAGAAGGTAGCAGGGGAAGTGCTCATTATAACACGTACACAACGTCGTCTTCACTGTACCCTATACTTAAGCAGTTGTCTTGCGCTTTGTGGGAAAACGCCTCACTGATTCCTGGGTGTTAACATCACAGAGGGGGCTCCTCTGTGTCGAGATACAGTACCAACAATAAAACACTGTCAACAGGACCCGGGGTCTCTAAACATTATATTCAGGAATTTTCGTTTACCTCGTAACTGGGCTGTTAATAGCACTACTGACTTAGGTGCGACACAAAACCGGAGGACACAGCGCCTTACAGAAACATCTGACACCCCACCATAACGACACGTCTCTTTTATCCGCAGTTTTTAGTGAAAATATATCTTACGATTTTTTTGCGACTGTGGGCCGTGAAGATGTTATTATATAATGTATTAAGATTCAGTATTTGGTTCAGGGTCCTGTAACTTGTTATCGTATTACTGTCATAAGTATTCCTTCAAAATTTTGAGGGAAAATTGTCCACTAGTTCTTGGGTATGGGTGTGTACACGTGGAGGCCAGATGTGTCTTCAGACTCTAGGTCTTGGATGGTACTGGACATCAGAGGCCAGTGATTTTGTTTAACCCGCACACCAGGGAGTGAGATCAGGTCAGTCGCCTCCTGAGGAACAATAATAACCTACCTTCAGTATTGTCATCCCCCCCACCCAGAAAATATATATAATACTGTACAGATGTTGCCGTCGCCCGCCTCTATATGCACATGTAACCATCACTGTGAACATAATAATTCCACGAAATGGTATTGGATTTAACCAGACTTAGTATGTTTAGCGGATCACAAGACTCCTGACAAGTTCCACAATCAGTATTAGTTGTCATCACCGTCGAGGGTCTGGCTCTAACATTTGGGTGCGGCTCGTGGGGGAGCTGGTCAGCCGTCAGGTGTATTGGGAAATGTTTGTTGTTACTGGAGTTAGGTATAGTTGTGATGGGCGTTACTGACGACGTGATAGGACCTGTGTAACCGTCATGGTGGACACACACACACACACACACACAGTATAACTGTTGCTGTAGTCACTCGCTGTAAAGACGACTTTGTGCTGTACGTTAGATTCGGTTATTTTATTTCTGCAATTTTTGTCTTTTGAGGTGAATACTGAAGGTACAGTTATCAAGACATCATTCACTAATATAAAAATTTCAGCTTGGGGAAGGAATATTAAGTAAAGGATTAAGATTAAATACTTATTAACGCGAGTAAAAATAAGTCGTGGTAATAAACAAATGTTAAAGTGTTTCTCCTCTATGTTTGTTAAATGTGTATTAACTAGCTTTAATGATGTTTTTACCTGATGAATAAACACCCCTAACGCCACCTGGGGGAGGTAAATTAGCGCTATGGTGTTTGATCATCGGGTGAAATAAGCTGGGGGGGGAGGGGCTCATCTTCACGTGGTCCTGTATTTTATATTATCATGAAGGTGTCACCTGCCTCAGGGTGGTGGTGGATCACGACTAGGCCACACTCGCCTCTCTGTCACGCTTCACTTGTCACTGGCATAGAATATTTTCCACCTGTCTGTTCCACGCTGTGTCATGAGGGGGTTGGGGCAAGGTTTTATTGCTACATATTCCTCGAGTATATAATAGCCACATTTACGTGCATATTATGTCCTCAAGTAAATAATAATAGTCACACACACAAACACACACACACACTTAGGCCAGCCAGCAAGGTGTTGGAGGCATTCATTATGCTGTTTACTCTGTGATAAATAAAATACATTAGTTATATAAAAGGAGGTGATAGTTTTTATCTTCTTAATTATCATTGATATTATAATTTTTAGTCACATCAGTAGAAATTTAGGAACAAAAACAAGATGGTATTATGAGATTTTTAAGTATTAAGTCGTGTGGGTAAATAAATTGATATGCTTTACTCGTCTTGTTTTGGCTATCTGTGTTAAGGACTTGGTAAAACTAAGAATTTCCTCCGCTAACCAACTCTAATGATACTTGTCTTGTATGATAGACAGGAATTAGGGAATGGAAACCAGAAGGAATTGGTGAGATAAGAAGAAGTAGGTCATGTTATTAAAGTGAATTAGCTGGTGTAAACGCCTGCTTGATAACGAGAGTCTGCCCGGCCACACACACACGAAAATACTCCTTATGTTGCTAGTTGTAAAGACCAAGTTGTGGGGACCTAAGGGTGAATATATGAGGTGCTTGACACCGTCTTGGTGACTCGCTGAGGGGTGTTGGCGTAGCTGTTGCTCTACGTGTGTGTGTCCACATGGTGAACTATTGTAACTAGGTGTGTCAGAGACTCAGAGATATGGTAGACTGTACAAGAAGCAGGGCTGCTACAGGCACACTCACCTGCCTGAACAGAGGGACGGACATCCTAAGTAGCTTTTAAACTTTTTATCAGTAAATTAAAGAGACATTGGAGGGAGACCTGACCAAGACTTCGGAAAAGAATTCAAATTTCTTCAAAAGAGTCTTGATCAACCATGACCAGGCTGTCGTGGTTGCGGTGTGTTGCGTGCTGCTAGGAGTAATAGTTTGGTCCACCAAGTTGTTGGTCACGGACTCAGCTGCAGGGGTGGGAGAAACCTCTGAGTCCACGTTAGGTAAACACCAGTTGATGACTTGGTGAACTTTGTGCTGTCGTGAACTTGTAACATTAGGAACTTTATGTGACACTGTGAACTATGTGCGTATGTATGTGTGTATCATGAAGTTAGGACAAGGTGAACATCTCCGTCTCTATCTCCGAGAATTGCTGCTCTTGTGACTCGGGTTGAGATTTGGGTGAAATGTCATGATGGCTCGATCGTCAATTAAACAAACAAAACCATTGGGCTATAATTAACCCCTTGGCTCCTGAGGGTTCCCTACGGTGAATGGATCGTGTGTCAGTAGTTAGGATAAATTCTCTAGTACAACACTCGACGGGAAATAGTTAATGTCAGTCATTATGTTGTGTCAGAGGTGTGAACCAAAGTTAGTAACCTTCATTCAAAGTGGGATTTTTATTTATTTTTTCATAATAAAATTTTTATTTTATTTTTTATTTTGATGATTAATTATAATGTTATCAGTAAGCAGCAACCAAAGACGTGCTACATGAAGCGTTAACCTTAACTTACATATATAGAAAATTGTGTTCACCTGAAGATTAGCCATTCCAGTTTATTTCACTTTAACATTAACCATCCTGACGTAACCTAACCCCGGGGGGGGGGCTAATCTTCAGTAGATCCTTACCTTTTTTTTTTAGTAAACAGTCAAACACATTACACAACCATTACTACTACAGTGTACCAGGTGTGGAATCTACAGGTATGGAATCTTGGAGTCTTCGTGTTGGCGGGTATCGGGTTCAGTAGATTGTTGCTACAGGCTGCTGGTGTGTCCACCCCCTCATCCCTCCTTGCCCTAACAAGTGTCTTCAGGTAGAACTTGGGTGAAAGTTGTCAGGTTCCCGCTTGATTACACCTTTCGTTTAATTCAAGGCGCTTCTCATGTTTCCAGGTGTGGCCAGGTAAAGTGAGTGTGTGTAGTGAGAGTGAGTGAGTGTAGTGAGAGTGAGTGAGGGAGTAAGTGTGTCTAGTAAGTGTGAGTGAGTAGCTGTAGTGAGAGTGAGTGAGCGAGTGGGTGTAGTGAGAGTGAGCAAGTGAATGTGTGTTTGTGTGTGTGTGTGTAGTGAGAGTGAATGTGTGTGTGTGTGTGTAGTGAGAGTGAATGTGTGTGTGTGTGTGTGGTGTGTGTGTGTGTGTGTGTGTGTGTGTGTGTGTGTGTGTGTGTGTGTGTGTGTGTGTGTGTGTGTGTGTGTGTGTGTGTGTGTGTGTGTGTGTAGTGAGAGTGAATGTGTATGTGCGTGAAAATAATAAAAGTAATAATTAACTGTTTATTGAGAAAGTTCTGCAGCCCTAAGGCTGAAAATATACATTAGACAAAAATGACTTATTACATACAAATACATGGGGTGGGTGGGTCGTTTAACAAAAACTTTCATTACTGAGAGGAGAAGGAACATGAATTGAACATACAAATTATTATAGTTGCAACTGATGGCCCGGGCTGGTCTCTCGCCATACTGTGAGGTCATATGGCCTCGTGGTTCAGTAACTCGTCCGTAGGTGTTGATATGAAGGACACCACGTGTGCGTGCGTGTGTGTGTGTGTGTGTAGTGAGAGTGAATGTGTATGTGCGTGCGTGTGTGTACGCGTGTCTTCACCCTCATTTTCAGTTCTTGGCAACATCGTGATATGTACCAAGCTAAACTCTACAGGCACGTAACTTAAAATTATGTGATGAAATAATGTAGTTTTCTTATATTTTTCCTCCTTTCCTCATAATCTGGAAATGAAAATGGAGACTCGTGTATACTGTAGATGAGAGGCGTGGTTGTGGGCGTAGTTCAACTCCTTGCTCAGGTAAACCCAGGTAAGGAGTATCAGTGAAAGTTTACAACAGAAAGTTTACCAGCCTGCTGATGGGCCATACCAGATACAATTAGTAGTTTTTGCTGCCACAACCAAGCTTGTTTTTGTGTAGGAGCTTGGTCATGATTGTGTGTGTGTGTGTGTGTGTGTGTGTGTGTGTGTTGATTGTGGTAGAACACGCTGGTGATTTTGTGATGGTGATGTTGGGTGTAGTTGTGGCTGTGTTGGTTGTGGTTGTACTGGTGGTGTTGTTAGTTAGTATAATAGTGTCGAGTGACAATGGTTGTAAGAGGGGGGGGGGAGGGTTAGTTGCGGTGGTGCTGGTTGTTTTAAAATTGATTTTAGTATTGTCTGTATACACGCTTCACCACAGGGAGAAACTTACCAGATAAAATCCCACATTAAAAATAAAATCTATATAAAAATCCCAACACAATATCCCCATTGGCAATTAAAAGTCTCCACTCATTGTCTCGATGACGGAAGTGAATAACAAAATACCACAAAGTCAAGTTAGGTCAGTTTTTTTTATGTCCAACGTAAAAGTACACAGCTCTAAGTTATAAGTAAAATCCCACCAAATACCATTGATTTGTGTTTCTCGTAAGTGGTTTGGTTAGGTTTATTTACCCCGAATAGTTACGTGTCGTATAATAACGTTAGGTTAAGTTAGGTTTTGTTTTGTTGAGTTAGTTAGTTTGGTTAGGTCACGATAAGCTTGGTGTTGTTAAGTTGGTTTAAGTTAGGTTAGGTTTGGTTACGATATGCTTTTGATGTGGTTAGGTTAGATGTTTTGTGGTCCATCCTGCGAGAGTACTGTACACATAATGGTGGACTGGACACACTGCCTCGCCCTCCTGTGATCACCCGGCCGGATGATGGCTATTACTGCCTGCAATGTTGTGTGTTTTGTGTGTTTCCCCCGGGGGCCGCGTGGGGTGAGGGGGGGAGAACGTGTGGGATGTGGGGAGGAAGGGGACCGGATTGAAAAGGAGGGGTGCAGCGTGGGAAGAGGGGGTCGTGGGGAAGGAAGGAAGGTGTGAAATGAGAAGGAGGGGCATGGGGCCGCTTGGTGTGTGTGGGGGGGTTGAAGGGGCGGTGGAATGGGGATGGAAGGGGAGGGACGGGGTAGTGAAGTGGGTGGAGGGAGGGAGGAAACAGTGGAGTGGGGAGGGAATAGAAGGGGCAGTGGAGTAGGGAGGGAGGTGGCAGTGGAATGAGATGGGTTAGAGAAATAGAATGAGAAGGGAAGGGAGAGAAGGTTATGGAGTAAGGGTGAAGGAGATGGGTGATGGAGAGAGACAGAGGGAGTGTAGAGGTTGTGTGGATGGGAGCGAAAGCCTTGGTCGTGTTATGACTATCCCTCCTAAGTGATGATCTAAGAAGACACCTAACGGGTTGACGCGACTAAACCACAAAAATAGTCAGAATTACCCTTGAGAGATAGCATTAACTACATGTCCACGTAATACCAAATAGGGGACGAAACATATTATTTTTGCTTCATAAATTTTTTCTTGTATTAAGTGAACAGTTATGCTCTAGGTTAGTGCAGGCAGTCCGATACATTCTCACACCTTCACTCAGGAGAAATATTCCACGTGTACCCCGGGCTAGTGGCGGCCAGGAAGCCACATACAGTACACGTCACCTGTCACCACTAAACCTGAATCATTGTGTCCCCTCCTCAACACGGTGACTTATATCCAGGGTGCTGCTCATATCCTCACTTTATGCTTATTTATTTTTTAACCCTCGCTTGCGTCACTCCGTCCTTCATAGGGGTTTATACATTGTGAAATTATCTTCTTTGTATAGGAATTATCTTTAACCTTGGAGGTGGTGTTGCTCATAGATTGAAGATGTGTATATTATATTATTTAGCACTTAGACGAGTTATTGTTTGCATTGTTTTCGTTTTCTTTTAATTTATTAAAATGTCGAAAATTTGTTCTTTGCTCATAGTTCTAGATATACTGTATTTTGTGTGTGTGTGTGTGTGATTCTCAGGTGGTCGGGCAATTATTGATTTGTCGCCTCGTGGTAGACCAAGTGGGTGACTGGTCGACTAGGGCAAGTGAGACCTCCAGCAGGCGAGTGAGTAGTGGTGAAGGTGGAGTGTTGGCGTCATCTCCCCTTCAACCCCCCGCCCCTTACCCCAACCCCCAGCCTGGGAGGAAGAAGGTGGGCATGCAGTCAAGGTCAACAGGTAGGCCTATAGTCACCTGAGGGCAGTTGTGGAGGAGGAGGAAGTTGGGGTGGACAGTTATTTTCAAGGATGATGGTGGAGAAGGAAGGTGAGGCTGAGGTTAGTGATGGAGGAGAGTGTTGGGGGATGGTGGAGGGGAAGAGGGGCAGTATTTGTTGTAGGAGGAAGTTGATGGAGCAAAATGGGGATGGTGGAGGGAGATGTTGGAGATATTAGGAAGTTGGTGTTGAGAAGGTGAATGGTTGCGGTGGTGATGGTAGTGATAGTGATGATGGTGATGGTAGTGATGATGATGATAGTGATAGTGATGATTGTGATGGTAGTGATAGTGATGATGATGATAGCGATAGTGTTGATGATGGTGGTGATAGTGATGATGATGATGGTGGTAGTAGTGATGATGATGATGATGGCAGTGATAGTGATGATGGTGGTGATGGTAGTGATAGTGGTGATGATGGTGGTGATAGTGATGATGGTGGTGGTGTAGTGATAGTGATGATGGTGATGATGTGGCAGTGAAGTAGTGATGATGGTGGTGATGGTAGTGTGGTGATGATGGTGGTGATAGTGATGATGATGGTGGTGGTAGTGATAGTGACGATGGTGGTGATGGTAGTGATAATGATAATGATGATGGTAGTGATAGTGATGATGATGGTGGTTGGTGATGGTAGTGATAGTGATGATGATGGTGGTTGGTGATGGTAGTGATAGTGCTGATGATGGTGGTGATGGCAGGTGTCTTATTTGAAGGTGGCAGGTAGGGGGTTGTAGGGGAGGGGAGAGGTGGTGTTCGAGGGGCGAGGGGGGGGGTGTTTAGGAGTAGGATAGTCGCCCTTGGGATCACACCTGACAGCTACCTGATATAGGCCTAAATCTCCTGAACACTTATGAATATATTTTAGGTGTTGGGGGGGGAGGGGGGTAACGAGGACACACCCATTCAACTTTTTATTGCGTCAGATCGCTAAGGTGTTCCCTGAAGATTAACCCCTCAATATTATTTCACCTGAAGATTAGCCACTTATATGTGAGTCTAATCTAACCTAACCTAACCAAATTTAATGCTGACCTAACGTTATCTATTCTCACCTAATCAAATTTAACCTAACCTAATTTAACACAAACCTAACGTAACCTAACGTAACCTAACGTAACCTAACCCAAGTCTCTTCAGGTAGAGTTAGGGTGGTTAATCATCAAGTGAAATGAGTTGAAGGGGTTAATCTAAAGTTAGTCCGCCTTCAGCACCAATTCCTGAGTCTGAGAGAATAATTATTATATGCCAGGTGTGTCAAAGGTTAGCCGACCTACGTGAACACCTCGATGTTAATTAATTTGGGGACAGCAGGTGCATTAATAGATAGACGAACAGGCTGGAGGGTAGACGAACAGGCTGGAGGGTAGACTAGCAGGCTGGAGGGTAGACGAACAGGCTGGAGGGTAGACGAACAGGCTAGAGGGTAGATGAGCAGGCTAGAGGGTAGACGAACAGGCTGGAGGGTAGGACGAACAGGCTGGAGGGTAGAGAACAGGCTGGAGGGTAGACTAGCAGGCTGGAGGGTAGACGAGCAGGCTGGAGGGTAGACGAGCAGGCTGGAGGGTAGACGAGCAGGCTGAGGGTAGATGGAGCAGGCTGGAGGGTAGATGAGCAGGCTGGAGGGTAGATGAGCAGGCTGGAGGGTAGACGAGCAGGCTGGAGGGTAGACGAGCAGGCTAGAGGGTAGACGAGCAGGCTGGAGGGTAGACGAGCAGGCTGGAGGTGGGACGAACAGGCTGGAGGGTAGACGAGCAGGCTGGAGGGGAGATGAGCAGGCTGGAGGGTAGATGAGCACGCTGGTGGGCAGAAGTTTGTTTTGTTTGTTAATATGTTAAGGTCCAGTTGAAGGAGAAATTTGTAACATCACGCCTTATATGTTTGTCCATTGAATTGTCCATCTTCTATCTATCTATCTATATCTATCTATCGCCCACTAATCCATTTCTATTTGTGTGTGTGTGTGTGTGTGTGTGTGTGTGTGTGTGTGTGTGTGTGTGTGTGTGTGTGTGTGTGTGTGTGTTTGTGTGGTGTGTGTGGTGTGTGTGTGTGTGTGTGTGTGTGTGTGTGTGTGTGTGTGTGTGTGTGTGTGTGTGTGTGTGTGTGTGTGTGTGTGTGTGTGTGTGTGTGTGTGTGGGTTAACAGGTAACGCGTGGACGAGACCGTAAGACCATGCATGTGTACTGTCTTCTAATGGCGCCAAGGTGAGGAGATTCCTGTCAGGGGAGAGGGAGAGAGGCAGGAAAAAGAGGAGAGGGAAGGAGAGACAAATGGACCTGAATGATTATGACGCATTGCAACACTCTCTTAGGTTTGTGGAGAGAGGGGTGAGAGATGGGGAGGGGGAGGGGGAGGAAGAGGGAGTTATAGAGGGTGGAGGAAAGGGAAGAGAGAGAGAGAGAGAGAGAGAGAGAGAGAGACTCATGTAATAAGTTCTTATACCCAGCTGATCATCGCCACACCTGTACTCCTGGCTCGAGGGAAGTCGTAGTCAGGGCTGCAAACCGAACGGTCCCTCTTGTATAGTAATGTTAAGTACAGTGATGGTAAATAAAATGTTGTGAGTCACTAAAAAACTGTATCTTGTATATATTCTCTCAAATATTACATCATGAACTGTTATTCGTACAATCCAGCGAAGCTTTTGAGCTACCATATTGCACCACTGAAAGATGAGTGGGGGGTCGTTCGGTATGAAGCCAAAGCTACGACTTCCATCGAGTCAGGGTAGGGGTAGAGGGTAAGTGAGTGTACGTCATATTAAAAAAAAAGTGGTGACCGTACATCCACCTGGTAATTACTGTATATGTATCTCCACACCTGCACCTGTCAGCCCCTGTTATTATGAGCGACGAGAGTAAACATGGTACAGGGTGAAAGATAGCTGGTGTTGAAGGATGTAAATGGTGATAAACTCTCTCTCTCTCTCTCTTTTTTTTTTTTTTTTCTCTCTCTCGTTTAGTCCCAGCTTGACCAGGCATTAGTGTGTGTTAAGGTGATGTGAGTAGTGTGGTCAAGAGGATAAATAGATCCGAGTTAGAAGCAGCAGGAGTGTGTGGGTGGTTGTGACGTAGTGGCGGTACTTGTATATAGTGGGTGTGGTCTTATCGAGGCGACACACGCACACACACACACACACTCTGCTCTGACGTCAATTGAACCTATTAATCAGGGTGTTTCAGAAGCCAGTTTATTATACCCTCGTCATCTCACACCTGACAACGCAGATTGTTATAAATTGGCGTCAGGGGAACTGGAGTTAATGTTATTCCTGTAAATCGATTCTAGTACTGGAGAAGGAGGGGGAAGGGAAGGGGAGGAGGAGGAGGAGGAGGAGGAGGAGAAAAGAAAGGAGTGGGAAGAAGAGCAGAAGGTGGTGGTGAGAAACTGACTTTTTTCTTCTGTTTTGTTTCCTGTTGTAATTATTTTCTTTACAATTGTTTCTCATTATCATCTTTCCTCATTGTTTCTCATTTCAGTTTTCTTTCATCTCTCGTTTTTTTGTTACCGTAAGCCACATCACGGGCAGAGGACACATTATATCACTGTATATATTTGGTATCCAGAAAGGCTTACATATCCACCTCGCTGTGTCCGTCGTTCTGTTTGTCTCTATACTTCTGTCCCACTTAAATATACCAGCGTAGAACCAATGACATGTTGTGGACTTTTGTAATATGTAGTAGTAGTTGTAGTATTGTCGGGTAGTCATGGTGCCTAGTGGTGGTAGTGGTAATAGTAGGGGCCTGGTGATGAGGTAGTAATAGTGCCTGGTAGTAGTAGTGGTGGTAGTATGTAAGTGTTGCATTACGGTGCGTTGGGAATTTTTATTTTTTTTGCATGACTGAGAGAAGGTTGTAAGCTCGGGTCAGGTGTAATCGCTAGTGCCTCAATAGTCGTGATGTTATACACGTGCACCGGGATGAGTAACCATAGGACATAATGAGAGAGTAATGCAAGAATAGTTAAAAAGTATGTGATAATAGCAATAACTGAATACACTGTAGTATGGTGTGTGTGTGGGTGGGGGGGGTTCTTACCTGTGGCGTCACCTCCCATCTCAGGACGAACAGGTAACAGGTATAGATATAATAAGATAGACGAGTAATAATGAGAAGAAATTATATAGTAGACTAGTTGCTCCGGGTCGCTTGTACTGTTGCAATGTTGCTTGGCCAATCATTTCTCTGGAACGAAATAAAAAAACGAAGAAAAAAAAGATAAAAGAATAAATAGAAAAAATAATCTAAACAAACGAGTATTTTTTAATATTATTATTATTATATATATTTTTTATGGTGGAACATATTGTACGTGGCCAGTTAATTATATATATATTATAAATCATAAAATTACAAACTGAGAATAAAAGTGAAACCTGAAAATATGATGAAAAGAAATGATAAAGAATTAACTAATAATGATGGTGGTAGTGGTGATGGTGGTGTAGAAATACGAGGTGAGGTGCCTAGGCAGTGGTTGCTTTCATAACGTCAGTCAGTCAGTACAGTACAGTACAGTACAGTACAGTACATGTCACAATATTACATAAGTTATGGTGGGGTGAGATGAGGTTGGGTGACGCATTATCTATGTCATTGGCCAAAGGAAGGCTATAGGTAGAAGGATAAATCGTGGCGAAAATTCACCTCCGGTTATTATAGAATTATGGCGGTAGGGTTAAAACCGAGATAAGGAAAGCCAAGAGGAATAATAGGGTAAGGATAGCAAGGAGAAGACAAACCCCAAAGGATTCTGCCAAATGTATCAAACTAAAACACGAAAAATTGGACCAATACGGTCAGACACGGCGAGCTCACTGATAACGACAGAGAAATTAGCAATAATTTGAATAAATATTTTTCAACAGTTTTCACCACTGAAAATTTAAACATGATGCCCGGGTCACCGACTTTATTCAGAGATAGTGAAGAAAACAAATTAAGCGAGATAGTAGTGACTAGTAACGATGTTAGTAAGCAAATAGACAAACTAAAGCCTAATAAGTCACCTGGTCCCGATGAGATATTTGCCAGAGTATTAAAGGAATGTAAGGAAGAGCTTAGTATGCCCTAAGCAAAGTTGTTTAACATGTCCTTAAAAACAGGTGTAGTACCAGAATCCTGGAGGATAGCGAATGTAATACCGATTTTCAAGAGGGGGGATAGATCACTATCCTCTAACTACCGCCCAATCAGTCTAACATCAATAGTAGGCAAATTACTGGCAGCAATCATTTCAAACTCTATTCGAAATCACCTGGAGAAGCACAGATTGATCAATGATTCCCAGCATGGCTTCACAAGCGGACGTTCATGTCTAACTAATCTATTAACATTCTTTTCATCAGTTTTCGAATCGGTGGACGAGGGGCACAATTATGATGTGGTATATCTCGACAGAGTCCCCCACGAAAGACTAATTAGAAAGGTAGAAGCACATGGCATCAAAGGTAATATCCTTAAATGGATTAGGGTGTGGTTACAGGACAGGAAACAGCGAGTGAGCATTAATGGCACTAAGTCCCATTGGAGCAACGTCACAAGTGGAGTTCCCCAAGGCTCAGTACTTGGACCATTATTATTTATTATATACATAAACGACATAGATATCTGCATAGACAGCAACATAAGCAAATTTGCTGATGACACTAAAATAGGACGTGTTATTAAATCTGACGAGGACTCCACAAAACTACAGGAAGATCTAAACAAATTTTTTGAATGGTCTGAAAAATGGCAGATGAAATTCAACGTGGACAAATGTAAAGTACTCAGTATAGGAGATGTAAACAGGGAAACCAGATACCAGATGAACAACGATGCCATAGAAAAATCCGACTGCGAGAGAGATTTAGGAGTAATGATAAGTAGGAACCTTAAGCCAAGTAAACAATGTGTTTTTGCGCGTAACAAGGCTAATAAAGTACTTGGGTTCATACAAAGGAGTGTTAGTTACAAGACTAGCAGGGTCATCCTAAAACTGTATCTTGCTCTTGTGAGACCACACCTGGATTACGCAGTTCAGTTCTGGTCACCGTATTACAGAATGGATATAGAATCCTTGGAAAGAATTCAGAGGAGAATGACAAGACTAATCCCAGGCATTAGGAACCTTGAGTATAGAGACAGGTTAAAGCATCTTAATTTGCACTCCCTCGAGAGACGTAGAGCGAAGGGCGACCTGATAGAGGTGTGCAAGTGGAAGGCAGGGCTAAACAAAGGGGACGTTACAAAGGTACTCAAACTATCCAACCAGGAGCGAACTCGTAACAATGGTTTTAAATTAGACAAATTTAGATTTAGGCGTGAAATAGGTAAACACTGGTTTGGAAACAGAGTAGTGGATGAATGGAACAAGTTACCAAATATCATCAACTCGAATACGCTGAATAGCTTCAAACATAGGTTGGATGCTTATATGAGCAATAGGGGTTGGGTGTAAACGGGACTGCCCAGTATGGGCCAATAGGCCCGCTGCAGTTTCCTCCATTCTTATGTTCTTATGTTCTTATGACCTACCTTCTGTAGTACGTAATGGCGTTCGCTCTGTCTTTCCTTATAATACAGTGTTTACCCCTTGTTTACTTGTAGATTAGCTGTAGTTTACGTGTAGATTACCTATACTTTACCTCTTTGTTTATTTGTCGATTATTTGTATATTGTCTGAAGTTTACGTCTTGTTTATTTGTAGATTACCTGTAGTTTACGTCTTG
This sequence comes from Homarus americanus, assembly GCF_018991925.1. NCBI lineage: Eukaryota > Metazoa > Arthropoda > Malacostraca > Decapoda > Nephropidae > Homarus > Homarus americanus. Next base: position 7,020,781 of record NW_024714177.1, read on the forward strand.
TTTATTTGTAGATTACCTGTAGTTTACGTCTTATTTACTTGTAGATTCCCTGTAGTTTACCTCTTGTTTATTTGTAGATTACCTGTAGTTTATGTCTTGTTTACTTGATTCCCTGTAGTTTACTTCTTGTTTACCTGTAGTTTACTTCTTGTTTACCTGTAGTTTACTTTTTGTTTACCTGTAGTTTACCTCTAGTATTTCCTCTCCTTTACCTGTAGTTTACTCTGCCCTCCAGCCTTGCACACTTACCATTGTTGACACTACTAAGAACTCGTGCCGGTAGGTAACACTGGGTAAACACACTATGTTGTTTGGTATTCACTTTCATTTTCCTCCGTGTTGTGTGTTTTGGTTCACTTTTTATGGGATACTTTGACGGAGTGGTAATTGTGTTGCACCGGCTCTCTGTTGGGCCCAGGTTTGATCCCCCCCCCCCCTCCCCCTCCCCGTTTTTTTTATTTCGGAACCAGTGTGAGCTAAATATGGACTAGCTATGATGATAGTAGTAGTAGTAGTAATAGTAGTAGTAGTGGCTCAGTCTATTCATTAATACCTAACTGGTTTCCGAATATCTAGAGCCATGGGGAGAAATGTACTTTTTACTCTATATCCTATTTCAGCGATCGGATTTCACCTATTTCATCTCTCCTATTTGAGCTATTTCATTTCTCCTATTTGAGCTATTTCATTTCTCCTATTTGAGCTATTTTCTCCTATTTCAACTATCCTGTTTTATGTTCTATTTCACCTATTTCAACTATCTTATTTCATTTCTTTCAGCTGTTCCTAATGTTTCCTGTGTTGTGATAAATGACGTCAGACCCCAGAGAGTTGAGACTAAAGTTGACTCGTCATTGTTGTCTGTAAGTGGCCACACGGGCTAAGGGTCCTTGCCCTTTTCCTCTCTTTAGTCCTCAGGAAGAAGAAAAAAAATTATTAGTGTTATCCTGGAGCTTTGTGTGTGTGTGTGTGTGTGTGTGTTGTTTTTATAGTTCAAATTATTCCACATTTAAAATAAATTATGAAAATTTATTTGAAAATTCGTTTGAAATGTTGATGTAGATTGACTCATGTTTAATAATCTCTAAAAGAAACAGAGTAATTTTTGTTTTTTTGCTACAATTTATTTTTTGCATCTTTTTTGGGTTCAGTTTCAATGTTCAATACCCAGTTAGCAGTCTAATTTTTCAGTCATCGGTATTGGATCTTGTTTAAAAAATGAGGAATTTTCTCAAAGTTGTGGGAGAAAGGGCAAGAGAGAAGGTCACCAGCTGAGGGCCTGACCAGCTCTCCCCCACACACACACACACACACTGCAGTCCTCTCTCACTACATGGCTGGCATCACTCGTTAAAGTTTTGTGTATAACATGTGGTTGGACGGTGTATAAATCATACATATAAGGATTGTTTCTTTTGGGGGACAACTTTTTATGGTACTGCTTCTTTTTCAGGGCAAGTTTTCTTGTAGTGTTTCGTTTTAACATTATTATCGGATGAGATTTTATAGGACTCTTAGTCTCCTTCGTAAAATCAAATGTTTATTTATTCTGGAGTATTTTTTTCAGTTTTCGACGGTGAAAACTAACAGTGTATCAATATAACCTGGAAGCTCTAGCAAATCGATACAGATAGCTACCAGATGCTTGTACATGCCGCATGTGTAAATACAGTTCTTCAAAAGTATCGTCACATTCTTGTCTTTATAACAAGGGTGAACGTTTTAGTTGTTGTGAAGTGAACAATGAAAGGCGGTGTGCATCAGTCTACAATCGATAACACAACAACATTTACTGTACGTAGCGTTAGGCGGAGTCACTGGCAGGTTAAGTCATCTTATCTTAAACAGACTTTTCAGAACCCTTGAGAACATCGTTGAATGATTAGGAATATCGACGGTAAGTTATTGCGGCTGTCCAGATAATGTCACTAGTTACTGTAATATCTTTATAATTTATTGTATGATGTGAAGGTCTGATAGAACTTCTCTATCTGAACGTTGCAATACGGAAAAGTAAAAGTACCTGCTGATATGATATTACTGAGAGACTGATAGCCTGATATAACTTCACTCGTACACACACACACATATATATAAACTCAATCCTCTCCTTTGTCATTTGTAATAAGATACGGGAGTCAAGAGGTAGTGTGATTAAAATTGTATCTTCAGGTGTTTTATTTTCATACTTTAGGAAAACAAAGATAAGCAATGATGACTATTGAGTGAGATTATATAGATACCAAAATACAACTGTGATAGCGGTCGAGTAGTAACACAGGGCAGGGTGGGGTCTGGGTCTAATTAGCACTACACTTGAGTTTTTCCCCGTATTTGAACAAATTTAATGAACTTATGTGTTTGTGTGAGAGAGGGGGTGAGAGGGTGTGGGTGTTTGGTAACGGATATGGGACACATGTATTGGTTGGGGGGGGGAGGGGTGTATGCAGGTGTTTTCCCGCACCTGCGTCACACACACACGGGCACACTCTCACACCGACTCCTCTCTCTCTCTCTGGGATAGTTTGTTTGTTGAGGGAGATATAGAGGTGGGGAAGGAACTACATCTGCCATGCCCTGCTTCCTTCTCTCTTGATTCATTCCTCTTCCTTCTCCTCTTCTTCCTCTTCCCATTCTTTTTCTTCTCCCTTTTCCTTCTTTCTCCTCTTCCTTTTCCTTCTTCCTCTTCTCATCTTCTTTCTTCCTTCTCCTTCCTCTCTCACTTAATTCTTATCCCTGATTCTTCGTCCTCCCTCCCTCCTTATCTTTATAAATAATTCCCAACTCCTTCCTTCCTTCCTTCCTTCCTTCTATAAATCTACCCCAAACTCCCCTCTCTCCCCCTCCTTCCCTTTCCCAACCTGCTCTCTGTTCGTAACCCTTCCCCAGACCCCTTTCACAAATCCCTTCTCTATATTCACCTCACCCCTTTGACACATTGTCCCCTTCCCCTCCCCCCACCCTACATGTCCCCGTGGTTAAGGACATGAATTAACCTGGTGATGGCGGTGAAGGTATAAAGGAAGTCTGGACAACTGGTTGATGGTAATGTGTTTAGGCGTCCTCGGCGTCCTTCACTCCAGGAAAAGGGGAGAACTAAGCTGCTCCCTCCTTCCATGACCTATAGCCATCACGAGTGTGGAATTGATAGTATTATGTTTATTTATTTTTTTTTTATGAAACTGTTTGGAAAGTTCTTTTTATTATTGAGGTCAAAGAATTTTTATTTTATTTTCTATATTTTTTTTTTACTAGTGATTATTGGAACTGTTTTGATTTTTTTTTAATGGAAAGGTTCAGAATGTAAGTTTATTTATGTAAAGGGCCTTTGTTTATAGTTTGGTTTTTATGTTGGTTCCAGAAATAATATACTTTATATCGGGTAAAATATTTCTTTAACATTTTTGTTCCGTTTTTGGGAAAATGTATTTGTGTTTTGTATTCTGACTTACTATTGTGAAGCATTAATACTGGTGGAGGTACACATACAGTTAAGAGGTACAGAAATAGGCACAGAAACAGGTACAGGTAGAGAAATGGGTAGAGATACAGATACAGGTAGAGGTACAGATACAGGTAGAGGTACAGATACAGGTAGAGGTACAGATACAGGTAGAGGTACAGATACAGGTAGAGGTACAGATACAGGTAGAGGTACAGATAGAGGTACAGATACAGGTAGAGGTACAGATACAGAGGTACAGGTAGAGGTACAGATAGAGGTACAGATACAGGTAGAGGTACAGATAGAGGTTCAGATACAGATAGAGGTACAGATAGAGGTACAGATACAGGTTGAGGTACAGTACAGGTGTTTCAACTCGGTAGCACTGAGTACCCATCAGTGGCTTACCGGAGTGGGGAATTATCTTTCATTTAACCAATATTAAAAGCTATTTACAGAGCGGCTTTTTTAAGTAACAACTAATTATTAACGTATCTATATTTGGTTTATTATTGTTGTGTAGGAACAAGAGTTTAGCTGTACCTGTAGGTTAATATACATACATACATGGCAGGGACAGTTCAACATGGTAACAGTATACGAAGATGCTTACCACTGTGTGTGTAATAATAATAATAATAATACACGGTTTATTAATAGAGTTGCAGCCGGTGGCTGAAAATATACAGACTTACATTTGATTTAGATATAATGATATAATATGCATTGGATACATTTACAGGGCTGTGTGTGTGTGTGTGTGTGTGTGTGTGTGTGTGTGTGTGTGTGTGTGTGTGTGTGTGTGTGTGTGTGTGTGTGTGTGTGTGTGTGTGTGTGTGTGTGTGTGTGTGTGTGTGTGTGTGTGTGTGTGTGTGTGTGTGTGTGTGTGTGTGTGTGTGTGTGTGTGTGTGTGTGTGTGTGTGTGTGTGTGTGTGTGTGTGTGTGTGTGTGTGTGTGTGTGTGTGTGTGTGTGTGTGTGTGTGTGTGTGTGTGTGTGTGTGTGTGTGTGTGTGTGTGTGTGTGTGTGTGTGTGTGTGTGTGTGTGTGTGTGTGTGTGTGTGTGTGTGTGTGTGTGTGTGTGTGTGTGTGTGTGTGTGTGTGTGTGTGTGTGTGTGTGTGTGTGTGTGTGTGTGTGTGTGTGTGTGTGTGTGTGTGTGTGTGTGTGTGTGTGTGTGTGTGTGTGTGTGTGTGTGTGTGTGTGTGTGTGTGTGTGTGTGTGTGTGTGTGTGTGTGTGTGTGTTGTGTGTGTGTGTGTGTGTGTGTGTGTGTGTGTGTGTGTGTGTGTGTGTGTGTGTGTGTGTGTGTGTGTGTGTGTGTGTGTGTGTGTGTGTGTGTGTGTGTGTGTGTGTGTGATGTGACTGTTGCTTTAATTTATTTCCTTTATTTAAATTGACACAGGTGAGAAAATTACTATTAATTGTTTGGTTTCTTTTGGTGAAGATCGTCTTTAGAAACACTGGCCATGGTAGTGACGCAGGTCAGGTATTTCGACTTAATTAACACTGCGGGGATAACCCCTTATTTATCTGCTGTCATTTAACCTCGTGAATTTGAGAGATACTCTTATTATTCTTAACAGGTCTTTCAATATTTACTAACTATAATGTTTCTTTCTTAAGTATTTAATCTCATTTAGAACAACTTGAAGTACCAGTCAACTTGAAGGGCTTTACATTACAATACATTACATTACATGCTTCTCATTACTCTCATGCCATGTAATGCTTAAACCAGGATTGATTCCACGGTGACAAAAAGTAGTCAAAAGAAATCGAGTGGCCTTGTTCAGCCGTCCTCCTGCGGTCACTTCAACGTTAGAATGTAGCTTCTGTCTCTGGTAAATTGTTTCTTCTTCTCCAAGCTGTACATAATTTGTGAGACCCGTGGTGGAGGTCTGAGACACTTGTTACGTCGTGAGAATGGGGCAACTCTTCCTTCTCTATCGCAGGTGAGCAAATTCTGCCCTGGAAATAAATCTGATCTTACAACATGTCTTAAGATTGTGCTCATCTGCAAGACACTTCCTGCTGCAGATGCAATCCTTTTTTGTGGTGTTTTCCTCGTAAACTTACTGAAGTCTCTTGCTTGCTAGACTTTCTCTGATTATCTTGAGGCTCAGTCATTGCCGTGTCAAAGGATAGATATAGTGTAGTCTGTGTACAGTACATCAACAAGTCTCAAAGTTTGTGTCCTCAGCAGCTCAAGGGGAAAGTGTTAGATGTGCAAAGTCATTTGCCACTTTACCAGGTAACTGACAAGAGTTCTGTTGGAAACATGTCGCAGCTTTTTACATTTCTCGCAAAATGTAGAGGAAACGTGGAGGTTGTAAACAAAGAAAGTGTGCTGTGCAAACTTCTCGTGAAGTGTAGAATGTTTCACCATGCAGCTATGAGGAAGCAGACACAAGATGATGTTGCGCTTTGCTTATGCATGCAGGCAAGGCTACATCAGACGTCCCTTGCACACAGTAGACACTGATGTCGTTGTTCTAGCTGTTGCTTCAGTGAAGCTGGGAGTCCCTCAACTATTGGTTGTATTTGTCACAGGTATAAATCTCCGCTTTATACCTCCCCGTGTTATTGCTTCCTCACACGGCCCGTCCAAGTCACTGTCCTTACTGGTGTTTTATGCAGACACTGGTTAAGACGTCACATCTGCATTCACTGCCAGCGATGAAAAATCCGCTTGAGAAACCGAAAATTTTGGGGGGACTCGTGCTTTCCTTACGTGTGTTGGACCACAGTCTGTAGATTAGGTCGGTGTGTCTTTAGACGAACCCGTGATGTTTTATGACCCAACAAGTGGCACAGATAATGTAGATAAGGTTTGGATGAATCTCTTTACTCAGAAGGTAAGAGTCGTCGACCTTCCTCCTCCAACCAAAGCAACACGTGTGAACCACATCAATGGAATATCTTATCAAGCAGGCCACTGTTTGGGCCATGCACCCCTGTGTGCCCTGGAGCTGCTCTCTTGTAAGGAAGGGCTGGGGGAGAGCCTTCACAGAAGCAAGTGACTTGACGTGATCTCAAATAAAGGGATAAGTTTTCGATTAGTAACGAAAGTTCCAGTAATTTATCGTTAGAAAACAATAACAATGTTTGGTGTAAACATTGAAATTCTCACTTAAACCACTAAACATTGCACCTTTGCTTATATACCACGTTAAATATTTCATTAATATGTATTATATTACTGTACATAGAAGGTGTGGAGTGGAGGATCATAGTCGCCAACCCTCAGACACGAGTATGGCAGCTCTACTGATATTGTTTACTAAAAGAACAAATTACAGTATGTTGCAGATCTAAATAAAAAAAACAGAGGCTAAGAACTTCCATATCATTTTTTTTTTAGGGGGATTAGCCCACCCGGGCACAGGTCAATGATCCACATCAAGGCCTGGCGGGCGAATATATATGTAATAATAATAATAATAATAATAATAATAATAATAATAATAATAATAATAATAAAATACAAATAAAAAATAAAATATAGTGTTAATAGTAGTAAAGAAATTAAAAAAAATAAATAGAGAGAAACGATCGATATAAGTTGTGTTGTCAAAGTAAGAGAAACAATTGAGACCCTGTAATTGTGTATAAATGAGGCAGAAAGTCAGATCAGCAACTTGGGACTTGGTTGGCAGCAGGGTCTACCATTAGACAACGCATTATGCTTTCAATATGTTCCCAGGCGGTAGTACATCCCTGTTTGATATCTGCCTACTACCTACTACCTAAGGTAGCAATAAAAAGTATAGATAAAAGTTGTCTTCCAACCAAGAGTTGATTTGTCGATGACCCCGACCACTAAACGTCAATATTGTGACGAGGTTGGCACAACATCCACAATTGTCTCACACAGTCAGGTGCGTGGGTACAGGTTAGGTTAGATTGTTGACGTGGACACTGAAGCAGGTTGGTAGACAGACTGGGCTACAGTACAGTACAATGCGGTAGTATTTGGACACTTGTATTAGCTCTTATTTTATTAGTAATAATGTTCATTATTTTTAGTATTATAATTAATGTAAATATTGTTATTATTTTCGATTACTTTAAATACCTGTACTTTTATTGTTATTTATACTGTCGTTATTAATTATTGCAATCATTACTCCTGATAATGTTTCTATCTATTGTAATGATGTTATTATTTTTTTAATATTGTTATTATTAATTGTGTTCGAACTCTTGATATTGTATTTTATGTTTTTATCATAATTGCTTGTCGCGTCAAGGCTCTATTAAGGTTATGGATTAAGAAAGGGCGTGTCTGTGCCTGGATGAATGACACGCTTTTATTTCCTTAACATTCCTGAATATTATTTAAAAGTCCTCACACTGGATTCCCTCAATACCAGCCCAGAACACCCTAGAGAAGTGCATTAGTGTTACAGTAGTGAGTGTTGACATTATTGATGCGGCCATTCCTAGAACCTGACTCACTCTCCTTTTCTTGGTGTACATGACGTGGAGACCAGCAGACACTTTGTGCATGACGTGGAGACCAGCAGACACTTTGTGCATGACGTGGTGGCCAGCAACCACTTTGTGCATGACTTGACGTGGAAGCCAGCAGACACTTTGTATATGACGTGGCGGGGAAGCCAGCAGACACTTTGTATATGACGTGGAGGCCAGTAGACGCTTTGTACATGACGTGGAGATCTTTTCCCTCCTTCCCCATCCCTTCCTCTCCTTCCTCATCCCTTCCCCTCCTCCCCCATCCCTTCCTTCTCCCTTCCCCATCCCTTCCTTCTCCCTTCCCCATCCTTACCCCCTCCCCCTCCTTCCCCCTCTCCCTCCCTTCCCCCATCCCTCCCCCTCTCAATAATGTCAACAGTCGGGCATGATAAGAGGAACACCCCCTATCCCTGACTAGAGGTACCCGCTCTTATCTGGCAACACTCAGGGGAGACAGCAGGCCATCACGTGTGTTTTGTCAGTCGGTGCAATCGCTTCTCTTTACCTGATTGGTGTTGTGATTATCACTCGTCCAGGTAAGTGAGGTGATGGTGAGGATTTTATTTATCAGATTTTTTTGTTTTTCATTTTTCACTTTTATTATTCTCAGTGGAGGTTAGGTTAGGTTGTTGGTGATGGTGGTATTGAAGGATGGTGGTGGTGATAGTGGTAGTGAAGGGTGGTGGGGTTGGTGTTGGGTGGTAGTGAGGGGTGGTTGTGATGGTGGTAGCAGTGAAGGGTGGTGCAGGGTGTGAGGGATCTAGTTGTGGTGTTTGTGGAGGGTGATGGGAGGTGATGGTGAGTGAATGGTACTGCTGGATGAGTGATGTAAGGTGAAGGAGGGGATGGATGGCGAATGTAGTGTGTGGTGGTGGTGTTGGGTGAGTGGTGTTGGGTGAGGGAGTGAGGATGGAGTGAGTGTTGTTTTGTTTGTGTTTGTGTTGGTCGGCAGGAGGGGGGAGTTGAGTCATCTCCAGGAAGTGTTGTGTTGGTAGCCTTGTTGGGTGAGGTTGACCTAACGTGGTGGGAGGAGAGTCGGTGTTGGTGAAGGTAATGGTTGTGTGTGTGTGTGATGAGGGGAGAGTAGGAATAAAACACACACACACACACACACACACAACCACCCACACACACACACACACACACACACACACAGGTAAAAGGTAAGGACGGGGATCATAGGTGCGTCAGAGGACCTACCTATTTTCCTCCTTCATCTCCATATATCCCGGTGTTGTGTGTCTGCCACCCACGTCACACCGCCACCCACCTCTCACCACCTCCACCCTCCTGTCACCACCGCCCACGTCACTCCATCCACGTCACGCCGCTGCACACATTTTAAACCTCAGGGGCTAATTACATCATGGCTATTCGAGGAGCACAAACGTGACGTAGGTGGTGTGTGTGTGTGTGTGTGTGTGTGTGTGTGTGTGTGTGTGTGTGTGTGTGTGTGTGTGTGTGTGTGTGTGTGTACTCTCCTCCCCTCACTTATCATCCACGATACTGTACTGATACTGTCAATATTATCCTTCCGCCGGCCGTGGGCGTGAGGGGTGAGGCGTGGGAGGGATCAGTTACTCGTCTGTTTGATTATGTACTGAAATCTTGTTCTGTACATAGCCAACACGACCGCCTGGTGTTCAACGGATCTTTGAACAACTTGATGCACCTGGTGTGTGTTTGGGTGAGTGGTGAGCAGGGGGCTAAGGTGAAGTATCTTCCTTCCTTCCTTCCTTCCTTCCTTCCTTCCGTCCTTCCTTCGTATAGTCTTACAGTTTACCCAAATTTATATAAGATTATTGTTACTTCTGAAAGCCATAGTGGAGAAGTGCTTAAAGTTCCTCCTGTCCTCAATCGAGTCTCAGGCCACTAGTGTAGTGTGAACCTGAGGAAGGAGTCGAGTTAAAAGAGGAGGAGTGCCACTTGTGTCCCTGTGTACGTGACTCCCTCCTGGTACCTTCAGTAGGCCTGCCTCAATCTAGCTGGAGTCTTCATGTGGGTATTATGTTGGCACTAATACAGTATATATTAACAACCTAGGAATCAACTACTACATATAATTAACTTAACCTAGCCTAATCTACCTGTTACATACATACATACATACATACATACATACATACATACATACATACATACATACATACATACATACATACATACATACATACATACATACAAACTTACTTGTAATCTGTATCTGTTATAAGAAAATTATTGGCTGGTTCTTTATGTTATTTCTTAGAATTAAAAAATAAATAATAAATGTAAATATTTTAGTAAGTTTGAGGGAAAATGTTGATATTACCTGTGTGGTGTATCAAGGGATTTTTTTTATTTAAGTAAATCGTGTTTGTTGTAGGATTGTGAGGATTGTGGTTTACCTGGACGTCAACAATGGCCTTGGAGAAGATTATTTTATGACTGCTTAATTATTTTTAAATATTAGTTGTGAAAATAAAAGATAATTTGTATTATGACCTTTCACTTTATTGCTTTGAGTTATTTAATACTATTTGTTAAAACATGCTTAGGTGAGGTGAGGTTACGTTGGGTTACGTTGGGTTAGGTTAGGTTACGTTGGGTTAGGTTAGGTTACGTTGGGTTAGTTTAAAATGTATAGATTTTAACTTCTTCGGTTTCATGTTTTATGTGTTTAAATTTATCACCAGATTTTAAAATTAACAACTGACATAAACACTTATTAACATCCAACAATGAATGTGCAATGATTTTCTACCAGGTTTATTTATAGATTATATATTATTATACATACGTTAGTTAGATAAGTTATCTTTTATAATTAGTTAATGTTAGTGGCGGTCTGGCTCGGTAACACGGGAATCGAGCGATGCAAAGCCAAGTTTAGTTCGGTATCGTGTTTTTCCATCCGCAGTAGTTCCACCCGCAGTAGTTCCACCCGCAGTAGTTCCATCAGCAGTAGTTACATCCACAGTAGTTCCATCCACAGTAGTTCCATCCACAGTAGTTCCATCCACAGTAGTTCCATCAGCAGTAGTTACATCCACAGGAGTTCCATCCACAGTAGTTCCATCCACAGTAGTTACATCCACAGTAGTTCCATCCACAGTAGTTACATCCACAGTAGTTCCATCCACAGTAGTTCCATCCATCCAGTAGTTCCATCCATCCAGTAGTTCCATCAGCAGTAGTTACATCCACAGTAGTTACATCCACAGTAGTTCCATCCACAGTAGTTACATCCACAGTAGTTCCATCCACAGTAGTTCCATCCATCCAGTAGTTCCATCCATCCAGTAGTTCCATCCGCAGTAGTTCCACCCGCAGTAGTTCCACCCGCAGTAGTTCCACCCGCAGTAGTTCCATCAGCAGTAGTTACATCCACAGTAGTTCCATCCACAGTAGTTCCATCCACAGTAATTCCATCCACAGTAGTTCCATCAGCAGTAGTTACATCCACAGTAGTTCCATCCACAGTAGTTCCATCCACAGTAGTTCCATCCACAGTAGTTCCATCCACAGTAGTTACATCCACAGTAGTTCCATCCACAGTAGTTCCATCCACAGTAGTTCCATCCATCCAGTAGTTCCATCCATCCAGTAGTTCCAATGACCTGGCAAAACTTTCTGATGGTTGATGATGCCAAGAGAGTTGTTTTCGTATCTGCCACACTATCAGGGCTGCCTGGACCACTGACGACAGCAAGGAGATCCTAGTGACCTGAGTGTGAGGTGTCAGTATGTTGTCTCACTTGCATCACCTTACCCACACGAGGAAACAGATACATAGTGAAACCTCTATTTAACGGACTATATAGAGGAAATTCCGTTATATCGAGAGTCCGTTAGAAGTGACACCTCTCTGTCTGATGAACTATATCGAGATGAAAATCCGTTATATCGAGAGTCCGTTAGAAGTGACACCTCTCTGTCTGATGAACTATATCGAGATGAAAATCCGTTATAGCGAGAGTCCGTTAGATGTGACACCTCTGTCTGATGAACTATATCGAGATGAAAATCCGTTATAGCGAGAGTCCGTTAGATGTGACACCTCTGTCTGATGAACTATATCGAGATGAAAATCCGTTATATCGAGGGTACGTTAGATGTGACACCCCCATATAACTGATTACAAGGAAAGAGAAGTCTATTATAAGGAGGTTTCACTGTATGATTATGTTTATATATATATATTTTAAGCAGAGGTTCCAATTTATAACAGTTTGTGCTGTATCAGTCTGAGCTGTTGAGCATCAAACTCAACTGACAGATGTAAGCGTATTCGTTTTATTTTTTTTTTTTTTAAAGTGGTTCAATTTATTCGGTAAATGGTAATCCAGCTGTACCTGCACAGAAGTAATATTTAACGGTACTTTTATTTATCTTAATTGTTAGCGTTATAATTTCTACCTATCGTCCCTTTACAACATAATCCAGAGTTGATATTTAGACCTGTAATTTTTTTTCCTCCATAATTTGTAGGTTTGTCTTGGGTATTTATGTTGAGTAGGCCGCAATCTGTGTCCCTTCCCTGACAACATAACGGATATGCTTCAGTACCATTTATAACACGGGCCTGTTACCCTTTCCTTGATCACCAGTTGTCTTCCCTGTTAAACAAAGGCTTGATGGTCTGGGATGTATACCTGTGACGTCATAGCTCAGGTTATTTCCCGGGTGGTCAGTTAGGATACACACAGCAGCGTCCATCAGCATGTCTTGTACTGTTACTATGACCACGGGGTCGTTTCTCCCACCCCTAGCTGTTGGAAGGGCAGGATCCTTACTGGACCCCGATTTTGCAACTGACAACATCGAGGACCAGGTGTAAACGAGACTATGGTCCACAACACAGAGTTGGTAGACCAGTGAAACTCCCATAGCGTCTAACAGGGCCTAAAACATCGTATCCTGGCAGTGTTCGTGATCAAACTAACTATATCTTTAAATACAAGAGACTCGAATCTTCCCAAAGAACCCTTGAATCATCCTACTGTAAGACTGTCTAAATCCGAGGGTGTCATTATCATAAATTATGCTCATTAGCGAAAATCATCCGGCAGTGTCATCCATTTCATGGCAGATTTTGAACCCTTTTACAAAACTGAATAAAAGAGATAACCCCTTTTTCCCCTCAGAATTGCCTTGTTAAACCGGGTAGGGGGGGGGGTTTAAAGTGAAGAGGGTGGAGGGAGGGGAAGAAACGGAGATTATGACAGAGAACAAGACATGGGATTAAGGAAGGGAAGGAGGGAGGCACAGAGTGAACAGGGAGAGAATGGAGGGGGAAGGGAGGAAACATGGAATAACGAAGTGGAAAGGAGGGATTAAATAGGAAGGAGGGACCTTGACTTATAGATGAAGGGAAGGAGGGAGCAGGATGTGTAGATGGAGGGAAGGAGGGAGCAGGATGTGTAGATGGAGGGAAGGAGGGAGCAGGATGTGTAGATGGAGGAAGGAGGATCCAGGATGTGTAGATGGAGGGAAGGAGGAGGGAGCAGGATGTGTAGATGGAGGGAAGGAGGGGAGCAGGATGTGTAGATGGGAAGGAGGGATCAGGATGTGTAGATGGAGGCAGGGAGGGAGCAGGATGTGTAGATGGAGGAAGGGATCCAGGATGTGTAGATGGAGGGGAAGGAGGGAGCAGGATGTGTGTAGATGGAGGGAAGGAGGGAGCAGGATGTGTAGATGGAGGGGGAAGGAGGGAGGCAGGATGTGTAGATGGAGGGAAGGAGGGATCAGGATGTGTAGATGGAGGCAGGGGAGGGGCAGGATGTGTGGAGTGGAGAGAGAGGAGGAGCAGGATGTGTAGATGGAGGGGGAGGGATGTGTAGATGGAGAGAGGAGGGAGCAGGATGTGTAGATGGAGAGGGAAGGAGGGGAGCAGGATGTGAATGGAGAATAAAGAATAAAAATAAAAGGGGGGTATGGTAGCAGGAAGTAAGGGAGGAGGAGGCCAGTGAAAGTGGTGACCGCTATACCCGTCCCTCCCTCCAGTCGCCCTGCATATTTTCCCTTCTTCCTGCCTTTCCTATTCTCCCTCCCTCCCTCCCTGTATATTTTCTCTTCCTCCCTTTCCTATTCTCTCTCTCCATCCCTTGTCTTTCTCTCTACTCTTGTTACTTTTCCTTTTCACCCTACTCATCCTCTTCATCCTCCCAATTCCTCCCTACTGTATTTTTTTACCGCCCTTCTGCCTCCTTTAACCACCCTCCACTCCCTCCTCCCTCCTCCCTCCTCCCTCCCTCCCTCGTATCACCATTCTTCCTTCTCTGCCCTTTTCTCACCTTTCCCTTCATATTTTTCACTTCCCCTCTCCCTGCTTTCCTCGCCACCCTCCCTTACCCTCTCCATCCTTCCGACTCTCACTCCTCTCCCTACAGTACTCTCAATAGTTTGAGAGAGAGAGAGAGAGAGAGAGAGAGAGACCTAGTTTTGCAGCTTATATCATTAGGTTAGTGACGGTGGATTGTTCTTAGACTAGTGGTTACCAATAGACGGAACTAAAGCATACGGTATATTCAGTCTCCCATTTGCAAGAGGCTTATCCAGTCGTCTCTCGGGAGGCCATTACGTTTGTGGAGCCTTTACAGGTGTGTTTAATCGCCTCCCGGCCACTACCTTAGTGCGCACTCGCATTGTCCTAGTGTATTCCAGGTATTGTCATGCATAACCTACATGGGTACATAAACATTAGCTTTTTTGTGGTTGTTAGATCACAGTGGTCTGGTTGTTGTGGCATTGAATGTTACAGTGCGTTTTCAATACAACATTCCGTCAAGATCTTTATATGGGAGGTCACGTATCTTATTGATGCAGAATATAGATACAGTTTTAATATATCAACTATCTTGCCATCACCAGATATACTGTTGTGACATTGTACACTCAGTATGTTTGGATCTGTTACTTAAAGTTTCTATTTTTCACAGTGAAGGACTTAGTGTTGGTGTGTGTGGCCAAATGTCTGACCACGCACTTTAATTTTTGTGCTGTTCATATCTGCATGAAGGACAGACTGCCAGAGACACTTACATCGTAACTTTAGTCTAGAGTCTTTTCTTGACGGAGTATATAGTGTTCGATACACTGCCGTAGTCCCAAGTCACAGTCGTAACTCACCTGGTCGATGTTCCCACCACAGCCGAGAAAGTTTGCTGACAATCAAGAAAATTAGTTGATCACTGAGGAGGGTACTAGGTGAGGAGTCTCAATTGCAGTGTGATGCTGGGGAGTTGAGGATCGCCAGGGAAATTAGCAATTCTTCCTCAGTTTAAAAAAAAATGTTTAGAGAGAATTTGTGGGTAATATTTTAGAAATGTGGTCAATAATATTATGAGCGACTGGCGGGCGGGGTTATGAAATATACGTATATGAATCATTCCTATATCTTACTTTTATCTGGTACTAAGTGAATGTATTTAGATGATGTAGTGTGCCAGTCTACCAGTCTCAGTCTACCACTATATAAATTTATCACAGCCTACCGCTATATAAATCTGTCAGTCTAACTATAGGAAATCTATCACAGTCTGGCACAAGAAAAGTACAAATGGTGTTGTACTAACTAGGAGAGTACAAATGGTGTCGTGCTAACTAGGAGCATACAATAGACTGACGAGACGCATGTACTTGAGAATACCAGTTAAAAGGAAGAGTTGCTGAAGTAGTTTTATGGTTACGCGAGATGTTTGACCCAGTGAGCCAACGACTGGCAGCTGAACATGTAGTGCTTCATCAGTGTATCTTTATTAAATCAGTAGTATGTATATGTTGTCTCCAAACTCTTGTGTTGTATAGAAGTGAACCTCAAAACACAATAATTCCGAGGTTATTTAAATTCTATAATGTTTGTTGACGATGGAGCAGGGAAGTATCATGCACCTGGATAATTTGTCGCTGTCTATAACACAATGACTGATGACCATGTAACGAGGTCTAACTCCTTACATATAGGACGCTAACTTAAGAACCTGCTGCCTCAAACTCCCATTGTAAGAATACTTCGAGAAGAGTTATTAAATTCACAGTGTTTTTTATGACGAATTACACAGCTACCTCCCGTAAGACGCCCCCTGACATTATGTTACACTCTCCTCTATACTTTCCTCACTTACTGTAGTGTGTGTGTGTGTGTAGGTGCGTAGGGTCGCCCGCTAAATGTCACCACAAACCCGTCTCGGCAAAAAGCGGATATTAGAATTCTTACAATCTTCCACCTTCAGAACTCACAATCTCTTTTTCTTTATCTCTGCATCCGACGAAGATCTGTAGCCTCCTGCACGGTCTTCTTTCCATATTTGTTTCAAACTCAATTTAAATTTTGTGTCTGGACTTCATGCTTATACTTGGATTGATGTTTCTGAAAACCTTATCTGAATTATCTACAGGTTGTGAATATCTGAATGTAAGCGAGAATATTATGATTGGTGGGCAGGTGTAGTGGAAGCCATAAATTCTGTCTCGTGTCGCTTCTGCCTGGTTTCCTCCTGAACAGCGTCACCGTGTCTGTGTTACCTGCTGGGTGGGGGAGGTTTATGCTATAGCTCACTGTGTGTGTGAGTGATGGAACACTCCCTCCCCCTTCTTATCCCCGATAAAACATTATTTTTTATCGCTGTAAAGACGATTAGTTGTCGTTTAGTGTCGTTGCATTTTTAGGATGAAAATATAAATTTTCTTTGAACAAGATTTAAAAATCGGGACAAGGTCAACATCACACTGTATCTTACCATGGTTGGTACCAGTTAACACAACATACATGAAACTTGTAACTGTGTCTTGGGTACAGTCTACGCCCGGGACAAATGTGAGAAGGGTGTTATCCAGTGTGACCCAACCAAACATCTCAGGTGTCCTACAGGTACTTCGGTTTCCTCCTGTACTAACACACAAAGTAACAATGAAGAGATAATCTGCCCGAACGGCTAGTAAGCTGGCACCTGTAACTGATGAAATGATCACTTCAAAATATCCCCAGCCCGCGGCGGACACGTGCCCCCACCATTGTGTAATACTGTACACTGTGAAGGCGTCGGGGAAGCAACTGAGGCTACGAGCACTCCAGCAGTCGTCGGCGGTGTACAGTACAGTAGGAGACACACAGCATATTGCTGAGGACTACATTAAATGGTGAACAGTTTAATGTTTGTAACTTTTAGCGACGCTTCGTTAGTCGTCGGTATCGTCATACAGTACAAAATTTCATCACATTTTTATATTTTCTACAGCTCGTACCAATTAGATTCACATGTTCCAACTTATTAAATCACGTTAAAATATATTTGTGCAACATCTCTTGTATTAAGTTATTTCGTATTGAGTTAGTTAGCAGCAATAATTTTAATTGAACTGTATTCGCCTGTTTCATATTGTGATATTTTAATTGAATAAATAAACTTATACCAATCTGCATTCAGCTGTCTCGTATTATCTCGGACAAAATCTCTGAAATAAAGCGGATCTCTAATGTGTGTGTGTGTGTGCGCGCGCGTGCGTGCGTGCGTGCGTGCGTGCGTGTGTGTGTGCGTGCGTGTGTGTGTGTGTGTGTGTGTGTGTGTGTGTGTGTGTGTGTGTGTGTGTGTGTGTGTGTGTGTGTGTGTGTGTGTGTGTGTGTGTGTGTGTGTGTGTGTGTGTGTGTGTGTGTGTGTGTGTGTGTGTGTGTGTGTGTGTGTGTGTGTGTGTGTGTGTGTGGTTGGGTGGGTGGGTGGGTGGGTGGGGTGGGTTGGGTGGGTGGTGGTTGGGTGGGGTGGGTGGATGGTGGGTGGGGTGGGTGGGTGGGTGGGTTGGGGTGGGTGGGTGGGTGGGTGGGTGGGTGGGTTGGGGTTGGGTGGGGTTGGTGGTGGGTGGGTGGGTGGTGGGTGGGTGGGTGGGTGGGTGGGTGGTGGGTGGGTGGGTGGGTGGGTGGGTGGGTGGTGGGTGTGGGGTGGGTGGGTGGGTGGGTGGGGTGGGTGGGTTGGGTGGGTGGGTGGGTGGGTGGGTGGGTGGGTGGGGTTGGTGGGTTGGTTGGGTGGGTGTGGGTGGGTGGGGTGGTTGGTTGGTTGGTTGGGTGGGGTGGGTGGGTGGGTGGGTGGGGTGTGGGTGGGTTGGGTGGGTGGGGTGGGTTGGGTGGTGGGTGGGTGGGTGGGGTGGGTGGGTGGGTGGGTGGTGGGTGGTGGTGGGTGGGTGGTGGGTGGGTGGGTGGGTGGGTGGGTGGGTGGTGGGTGGGTGGGTGGGTGTGGGTGGGTGGGTGGGTGGGTGGTTGGGTGGGTGGGGTGGGTGGGTGGGTGGGTGGGTGGGTGGGTGGGTGGGTGGGTGGGTGGGTGGGTGGGTGGGTGGGTGGGTGTGTTTGGTTTGGTTTAGTTTAGTTTAGTCTGGTTTGACGTCATTACATAATTTTGCGTCATCTGTGTCTGACGTCACCGGGAAAGGTTCATTCGGATTGATTGATATCTCTCTCTCTCTCTCTCTCTCTCTCTCTCTCTCTCTCTCTCTCTCTCTCTCTCTCTCTCTCTCTCTCTCTCTCTCTCTCTCTCTCTCATTACACGCGAGGTTTCTGTCAGCTGAATAAAATCATGGGATCGTTAGCCAGAATAAAATACCATTTGTGCTGCCCTACAAAAGGTTCAAAATAGAAATAAGATATGTAAGATAAATTTAAATATATTGATCGTTGAGAATAAAAAGAAGTAAGATTAGCCAAGGTATTATTAATAGATTACCAAATATTGCACATCAGTAAAGAACTTTTTTAGGCAATAGATCAGATAGCTGGTTAGGTTAGGTTTGGTTTGGTTTGGAAAGGTTAGGTTAGGAAAGGAAAGAATAGGTTAGGTTTGGAAAGGTTAGATTAGGTTAGGTTAGGAAGAAAGGAAAGAATAGGTTAGGTTTGGAAAGGTTAGATTAGGTTAGGTTAGGGTAGGAAAGGAAAGAATAGGTTAGGTTTGGAAGGTTAGGTTAGGTTAGGTTAGGTTAGGTTAGATTAGGGTAGGAAGGAAAGGAAAAGAATAGGTTAGGTTTGGAAAGGTTAGATTAGGTTAGGTTAGGAAGGAAAGAATAAGTTAGGTTTGGAAGGTTAGATTAGGTTAGGTTAGGAAAGGAAAGAATAGGTTGGGTTTGAAGGTTAGATTAGGTTAGGTTAGGTTAGGTAGGAAAGGAAAGGAAAAGAATTGAGTTAGGTTTGGAAAGGTTAGATTAGGTTAGGTTAGGAAAGGAAAGAATAGGTTAGGTTTGGAAAGGTTAGATTAGATTAGGTTAGGTTAGGAAAGGAAAGAATAGGTTAGGTTTGGAAAGGTTAGATTAGGTTAGGTTTGGAAAGGTTAGATTAGGTTAGGATAGATTAATAAATTATGCTTTTTTTCTTTCCATTTCTAACTTTATCTCTCATTAGTTATCTCTTATTCCCGAGTGAGACAGATGACTAGGGTGTGGGCAGGTCGAGAGATGCGTTGGTGGTGTTTGTGTGGTGAAAAGGTCGCTGGCGAAAGGTGTGTGGTAGTGATAGATCTACCTGGCTTGTGTTGACGACAGGTGTGTGTGTGTGTGTGTGTGTGTGTGTGTGTGTGTGTGTGTGTGTGTGTGTGTGTGTGTGTTATATAATTCTAATACTGTATCTGTAAAACGATATCACTTGGGAGGATAACAAAGGCTTTCCTTCCTAAAGGTTATTAACGTTTCTGGGAAGAGGAGATGGGGGAAGGGGAGGAAGGAGAGGGAGGAGGAGGAAGGAAGGAAGGAGAGAGAGGGAAGGAAGACAGGGAGATAGATAAACTTCGACGAACAGATGATGTCAAGGAATTTCTCCGAAGTTTAAAGGGTAAATCTCTTGCTCACTCTCATGGGCGTGTGTGTGTGTGTAATGTTTATTTTAAGGGTTTTCCCATGAGGTGTTGGTGGGTGGGGGAGGTGTTGGGGAGTAGACAAAAAAGGTAGGGTGAGGGAGGGGGTGTAACAGTAGGGTGAGAGGGTGTAACAGTAGGGGTGAGGTGTTGTAACAGTGAGGTGAGGAAATTGACATTAGGGTGGGGAGGAGGTGTGTGTTAGGGTGGGGAGGTGTAACAGTAGGGTGAGGAGGTGTAACAGTAGGGTGAGGAGGGGTGCCTTAACAATGGGAATTGAGGAGGTGTAACAGTAGGGTGAGGAGAATTGGGTGTAACAGTAGAATTGAGGGAGGGTGTAACAGTAGGGTGAGGGAGGTGTAACAATGAAGGGTGAGGGAGGTGGTGTAACAATGCAAGGTGAGAGAGGTGCCAACAGTAGGGTGAGAGTGGTGTAACAGTAGGTTGAGGAGGGTGTAACAGTGTTAGAAAGGTGAGGAGGGTGTAACAATGGGAGTGAGAGGGGTGTAACAGTAGGGTGGGGGAGGTGTAACAGTAGGGTTAGGGAGGGGGTGTAACAGTAGGGTTAGGGAGGGGGTGTAACAGTAGGGTGAGGGAGGGGGAGGAGGTGTACTATTACATGACGTGTGGTGGTGGGTGAAAGTGGTAGGGGCAGCAGCAACTCGGTAACAAGCAAGGGCGGGACCACTTCCTCAACCATCCTGACTTACTGTCACATTATTCTCACTCTCAATCACTCTTAATTCATATCAACATTTTTTCTATCGTTGTTTCCTCTGATTCCCACGAAGAAGAAAAAAAAAGGTCTCAAACAGATATTTTACCCAAACTAAAAGGAATTTAAACTTGTGCTGAGAGATATTACTGCATGGTATATTATGTAAGTGCTTATTATGTTCATTAGTGACTAGTGAAATATAACAACCAGCTTTTTATCAAGTTCCAAGACACTGTACTTTGAGTGTTGTGTTGGTGGTGTGTAACAAGTCTCAAAGCTTTAGTGAAAGTAGAGAAAGTGTGGACGCTTGTGTTAGAGGTGATGGTAAAGAGGGATTCTGTTGTATAAGGCTCATGGTGTAGTTGATGTTATGATCTTATATGATATCACTTGAAAATTATTATACATCTACCTGTGTTTTATATCAGTACTGTACCTGTGTCTTATACCTGTACTGGCTGTTTGTGAATATTATTGCTCTACGTGTTGAATTCGTGTCTGACATAGCATGTATACACTAGTAATTGAACTTGTATTTAACAGTTATATATGTTTCTCAACTGTTGGTGCATCCCCGCCTGGGTAAAATAGATTTTTGGGTTATTTTTTTCTCGTATAAATGAGGTAAGTTAATACAACTACCAGATTTCACCCCCCCCCCCTCCCTCGTTCCGACCACCATCTTTGTGTTGAAGCAAAACTATCCACGTGAGATCCATTTCGTCATCACCAATTACGAGGAAACTTTAAAATGCCTCCTTTTGAGTACGCGGGCCTATTTATGCATACATGATAGCTGCTCCGTAGTAAACCTGTGTTTAGAAATACAATGAGTGGTAGTGTGTGTCGTAACATTCTCCGAACACAGCAGCTGACGGCCCCTTCCACCCGGAGCCACAAGCAGTTATCTGTAATGTAGCCAAATTTTGCGTTGCCTCATTGCAGTAATTTTTCTGACTGTAATGTTTACTCAATGCCATTATGCTCAACAGAATGTGGAGCTTCAGCGAGGTATTGAGAAATAGCTTCGCAGAATTTGGAGATAGTTTCTTGATGATGGTATAATGTGGCAAAAAATGTGGAAACTATTGGTAAAAACTAGGATGTGTGGACAGAGGAACACTGATGCCCCGTGTGTGTCATTTCGCCACCCACGGAAAGAGTTGTGGCCTTTAAAACTTGGATGAGGTGTCATGTAGAGGTCAAGGTCACACCAAGATACACCATGCACACTTATAGTACTCATCCTGTCCACTGTGTGCGTGACCTCTCTTGCAAGTCCGTACAAGAGTTGTTACTGGACAGCTTGATAGTCAACAGTGTGACAGATGGACAGACTGACTGACGGGCGAACATTCCAGAAGCATCATGTACTGTTATTGCTCAGGAAAAAATAAAGTTTCAGGGAATTGGGAAGTTTGGGGAAAAATAGTGAAGTTTTGTTAAAATGTTTGCTTGTGTTTTTATCATTATTTGCCAGTTCATTTATCATTTTTACGTTATTTTTATGAATTATATGATCTCTTTCGCGGTCACCTCAAGTTGTTCTCCATCACCGGATTATGTCAAGAGTTAACAGATTTAATTCACCTGTAAAATTTGTACGACAATCTTGTAAATCGTAAACTCAACCTTTAGAGGTAGATCTCATTTATACAACTGAACGTAACTTTTTATGAGAGAGAGAGAGAGAGAGAGAGAGAGAGAGAGAGAGAGAGAGAGAGAGAGAGAGATCATTGTTACTTCAACAGGAAAGTTTTATTTAAGACGTAGCTAACGTCACCTGTTGTAATAAGTGGAGTTTAATCCTGGAGGTCAACTGGTTAAAGCTGGTGAGTTTATTATTGTCAAGGTTTATGAACACTAACATCAGTAAGATGAACTTATACTGTGTGTTGAGTGGAAATAAAGTGTCAGGGGTAAATAACAAGACATATGGTATCACCCTCATTACAACGAGCACAAAGGGCGTAGTTTTACTTTCAATTAGCGTTGCCTGTTACTGTGTGTGAGCGTTGTTGTGTGCCATGTGTCACAACCCCTGGTGCTGTGTGTACCACCTGTGTGTCAGGTAGTTAGCTGTGTTTTGTCAAGCTCTGGTCATTGTTGATGAACTAATATATTTTTCTCTATTCACAGGTACGTGACTCACACACCTCAACACATATTGGCTCCCGTCATGATGAAGGTGTAGTCAGGTGAAGTTTTTCCTTGTGTTAAAAGCTGTGACGCTGAATTTACGTGTTGCTCCATAACAACAAACTCCTCAGACTCTCTCTGCTGTGAACTGGAAATAAACTTTTAAACTGCTGAAACTGAGATCTGAATCCAGTGAGTCAACATATATGTATATGAATTGATGTTTATTTTTATTTATGTATACTGTATAGTATACTTAAATTCCACGAAGGGAAAAAATACTTGATAATTTATGTGGAAACTGACCTCTATCGATATACAATTCTGTGTTGTGGTATTATTACGCAACAAAGTCTAGCAATATTTATAGATGTGGTGTGGTGGAGCGTCATAGTGAGGGATTGAGTGACGCTGTGAAGGTAGAATGTGTGTCAGGGTGAGGTGGCTCTCCTGGCTCCTGGTAAACACGGTGTACATAACAACAGATTTACACAGGTGGGTTTTGTAAAGTGTCGACATTCACTCATACACACCCATCATGTTGTATCGTCACGGTAGGCGGACAGGTAGGTAAAATTGCTATACCTGGTCACGTGATTTATTTTACCACCAACACCACAACCCCTCGTGATGTGTTGTATGTCTGCCTGTCTGTCTGTCTGTCTGGGCCAAATCTAGTTTTCAAGGATGCCATTAAGTTAAAAGCCAGTTCTATCTAACAGTGACATGTGTGTGTGTCTTTGTTTTATGAAAGGTTAAAGGTAGGGCGACGGTAAAGCAAATATATACTGTAATGAAACTAGGTGATGGGCTAGACAATACGGGGATTAACCTCAATATTTCTAGAACATAATGTTTTACTCGGGAGGTCAAGGTCAACTTTGATAAACTTAGCTGTTGATGTTGTTTTTGAGTATAGGAGTTGTATCTTAAACACTTTAGGTGGCGACAAACACTCTATACTCTGAGGTCAGGATACTGTAACAAGTTAATATTTTTCTTAAGTGGAGTTGTGGGAACACACTAAACTGGATCATTTAAGATACGGCCCAATTATGGCGGCCAGAATCGCGCGAGATTTTCCTGAGATTCTGCCGTAACTAGATGGGGATCTCTTACCTCCCGTTGGCAGCGAAACATATCACAGGGAGCTTTGAGACTCCAGACCTTCTATTATGGCAAGTCTTCTCATTTTGCTCCATCCTGTGTTTATCTCAGTGGCTGCGTCCCGGGTGAAGTAGTGGTTTTAAATGTTTACTTGTCGGTGGTGTCCAGGGCAAACAACCAGTATTAGCGCTCATATTTACTGTGTAATTAAAGCAAGTAAGTTTTTTTTTCCCTGCATGTGTTTGGCTGACACCGTGTCATTAACTTGATCAAATAGGATTATAATCAACACTAATATCAGTATAAATATATTACAATAACACTTCAGTTAACTTTGATAATTATATACAAACATCCCGAGATACCAGTATTTTGTCTTGAGCGTTACTTACGGTGAAGGGACTTGGCCAACTTAATTAGGTGTCATATATTCGATACTTTTATTATACGTTAAAAGTACATGAGAGAGGCAACACGACTAGACTGTAACATCACTATCATTCTTAACGACAGATTTGCGTATGTTGTCATGGAAGAACTCAACTAATTGGCCACTAACTGTGCACATTCAAGCCTCCACTCTGAGACGATTACTAGTTGGTTCTGTCAGGTGGTGTCAAGTCACGTGGAGCAGAAGTGTCGTCATCACAGGACAGGTTGACCACCGACCACCGACGGGTCAAGACGGGTCAGACGCACCTGGCGCTGCTCAGCAGCAGCCACGTCAAGAACATAAGAATGGAGGAAACTGCAGCGGGCCTATTGGCCCATACTGGGCAGTCCCGTTTACACCCAACCCCTATTGCTCATATGAGCATCCAACCTATGTTTGAAGCAATTCAGCGTATTCGAGTTAATGATGATATTTGGTAACTTGTTCCATTCATCCACTACTCTGTTTCCAAACCAGTGTTTACCTATTTCACGCCTAAATCTAAATTTGTCTAATTTAAAACCATTGTTACGAGTTCGCTCCTGGTTGGATAGTATGAGTACCTTTGTAATGTCCCCCTTGTTTAGCCCTGCCTTCCACTTATACACCTCTATCAGGTCGCCCCTCGCTCTACGTCTCTCGAGGGAGTGCAAATTAAGATGCTTTAACCTGTCTCTATACTCAAGGTTCCTAATGCCCGGGATTAGTCTTGTCATTCTCCTCTGAATTCTTTCCAATGATTCCATTATCCATCCTGTAATACGGTGACCAGAACTGAACTGCATAATCCAGGTGTGGTCTCACAAGCGCAAGATACAGTCTTAGGATGACCTCGCTAGTCTTGTAACTAACACTCCTTTGTATGAACCCAAGTACTTTATTAGCCTTGTTATGAGCAAAAACACATTGTTTACTTGGTTTAAGGTTCCTACTTATCGTTACTCCTAAATCTCTCTCGCAGTCGGATTTCTTTATGGCATCGTTGTTCATCTGGTATCTGGTTTCCCTGTTTACATCTCCTATACTGAGTACTTTACATTTGTCCACGTTGAATTTCATCTGACATTTTTCAGACCATTCGAAAAATATGTTTAGATCTTCCTGTAGTTTTGTGGAGTCCTCGTCAGATTTAATAACACGTCCTATTTTAGTGTCATCAGCAAATTTGCTCATGTTGCTGTCTATGCCGATATCTATGTCGTTTATGTATATAATAAATAATAATGGTCCAAGTACTGAGCCTTGGGGAACTCCACTTGTGACGTTGCTCCAATCGGACTTAGTGCATTTAATGCTCACTCGCTGTTTCCTGTCCTGTAACCACGCCCTAATTCATTTAAGGATATTCCCTTTGATGCCAAGTGCTTCTAGCTTTCTAATTAGTCTTTCGTGGGGGACTCTGTCGAAGGCTTTGCTAAAGTCGAGATATACCACATCATAATTGTGCCCCTCGTCCACCGATTCGAAAACTGATGAAAAGAATGTTAATGGATTAGTTAGACATGAACGTCCGCTTGTGAAGCCATGCTGGGAATCATTGATCAATCGGTGCTTCTCCAGGTTATTTCGAATAGAGTTTGAAATGATTGCTTCCAGTAATTTGCCTACTATTGATGTTAGACTGATTGGCGGTAGTTAGAGGATAGTGATCTATCCCCCTTCTTGAAAATCTGTATTACATTAGCTATCCTCCAGGATCCTGGTACTACACCTGTTTTTAAGGATATGTTAAACAACTTTGCTAAGGGCATACTAAGCTCTTCCTTACACTTCCTTACCACTTGGGTGAGTGAAATCGACCACGTGGTGTCCCCATGATGCTACGACACCACGTAGTGAATGAGTTGCTACAGCATCATGTGAAGTTCCTCATAACACCATCTGTGAGGGAATTACTACACCATGTGATGCCCCTCATAACACCATCTGTGAGGGAATTACTACACCACGTGATGCCCCTCATAACACCATCTGTGAGGGAATTACTACGCCATGTGATGCCCCTCATAACACCATCTGGGAGGGAATTACTACACCACATCAGGCCCCTCATAACACCATCTGTGAGGGAATTACTACATCATCAGACCCCTCATAACACCATCTGTGAGGGAATTACTACATCATCAGGCCCCTCATACACCATCTGTGAGGTAACTACTACATCATCAGGCCCCTCGTAACACCATCTGTGTGGGAATTACTACACCACGTCAAGCCCCTCATAACACCACCTGTGAGGGAACTAGTACTCCACGTGATGCCCCTCATAACGCCATCTGTGAGGGAAGTTACTGTGTCTGCTGTTCAACACCTCAGCTCACATGATCTACGTGTGTAAACATTAATCTGTATGTTCCTTCACCTTTCTCTAATGAAGGCTTTTGTTAAACCACCAATGTATGTAATAAGTCATTTATGTCCAATGTATATTTTCAGCCTTCGGGCTGCAAACTTTTTCAATAAACCGTTTATTATTATTATTATTATTATTATTATTATTAATATTATTATTATTATTTTTATTATTGTTATTATTATTATCATTATTATTATTATTATTATTATTATTATTAATATTATTATTATTATTATTATTATTATTATTATTATTATTATTATTATTATTATTATTATTTAGATGGGATGGGGTACCGGTGAGTCTTCCGCCCCCCCTCCCTGCAGGTCGGGTGTTTATGAACCAGTTTAGTTTTTATGACAAGTTGGTACTTGGCTGACACACACGCGCGCGCACACACACACACACACACACACACACACACACACACACACACACACACACACACACACACACACGAGAGAGAGACAAGGATGGAGTGTATGCCTTAGAGGACAAGGGTAAAAAAAACAGGGTAGTGACAGAAGAAAAAAAAAGATGAAGGTGGTTGTGATTGTTACGCCGGAGAGGTTCAGAGATTGTGGGTTTATACGCAGCCCAGAATATTGATGGAGGAGAGGGCGCTAGGGGGTGTTGTCGCCCAGTGGATGGCTGAACACTTTCTGCTGAAGGTTAACTAGTTGAGGATTTTTTTTGTATTTATTTATTTTTTTTTGCAATGGGTTGATAAGTTGGATTGGGTGAGTTTAGGTTAGCTATGATTGGTAGTGTTGCTTTGGGTTGGGTTAGGTTACGTTTGGTTGGGATGGCTTTGGTACGTTGAATTAAGTTATATGAGTTTAACTTAGCTTTGGATAGGTTGGATTTGGTTGGGTTGGATTAAGTTGTGTATGATTAGGTTCATGAGGTTAGGTAATAGATGATGGCTCTTGGGGGGTACAGAGGCAGTGAGTGAACTGATGGTGGGGGGGGGGTGTAATATAGCCGCTCTTATCTGTCCAGCTGATGTAAACAAATTGCTTTAGACGTGCAGCAGGTAGAGTGAGTGTCATCCTAGGAGGCAGATCTTGGTGGACGAGTAATGGCTAGTGGGGTGGATCTTGACACTGAGTGGATGGGGAGGATAGTACTACCCTCCTATCTGTTCTGTCCAGGTGATGGAAGGCGTTTGTTAAGTGTGTATAAGGACACTCAGGTGAATACTCAGGAGACTGTTACCTGAATCACACACACACACACACACACACACACACACACACACACACACACACACACACACACACACAAAAGGTAAAGGGTGTGTTTTGTAGTGTTTATTTTCATTGCTTTAATTCAGAATACTATTAAAGGTACTGTACAGACATATCGGTTCGGTATCAACACGATAACATTATTCACACGATATTGTATTGTTTCGTTATATTGTATTGATTTTAAGAAGAGGCTCATAGTCCTCTCTTTCACGACCTGCAAAATTATGGGTTTTGGGTCGTGTAAGTTGTTGAAAATATTCATCAGGGAGCGTCTGCCGGAAGGGTGTCCACTGTGGTTTACCGTGAGGAGGCTGTGAGCAGCTTCAACAAATGGTCTCTCTCTCTCTCTCTCTCTCTCTCTCTCTCTCTCTCTCCTCTCTCTCTCTCTCTCTCTCTCTCTCTCTCTCTCTCTCTCTCTCTCTCTCTCTCTCTCTCTCTCTCTCTCAAGTAAAGTAAAGTAAAGTACTGGTACTTCTGCAGGTTCTACCGCACACAGATTTGGGTTCTAAAGGACCTGAGGGCTAGACTATATGGTAGTATTAATTACGTTCCTAAATTTTCATGTTGTAACCCCGAATTTGGCGTTGGAAAAAAAATTATGATGATCCGACTCCCTAAATTCAAAGGTGACGGTTTCTGCATGGATGAAGCTGTTATATGGCAACACCAGCACTGATATAGTAACTTAACAATTGAGCAAGGTTCCCCAAATCTGTTAACATACCCCAGCCTCTTAGATTGGCTACATTGGATTCAATTGTCGTGGTATTTGCACGTGTCATTGTTTTTTTCTTCTTAGCAACGGTTCTTCAGTATTTTTTTACGTCCGTAAATCAAGTTATCATTGTTCCTTGTTGTGTTAAGTAGGAATAATCTAACTACAGTTCCTCCATAACTTAAAATTTACAATAGTTGTTTTTCTTATCTCAAGTTGTGGTGTGAATAGACTATTGGTATTAATGTTGTCTCCGTGTTTGTTATTACTCAGACTGTTACCAGGACACTGCCATAGTCCATTCCTGGGACAGAAATGCGAGAATGAACTTATAAAGTAAAGAATGGGGATATAGAGACTCATTTATTGACGCAGAAAGTGACTTCCTAATGGAGAATAAGGATGGAAGCTTTGTAGAGGCGTGTGTGTGTGTGTGTGATGGTGAGGGACTGGACTCCACTTCCCTCTGTCTGTCAGGCTGTAATTGGGAACCTGGATATTAATCGATTAATGGATTGTATTCCGGGTTAATGGTTAGCTGGTACGGTTAGCGTGTTATATGGTCTCCCTGGGTTAGTTACTCATACTGGATCATATACAGGTCGTTAACGTAGAGGGTGTACTTGTTGTGTTGGCGACAGCTTCTACACCTTAGATAAACAGATTCACGCCTTGATGATTGAGTGTCGGCCATCCTCGAAAATGACCTACTATTACTGAATGGCGTTGGTGGTGGTGGTGGTGGTGGTGGTGGTGGTGGTGGTGGTCAATACATGTGGCTTTGGACTTGGTGGTAATATGGTCAGTGGTGGGGATTGTGGTCAATGTGGTAGTAGTGGTAGTGTTGAAAATGACCTTTATTCGTGGTGGTGTTTGTGGAAGTCGGTGTGTGTTATAATGGTGATGATGTTAGTGGTAAGGGGGTGCGTCTGGTGGTGATAATGGTGGGCGAGGCGTGTGGTGGTGATAGTGGTGGGCAGCGTGTGGTGGTGATAATGGTGGGCAAGGCATGTGGTGGTGATAATGGTGGGCAGCGTGTGGTGGTGATAATGGTGGGCGTGGCATGTGGTGGTGATAGTGGCTGGCGTGGCGTGTGGTGTGGTGGTGATAGTAGCGGGCGTGGCGAGTGGTGTGGTGGTGATAGTGGTAGGCGTGGCGTGTGTTTGAGGTGATTGGCAGTAAAGGAGGTCATTCTCTTGTTTACATTCAGGCCTGTTGTCAGATGAGAGGCGGGACTCATTGTTGACACAGGGAGGGAGTCTTGCTGCCGCTCCTCTCCCTCACCTGACTCACCTCCTTGGTTCACCTGCTGTTGCCTCCTTAGTGTCTGCCTCCTGTGTCTCCCGTTATCTGATTATTGCCTCATCCATTTTCTCCCCAAGGGCCTTATTGCCATCACAGACGTTGTATGGTCCACGGCGACGTATGCTTGATGGACAGATTGGGAGTGAGACCTTAGGCTTGCTCGGTGATTGTTACCCTGGTAGACAGACCACTGGTAGACCACTGGTAGACAGACCACTGGTAGACCACTGAGATCAGATCTGAAAATTTGACAGTAATTGTCCACTGGCTGACCGATAAGACGTAAATTTGGACGACTCCCAAAAAAATATTATTTGTCCAGTGAACGTAAAGGGTAACGATGATTGGTTCACATCATTCATTTAACGTTGTCTGTTCACTGAAAATAATCCCAATTTAATATATATATATATATATATATATATACAGTATATATATACTGAGAGGAAATTTTAGGCGGCGGTGGGTGTATGTCAGGGACGTAGTTATTGACCGTAAGCGGGTCAGTGGTTGGTTGGTGTAACATTTCTGGACACAGTTATTGGCTGTACTGGAGCGTCGACAAGTTACCTCCTGCAGGCAGTGTGGTAAATGTTTCTTAAATGAACCCCACGTTATTTGTGTTTTACACACACACACACACACACACACGCTGAAAAAAAAATCCTCGACTGAGAGAGAGTAAAACTGTCGGGAGAAAGGGAGAGAGTGAGTGGGTGTGTGAGTGACGTTAGTGTAACTGGGTAGAATGGAATTGCTAAACCACAACAGTGTTGGCACATGTTGGTAGTGTACCAAGTTGGCTCCACTGTATCATCTGTCATTGTTTTTGTTTACGTTCTCAGAGTACACACAACGACTGAGTGGCCCTTAGGTTGTGCAGCGTAACCTAAGTTTAGATGGTGACTGATCCAAGCGATGGTCCACAGGTTGACCCACAGGCCATAAATTACGTAGGTGATCGGTCCACAGTGATCCACAAGAAACTGTGTGTGTGTGTGGTGACATAAGAATGACCAATGGTAAACGAGTGCCTTTCTTCCGGATTCACCAAACTTTTACATACAGATGTCCTCATGGCAACCGCGTCGTGTGCACTGTATACAAATTTGATGATGCTTTGTATACAGACGTCAGAGAGCTGCTACACGAGTCTGTATACCGACAGCTGGGGAGACGTTCTGGCCTGAGAGGAGTTTTTAATATTTATGAAGTTAATATGACATTTCGAGGTTGATGATGGTGGAGAATCTCGTTATGATGTTAAGGATTGATCAAGGGGGTGACGGTTCTCTCTTGTAAGCTGCTGCAGTGTTCACCCCGGAGATAAAACGTCTAGTCCTCTTATTGTTTAATTTTCTTCCGCCTCTGTCAGTCCTCCCGCAGATTTCACCCACCCTCTTTCCCCCCCTCCTCCTTTAGCCATGTTTCTATATCCTCTTTCCTTCCTTTATTGTCCCTCTCCTCCTGTTTCTCCCTACCTCCTCCCTCCCTTCCTTACCCGTTTCTCCCTTTTCCTTCAAATTCCAGCTTTTCTCATCCCTCCTCCAGCTTCCTCCACTTCTGCCTCCTTTCACCTCCTCTTCGCCGTCACTGCCTGTACCTGGTCTGATAAATTTCTTTCTCCAGAGCCCCAAGTTGAGCCATTTCTCCTCACCACCACTTTAATGACCCAATAATTAACCATGCAAAAAAAAAGTATAAACAATTATTAGTATTATTTTTTTAATGAAAGAGAAATGATTTTCTTCAGTCGTGGGGGAAACGAAAAACAGTCAACTAATGATTTAAAAAGTGTTGATATTATTATTGTTAGATGATGTTTTATAACTCAGATAAATTAACTGTGGTGAGGATAATCTTGCGTTAGTGCAGGTCATTTCCTCTCGTGACGGTTACCAGTAGTGGCGTGATGTGGGGTCTCCATGAGTGCCACACACGACATCTGAGTGCCACGACCTGTTGAATCTACTTGATATTGACGTAATTAGTTGAATGTTTAGCGGCGATTCGTGCATTTGATTTATTTGTAGGACATTTGTATGAGTTTCTTTAATTAGTGTTTTGATGTGAGATTTAATATGTGTTTGCTTGCGCTCTGGGCCTGTTGGTCGTCATTTGCTGAGTAAGCGGGAAGAGTGATAATTATCCGGTAGTTTGGGTAATATGGTAACTGTATACGGTGTGGCACTAATAAGGGTTGTCGCTGTAGAATAATAGGGACTAATGGCACGTGTTTTTATGCACTTGGTCTCACGACTGGTCAGGGTCGCTTTGAAACTGTGAGGTGACCCTTACACACGCACGCACACACACAGAGTAAACCCATGAGCTGATCCCTTAAGCTCAGCAGTATTCCCTGCGCACCTCATGTAGCGATGCCCTTCTTCCTCTGACTGCTCTTAATCGGCCTCGTAATGCCCCTTAATTGTTGTAACAGCAGAGTCTGACAATGCTGGCAATCGGTGAATACTTGTTATGAAGGGAAAACTTATTTTCTGCCATTGTTTGTATATCCTCACTGTACATTACATAATTTGTATACCTGCACTATATATATATATATATATATATATATATATATATATATATATATATATATATATATATATATATATATATATATATATATATATATATATTCAAATCCTAGTAAAAACGTGGATAAGATAAATCTTAGTAAAATCACACAGGAAAGAGAAGCAACGGAGCACATGGCATAGTCTTTATTCAAGACATCTGAATGTCTTGAATAAAGACAAAATAGAATACCATTCATTCCCCCCATGTATTTATCAGAATATATATATATATATATATATATATATATATATATATATATATATATATATATATATATATATGCATATATGCATTGTTTACCTGAATTTTCTATTTACACGTTGATTCCATGATTTCATGCACAATTTTATGATAATGTTACTGGATAAATACAATAGATCACCACCCCCATATTATTTCACCTTGATATTACCTAACCCATCCTAACCTAATCTAATCTACTTCCCTCATGTAGTGTTAAGGTGGTCATTCCTCACATGATATCAGATAGAAGGGGCGAATCTTTAGGTGATCTGAATAAATATCTATTTATATAGCTGATACTGTACTTATAAACGAGGCGGATGTTCCTCTTACAGCCTCTCGTGGTGGTGAGTGAAGTGGAAGGGGTTGAGTGAGGTGGGGGAGGGGTGTGAGTGAGGGCAGAGTGTGAGGTGAGGGCAGGGGGTGCAGTGAGGGCAGAAGTGTGGGTGAGGTGGAGTAAGTGAGGTCAAGTGAGTGAGGGTTATGAAGAAGAACTGCTTGTCCCTTAACTACTGTCAGTGCTCTGTGTTGTGTGTCTCGTAGATCCTTTTGTTTCGCTCTCGTGTGTGTGTGTGTGTGTGTGTGTGTGTGTGTGTGTGTGTGTGTTTACTCACTCGGTTCATAAGTGTGTTAGACTGGGATGAGAACCAGTGATGGGAGGCGACGTGTGTGTGTGTGTGTGTGTGTGTTTCTCAGCTTCAACAGTTAAGGTGTGCAGGGCATTGCAGGCAAGTACACGTAGGCAGTTCGTGCACTAAACCTTAATTACATAAACAAAGAAAGATATCTCTTTGGTTTTGAGCTAATGATCACGGTGCACTGACTGGTGGGTGCACTGACTGGTGGGTGCACGGGGTGGTGGTAGTGGTGAAGGGGGCGGGTGTGGGGTACTGGTGGCCTGTCGTGGCCTCGTGTCAGGCAATATTAGTTCACGCTGTGTCTACACTGACCTCCTCCTTTCTCTCTTCCCCTTTCCCTCTCCTTTCCACCTCTTTCTTCTCCTTACCCCTTCCCTCCCCCTATCTACCCCTCTCTCTCTCCTCTCCATCTCCTTACTTCTCTCCCTCTCTCCTACTTCTCTCCCTCTCCCTCTCCATTACACAGCCTAAAACTATCTTCCTACTCTGCTTGTGTGATCACCTGGGTAAGTGTGTCTCATCTGGGTAAAAAAAGGCTTCAAGTCGTTCCGATTATACTCTAATAAGAAGTCTGTCTGGACGGATGGGTGGATGGATGTTTTGTCCGTGAACGTGTTGTTATACAAGTTATAATAATATAGTTTACAGAGAGAATATTATTGTAATATCTTTAAGGTCCTGCACTTTACGGTTGTCGTGAAAGGTCACAAGAAACGAACTTGGTGATATTTTACCTGGATAAAAACGTTTTAATACGGCGCTCAAAAATAGGGTCAATCGGGCTGCCGGAGCCTTTTGCTGGGAAATTAGAATAATATCAAGAATATTTTTCATTGTCACTGAACTCAAACTTTCAGCAAGCAGTCAGAGGATTTGGATGAGTCACAATATATATATATATATATATATATATATATATATATATATATATATATATATATATATATATATATATATATATATATATATACATATATATATATATATATATATATATATATATATATATATATATATATATATATATATATATATATATATATATATATATATTCCGATTTCCTAAACTTAAGAATTTCCTTTGTACAATTTTAATGTTGAGTCTGTATAATTTGGTTTCAGTTTATATTTTGAGACACACAGGAACGTTCTTTAGAGAGATGGCTGACAACTCCTTACTGAGAGTTTAACAAGTCCTGTAAACATCCTCAAAGTTGTAAATGTCGCCTTAGTTCGTGGAAAATATTTAAGATTAATGCGTGACATTTGAGTCTCGTCATGGTGCTCAGGGACTAACTATAACTCTCTTGGATATTGTTGCTTTACCACATCCCCACCACAGCATGACAGGGACACAGTGATTCCCTCCCTCCCGCCTGAAAAGATTAACCACCAAAAGTTCAGAGGCTGGAAATAAAACCCACATTACTGGTGAGAAACTTACAGTGAAACATGCGGGCTTGATACGGATTTGATTTCCCAAGTCGACAGTCACATTAGTGGGAAGCCTTCCTAGAAAGATGAGGCGCTGTAAGTATAATATAAGAAAGGTTTGCCGAAGCGCTGGAATACTGTTGGTTAGTGTTGTTGATTTCTTTTCTTTCTTCCTTGAATTGTATTAAAATGTGATGTAGTTGTCGTCCTTCCTGGAGAAAACATTGACTGGGTATACTAGGGAGTCCTCAGCACCTCCACTAACAGTATTTTTAACTCAGGGAATCGTGGAATGAATTTGACGTCATCTCATCCTGGAACTGAAGCTTGTGGCTGTGTTTTCTTGCCATGGTGAGGACCAGGTCAGTGTATTTGGGGGTGTGAGGGGGGGGTCACATCACAGGGGCTAGGATGAGAATCATGTTGTATTTACACGGGAAAGGAGAGAGGGGCGTGAGGTGGATGGTGACACTTGTTATCTAATATTATGCATTGTTGATGGTTATCTTTGTGGTGATTGGTTGATATGTGTTGTAGGTGGAATTATGCTCTCTCTCTCTCTCTCTCTCTCTCTCTCTCTCTCTCTCTCTCTCTCTCTCCTCTCTCTCTCTCTCTCTCTCTCTCTCTCTCTCTCTCTCTCTCTCTCTCTCTCTCTCTCTCTCTCTCTCTCTCTCTCATACAGAGAGGAAAAACCTGTTAATGAGACGGAACTTTTTATTACGTGCTGTGAAGAGCTGTGGGAGAGGGCTGGTGGGTGTATGGTGGCAGGAAGGTGAATGACCATACTTGACGAGACATGTATACCAGAAAATCAGAGCACCCTCCTTAGATAATTGAACCATACCACCACAACACCCCCTACCTGTAGTAGTAGTAGTAGTAGTAGTAGTAGTAGCAGTAGCATATCACCTTAACCTAGCTTTCGATGCTGCACACAACAGGAACAAAAACAACAAGAATAGGGTATAATCCAAGAGAATTCAGAATGTTGATCAAGACAGCTTCATTCTTCTGGTGTTCACAACCTCTGGTGGGATGGGACTAAGTGCAAGATGTTTTTATGCAAGACTGGCCGAGGAGTTATATGAACAGAAGCAGCAGCCCAAGAAGCCACGTTGCTGCCTGGTTGAGATGTCGACTGTCCTTCTCTCTGCTTAGGTCTGCATTGCTTTGCCTCAGGGGAACGAGAGCATCGGCCCCAAAGCCGACAATAGTCGCAGATATCGATTTTGAGGCAACAGTCACTGTATGCCGCATAGATCTGCGGCTCAACTAACTCAACACAGCCAGGGTAGCTACTTATGTATTAGGATAGTTAATTTTAAGGTAATAAAATGTCGGCGATGGTGTAGCTATTGGGGGAGGCTGGAGGCCACGTTTAAAAAAAAAACGTAATAGTAGTAGTTTCAGATCACGACACACTGCTTAACAACACTGGGTCTTGTCACCAGCTAGCTACAAAGGGTGTACAGTATATTAACCTTCCGGGGAATAGGAATGTGGAAGGGTGAGTCAACTTGTAGCGTGAACAAACAGAGAGAGAGGGAGGGAGGGAGGAGGGTGGGGGAGCAATAGGGAAGAGATAGAGGGAGAGGAAGAAAGTGGATAATGGGAAAGACAGAGGATATGGGTGAGGAGGGGGAATGGTAGGAAGGAGAGCCTTGGGAGAAAAAGGGAGGAGGAGTAAAGGGAGTGGGTTAGTGTTTGAGGATATTCGTTCATTGGAGAGTCATTCTTTATGTGACAGTGAGACTCTACATAGTATTTCCTTGAGGTCATTTGTGTGATGAGAGTGGTAGGGAAGGTATGTGTGGTAAAAAATATCTAGTAACCATGTGTGGATTTGGATGTTTGTGGTGATATGTAGCTTATTACGTGTGTGTGTGTGTGTGTGTGTGTGTGTGTGTGTGTGTGTGTGTGTGTGTGTGTGTGTGTGTGAGCCCTGTGGTGACATACAGTGGTGTCTGGGACCCCGTGAGGTAAGTATTTAGTGTGTGGTGTGGCCCAGAGTAGGGAATTTTTAATTTTTTTTTATTTATTTTTTTTTTTTGGAGAGAAGATTAGATGGGGGGGGGTTAATTGTTCGGAAATTGAAGAAATTTGGGAGGAGGTAAAAGGAGGTGGGCTGACCGCATCGCTGTTGGCTAGGTAGGCTAATAATGTGTTCACGTTATCTTGGGCTAATTATTGTGGGTGGTTTTCTTAGAGTTGGTTTACAGGTTGGTTGACCGCTCTGTCGGCACACGCCCTAAACAGCCTACCCTATCTCATATATGGGTGTTTTGAGGACCATATATTCCGCCGACCCTACTAGGGGGTACTGGTCTAGGGAGGTTGTCTAGTGCCTGGCCGTATAGATCGGGGGTTGTAATGGATTTCTTGAGGTTTGGTAACTTCTGGGCACCATCTATGGTTGTTGTCGTTGTCTGGTTGGAGTCTTTGAAGGAGTTCTTGCTTTGATGGTTCTATCTTTTGCCAGACTCTGTTGGCCAGGGTGTATAGCTGTTGGTTGATGGGTTATATCCTCAGGTCTCTATGTATCTCGGCTGTGGTTCTGGTGAAGGGGTATCTCTCACCTGTGATGAATCTCAGGGCTTCATTTTGGACCACCTGTAGTTTTAATATTTGGGTGATGCTCGAGGAGGTACTGCTGGGTAGGTTGATAAGTGATGTTGAGGCGACCACCCCTCCCCATCCCTCCTTCATCCTCCCTACATCCCTCCCCATCCCTCCCTACATCCCTCCCTACATCCCTCCCTCATCCCTACATCTCCCTTACCCTTCCTGTGTACTAGTAGGGTAGATTGGCAAGGAATATGGGGGAGGGGGTGAGAGGGGCGTATGAGTGTCCGGGTGGGAGGTGGGGGGGGGGTTAGCTGGGGTGGGTGCGTGTGTGGAGGAAAGTACATGCAATTGGATACATGGAGGGAGGAGGCTGGGGGGTCCGAGGCTATGCAATCCTGGGGTCCAAAGGAAGGGGGGAGAAAGTCATAGGTAGGAGAGTTGGTGTAAGGGGACTGATTGAGAGTGCCAACAGGTGCGTAGATTATTATTATTTACTTACTTAGCATAAGGTCGATAGGTTAGGTTAGGTTAGGTTAGGTGTAGGGTGGTTAATCTTTAGGTGAAATAAGCCGGGTTGGAGATTCTTCAGTTGATCCACTAAATGTATCAGGGAGGTTTGCGGTAGGAGTTAGGTGTGTGTGTGTGTGTGTGTGTGTGTGTGTGTGTGATGCAGATAAGTGTCTGTCTACCTGTGGGTGACGAGGCTGGCTGTGGCAAGTGTGAGTCATGTTGTTACTACACTACTCCTCCTCCTCCTCCCTCTTCTCCTTCTCCCTCTTCTCCTTCTCCCTCCTCCTCCTTCTCCCTCCTTCTCCTTCTCCCTCTTCTCCTTCTCCCTCTTCTCCTTCTCCCTCTTCTCCGTCTTCTCTTCCTCCTCCTCTTCCTTCCTTGCTCCCTGTTTCAATGACAGTATGGTGGGTATAATTGAAGCAGTATGATGAGTGTGAATGACAGTATGGTGGGTATGAATGACAGTATGGTGTGTATGAATGACAGTATAATGGATGTGAATGACAGTATGGTGTGTATGAATGACAGTATGGTGGATGTGAATGACAGTATGGTGAGTATGAATGACAGTATGGTGGTATGAATGACAGTATGATGGGGAGTGTGAATGACAGTATGGTGAGTATGAATGACAGTATGGTGTGTATGAATGACAGTATGATGGGTGTGAATGACAGTATGGTGGTTATTCACTTTTACACTGAAAGATCATATGCAGCGTGACCAGATTGAAACACTTGTCGCTGCCACAGGAAGAGGGAATTGTGATGATCAAGGTCTGTTGTCAGGGTGTGTAGGGGTGTACCTGTGTGAATGGTGGTAGGGGTGTACCTGTGTGAATGGTGGTAGGGGTGTACCTGTGTGAATGGTGAGGGGTGTACCTGTGTGAATGGTGGTGGGGGTAACCTGTGTGAATGGTGGTTGGGGTGTACCTGTGAATAGTGGTAGGGGTGCCTGTGTGAATGGTGGTAGTGGTGTACCTGTGTGAATGGTAGGGGTGTACCTGTGTGAATGGTGGTAGGGGTGTACCTGTGTGAATGGTGGTGGGGTGCACCTGTGTGAATGGTGGTAGTGGTGTACCTGTGTGAATGGTGGTAGTGGTGTAGCTGTGTAAATGGTGGTAGTGGTAAGGGTGTAATGGTTCCTGTGTGAATGGTGGTAGTGGTAGCTGTGTGAATTGTGGTAGAGGTAAGAGTGTAGTGGTACCTGTGCGAATGGTGATGGTAGGAGTGTAGTAGTGTACCAGTGAATGGTGGTTGTGGCAGAGGTGTAGTAGATTTATCATTAAGAATGGTGGTAGTTTGTGATGATAGGTGTGGTGGAGGTGATGTTGAAGTACCTGTGTGAAGGTGTTGATGGTGGTGGTGATGTTGAAATACCAGGTGTATAGGGTAGAGGAATAGAGAATCGACTGAGGTGTTGTAGTAGTGGATGTGTACACTGGAGATGTGAGAGGGACTGTGTCGCCGGCCTCTCACTGGTATGGGGGCGGCGGCGGTGGTAGACGAGAGAGAGAGAGAGGGGGGGGGAGAGAGAGAGAGAGAGGGGAGTGACTGGTGTGGAGGCAACAGTTCGGGCCGGTCTGTGGTGGCAAGCTGACCGTGCTGCTCCGCGTCGTCTGGTTGGTACACCCCGCCGTCACCGCCACCCACACATACACGCAGCTGGCCCTCTTATCTCCTGCACCAGCTGCCACCACACACTAGCCTCCTCCTCTAGTACACTACATCATCCTTTATAATCCCTTGGGTCAGTACTGAACAACATACTGTACATAAATGCCAACAAAGTGGTGTCCGTCTCGCATGGCTTGTGGTGGAGACTGACTGCTGGCGAGTCCTAACATCAGCATGCAGTCTCGAAAACGAAAGTAAAAGTGAAAAAAAGTAACAACAAAAGAGAAAATAAAGTTGATAATTACGTGGATTGGTGTGTGAGGAGGAAAGTGAACCAGCGTTTGTGAAATGATTTATATCCTGACAGGAGCAGGACAGTGACCTCAACAAGAACACAGTAATAGTAACAAGTACCGTGTTGGTGTGTGTGTGTGTGGCCACCGTCAGCCTGCAACACCCTTCCAGCCTTTGACACAGTGTGACAACCTGTGCGCTCGTCTGGGTTATCTGGGAAATGTGCTGTTGTGTGTGTGTCTGTGTGTAAGCCAAAACCTGTGTTTGTTCCATATACACTTTTCAACATTTATTCACGAATTATTAACTTGAGGCTCCGGAGAAGAGTAATTTTAGTTGTGAATACACAGTCTATAAGTACCGTAATACAGACTTAGTTTTCGTATTACAAACAGGCGATTGTTAGTAATATTATAGGTGGACTGTGTTACACATAATTAGGTGTGGCAACAGTTGTACTAAGTATCAACAAACTAACAAACTTCAGCAGAATCACACAAACTTTCGTCATTTTTTCAACGCTGAGTCACGTACACAGCTTGTATAAGTAGTGTTGCCTTTAATAATAATCTCACACAAACAACAGCTGCGAC
This sequence comes from Homarus americanus, assembly GCF_018991925.1. Taxonomy (NCBI): domain Eukaryota; kingdom Metazoa; phylum Arthropoda; class Malacostraca; order Decapoda; family Nephropidae; genus Homarus; species Homarus americanus. Next base: position 7,061,007 of record NW_024714177.1, read on the forward strand.
TCGTAATCGCTATTTTAAGCTGAGTAAAAAACAAATATGTTTTGTATTCTTCATCTCAGACCCTTCGTAAGACACATGTAGTGACGGTGTATGACACACACACATACACACACACGGGGTTCTGTGTATGTAACAGCGTCACACACACACACGGGGTTCTGTGTGTGTACCAGCGTCACACGTACACGGAGTTCTGTGTGTGTACCAGCGTCTCGCATACACGGGGTTATGTGTGTGAACC
>NW_024714177.1:7066247-7443442 GCF_018991925.1 Homarus americanus
CTTGACCTCACCTCTTGACTTGTTTTGTCACCACAGTTCCTCACTCACTGCGCCACTCATCATAATTCAACCATTTACTGCTCCTCTTCATTAATATTCTCCACTTTTAACTGTATCCACTTGTGCTGCCTCACCCCCAGTGCCTCCCCCTGTGCCCGTGAGGCCTTCCACTCTCACAACACCTTCGTTGCCTTGTGTTACTCCACTACCACAGCGTCCATAGTGCATCTTGTAAGGTTTCCACTCCTACCGAACCTGCCACTTGCACAGAACTCTCCACTGCCAAGTGTCCTCGTGTGCCACACCATCGTTCTACTTTAGTGCCTCCTATAAGACCTTCCACTCCTACAAGATCCTCATCTTCCAAGTGCCTCCCTATCAAAAGTGTCCTCTCATATAGTAGTGGATCTGTCAATACTGGTGGCGCGGACGTCGCTACATCAGCAAGGTGTTTACCCTAAGAGCCTCGGAGACTGCCTCGTGCAGCACCACAGCCGCCAACATTACTTCCTACAACATCATCCCACCCACCATGCGCGCTGCAGGTAAACCAAAACTAACTACTGTATTTGTTTATATATATATATATATATATATATATATATATATATATATATATATATATATATATATATATATATATATATATATATATATATATATATATATATATATATATATATATATATATATATATATATATATATTTGGGGTAAACGTTAAAGAATACAGTGTATTTCTGAATTAACAAATAAAAAATAAATAAAAAAAGACCACGTGGGGATATTTCAGGGTAATTTGGGAAGTACTGACTCCCCCATTGATGGTTGAGACTCCCAGTAACTTGACAAAGAATCAAACAACCTGTGATACATATACTAAAGGCCTTTATAGTATGATTATATATTTATTCGTGTGTGTGTGTGTGTGTGTGTGTGTGTGTGTGTGTGTGTGTGTGTGTGTGTGTGTGTGTGTGTGTGTGTGTGTGTGTGTGTGTGTGTGTGTGTGTGTGTCCCGCTGTGAGCCAAGATACACATGATGCAGGTATAGTCAACAGATCTTCTTGATAAAACGAAACTTCAAAATCGTGACAGAAAAATAGAAAAAGATGACAAACGTTGGTTCCATTTATTTTTTCACCCAAATTGGAGTATTTATTTTTTTATGTAACTCAATTATATTTCTATTTTTTACTCCTCTGTCTCCCCATAGTCAAGCCCGAACGTCAACTAACTGTATTCTAATTGTTCTCAAAATCATCATCATAGATCTTGACCTGTTGATGTTTCTTCGACTTCTTTTTTGTTTTTTTTGTTTTTTTTAGATTTTGCAAAAGAAAAAATAATATTAAAATGCTGATAAATTCAATTAGGGACGAAGCAGGGCCCCTGATGACCAAAAGATGCAAATAACAGTTGATTCTCATACATATTCAGGAAAACTTGATTTAAATGGAATTTTAAGTTTTCAAAATACTTGAAGAACTGTTGTAAAAAAAATATTTGGGTGGAAAGGAAATATCTGACGGTCACAAGATGTATTTGAAAGTTGTTGTTCATGAAGCAGTGAGGAAACTTGAATTAATTAGCCTTTATATTTCTTTGTATATCCCCAGATTTATTAAAACTTGCAACTTTTTGGAAAATTTTGTAGATCTTTCCCGAGGTTGCAGAGTTACATTTTGACCAATCTACCAAGTGGAGTACATGAATGCCACCAATACTTTGTAATATGTGTATAGATCAGGTATTACAGCCCGAATCCTGATCGATGGCAGGAGTGTCGTGGCAGGTTAGAAGGGGGAGGGGGCAACTCGCTTGACAGTAATTCAATAACGTGAAGGGAGACGTGTGACTTGACTCTTGCTTCTGGCAGTGTGGACAACTTGATGGTAACATGTGTCAGATGACATATAGCACCGCCTTGAGATCACCTGAAGATTAGGTACCCCAGTTTATTTCACTAGATGAGTAGGCACCCTTTTAGTTTAAGTAATGTTAATGTAAATAATGGAGCGTTGAGTGTGTCCTTAGGCAGCATGTGGCGGGTGTGTGGTGATGGGTGGTGTGGCTGGACGGCGACTGTTTTTACTGTTTGAAGGCTAATGAGACGCTACCATAATTGTACTGTAATACTCGGCGCCTTACAACAGCAGGGAGTGAACGGTCACCACAACACCACACATGAGGCTGTCACGTGTGGCCACCGCCCACTGTGGTCCTGTACACAGTCTTAAACACTCTTCAGTTACCACCCACACGGAGGTGGCCAAATTTAGCTTAAAAATTACACAAAGCTTCCAGCATCATGATAGTGTTCATGTTTACACATATCCTGCAGGAAGTGACACTTGTATGTATGTGACAGTCTTCCCCCTGCAGGTGGAGTTGTAAAGAACATATCATAGACGTCCACGGTGTGTTCTTACAAGTCCACCTGGAAGTCTCAGTCACAACGGATTTAGTGAAGAACGCAGAGATATGTGCAGAATACGTAGTAAATACCACTGTAACTTCCTCAAGACTTTCAATGCAAACACCAAATGGACTTTATAAAACAACCTTTAGATACGTTATTTCGTGCCCAGCTACAAGGAAAACTTGATGTTAAGGTTATAGTATATGGGAATCTAGTCCCTGAAGCTTATCTCTGTACTCGTACTCTTAAAGTTCCCAGAAATAATACTCGTAATCATCACTCATGTGAATGTGATGACGTACACAGTTACCTAAGAATCTCACCGCAATGTTCGCGTCTTCAGTAAGGGGAAGTCTAAAGATAGGAATCATTGAGCGTCTTGGTTCTGGGAATCAAATGACCCCCCTCTCCCTCTTGCACTTCACCCTCTCCCTCTTGCACTTCACCCCCCCTCTCCCTCTTGCACTTCACCCTCCTCGGTTAATGAGGAAAATTTTTAACATGCCTGATCTTGTTCATTTGTTGTTGTCACATGGATCTTAAAGTAATTGGCTATTTGTATACAAGCGTTTGGTGTAGTTAGGCTGAATTAGGTAAGGTTTGGTTAATGTTAAGTACAGAGGTTAGATAAGGATAAGGTGGATGTAATGACCACTGTACACCTTTAGTTAGCAACTGGCATAATAAAGTGTAATACAAAATAACAGTGAGGTGGCCACGTAGGCTTCACTTAGGACTTGTCTTCTTGCACGTTGTTTCAGTTGACTAGAAATCGTTAGCAGTCATGACAGGTGTTACTGGAGGTTGTCGTTGGTCCAGGATGCTGAAACTCAGTAGACAGTCAAGAAGACGCCACAAAGCCTGTCCTTCTGTTGGATCACCTTCCACCTGATGCCTAGTGAGACTGTTGACATTCTTGGGTGACAAACTTGCGATTGTTGACCAAGACCTCCCAGCACTCACCCTTGAGACTGGTGACGTTGTTGTGTGAGGTGAACCTGGTGATTAAAGACTGACCTCGGTACTGGTAATCATTTGTCACCTGTCAGAATCATTGTATAAGAGGTGGCAGAGGTCAGGGTACATCACGCGTGTGACTGTTGGCTCTTCAGTACCGGGGAAGCGTCTATTGATGGTGTCCACAGAGACGTGACGAGACTACACACGGACACACGTCATCATGGCTGGTGGTGGTGATACTACCTCAGCGTGAGACAGCATCTAACCGACCGACCATAGAGATCACCTGAAGACTAACACCCCAAAGCAACTTGGTGGTGGTTGTGTGAGATTAAGTTAGAATACTTTAGATTATGTTAAGGTTAGCTGTAGGTTGGTTAATCTTAAGGTGAAATAAACTGATGGAACTAATCTTCAGATGATCCACCTATAGGATTAAGTAGTTTATCTCACCTTATGCTATAGTCACCTGTTTGTTATCTACCTTCTATTGAATCCTTGTGTTTCTTGATCAGCTCTTAACAGCCGGAGTGTTTTAAATAACCAGGCTGGTGTGTGTGCGTGTGTGCGCCGTGTTTACATTGTGACCTAAGCTCGGTTAATAATAATAATGACCGCCGCTGGAGGTGCCACTTGTAGTCGATCACGTTTATCAGCAAATGATTGTAACTCAGGTAGCGGGTGTTGCTGCCCTTAGGTGGTGTGGTGCTAACGGGACACGATTCTCCTAGGAGGGGTGATGTAATACTCTGTTAACGGGACACGATTCTCCTAGGAGGGGTGATGTAATACTCTGTTAACGGGACACGATTCTCCTAGGAGGGGTGATGTAATACTCTGTTAACGGGACACGATTCTCCTAGGAGGGGTGATGTAATACTCTGTTAACGGGACACGATTCTCCTAGGAGGGGTGATGTAATACTCTGTTAACGGGACACGATTCTCCTAGGAGGGGTGATGCTGTAATACTCTGTTAACGGGACACGATTCTCCCAGGAGGGGTGATGCAATACTCGTTAACGGGACACGATTCTCCTAGGAGGGGTGATGTAATACTCTGTTAACGGGACACGATTCTCCTAGGAGGGGTGATGTAATACTCTGTTAACGGGACACGATTCTCCTAGGAGGGGTGATGTAATACTCTGTTAACGGGACACGATTCTCCTAGGAGGGGTGATGTAATACTCTGTTAACGGGACACGATTCTCCTAGGAGGGGTGATGCAATACTCTGTTAACGGGACACGATTCTCCTAGGAGGGGTGATGTAATACTCTGTTAACGGGACACGATTCTCCTAGGAGGGGTGGTGTAATACTCTGTTAACGGGACACAACTAAGCATGACGTCACCACAAGAATTATTGTCGGTGCAAAAAACAATGACACCAGGGCGTGTTAACTGCCTAGTGTAGAGATAATGATAATGACAGTAATAAGTTAACAATAATGACAGTATAATTATGATAAGGTTGACAGTAGATAAAACAGTGATCATTATAGAAGCAGTAATGGTGACAGTTTAAAAAAGCAATAATAACGATGATGATGATGATGATGATGATGATGATGATGATGACAATAATGATGGTACTATATTTATACCAACAGAATCATTATGAATAAAAGATTCTTCCCAGCACAATAGTTCATGAACAGAATCCTTTTAATAAGCCATGAAACGATCAGAAATATCCCCGGGAAAGTGGGGGGCGGAAAGGTGTGGGTGGCGAGGTGGAGGAGGTGTGGGTGGCGAGGTAGGGGGAGGTGTGGGTGGCGAGGTAGGGGAAGGTGTGGGTAGTATGAGTAGCGAGGGAAAGCATCCAGGTGAGGGGGGGAGGAGGGGCTGGGTAGGTAATAATTGCCTACCTGTCCATCACATCCACAACACCGAGGGAACTTTGTTATTGTGGGAGTGAAATGGTGTCTGGAGTCGGGAACAACACACGTATAGCGTTCCTGATCTTTTTTGAGTCGTGTGTGTGTAATAATAATAATACTAATAATAATTAACGGTTTATTGAAAAAGTTCTGCAGCCCGAAGGCAGAAAATATACATTGGACATAAATGACTTATTACATACATTGGTGGTTTAGCAAAAGCCTTCACGTAGTGTAGTAACTCCCTCCCAGATGGTGTTAGGAGGGACCTCACGTGGTGTAGTAGTTCCCTCACAGATGGTGTTATGAGGGACCTGACGTGATGTGGTAATTCCCTCACAGATGGTGTTATGAGGGACATCACCTGGTGTACGAATTCCCTCACAGATGGTGTTAGGGGCATCACGTGGTGTACGAATTCCCTCACAGATGGTGTTATGAGGGGCATCACGTGGTGTAGTAATTCCCTCACAGATGGTGTTATATGAGGCAGGTGTGGTCTCAGGCCTTCCTATCGTAGACAGATTAGCACATCCCTGGTTGTTGTTGGGTCTCACGGGCCGTTATCACTGGGTACCTGGGACCTCACTGTGTGAAAGTTAACTTGGGTACGACTCTGCTGTTACTGTTGAGTTGTTTTCACTGGCTTAAGCACTGTTCACCACTTTTCACCTCTGTTCAACACAGGTTCCATTCCTTTCCGAAATGAAATTGTACACTTCTGGTGAGAACTTGATATTCCGGTGGGGAGGAGGGTTCAGGGGAGGGAGTTGGTATGAGCCAACTTAACAGTTGACCTGGCTGCTCCTAGAGGAGCGCCAGGTACGTCTTGACCCTTCGGTGGTCAAGGATGTAGTGTGGCTGTCTATGTACGTGTGTTTTATCCTTTCTTGTGTGTGTGTGAAGAGGTCAGGGTTACAGGTGATATATTTAAAGGTGAAATCATGATCTAATTATTGGCAAAGATTTAGATTTTTTTTTTTACGATGCTCTACATAAGTTTGTGTCGTCACTAAGAGACTTCGGGACACAGGTCAGGGTCACTGGAAGATCAGAGGTCAGAATATCTCTCTCTCTCTCTCTCTCTCTCTCTCTCTCTCAACAGTGCATTATCGGAGCCGACATGGGGAGGTTATTTACATTGTGTGTGTGTGAGAGAGAAACCTTGAGATGTCAACAATGTGTGTGCGTGTGGTGTTGTGGGTGTGGCGTCGTGTCCTGCCTTCTTCGGACAATTGACAGAGAAATATAAAAGAGAGAGAGAGAGAGAGAGAGAGAGAGAGAGAGAGAGAGAGACACGCAGTAATTTCCTGGTGGTGACAGTAACAATAATGAGCCCAGGTGATTCCCAGTACAATCTCTATACTCAAGACGTCATCATAAGTTCTTGTACAGTTTCTCCTTCGTGAAAAGAAACCGTTTGTCTTCTCATTATCTTACCTTTTTTTTTACCGGGTGAATATGCAAGTTTGTTTTATCTTTTATATTTATTCTTTATTATCCTGTACTGTGTTTATTTCTTTGTTGGGTAGGAAGGAGATGGGAGGTGTGTGTGTGTGTGTGTGTGTGTGTGTGTGTGTGTGTGTGTGTGTGTGTGTGTGTGTGTGTGTGTGTGTGTGTGTGAGATAACTTGAACAGTGGATTCTAAGCAGACATGTTCGATAGATTTTATTTATTCACGGTATTTATTATCAGTTTTATGCAGTTCGGTTCATTTTCACACTTTCCAGGACAGTTAATTTAGGTTGGGTTAAGTTAAGTTAGGTTGGGTGACGTCAGGTTTGTATAGGTGTGGATAGGTTGGGTTAGGTTAATTTTGGTTACATCGGGTTGAATCAGGTTAGGTTAGGTTACGTCACACTGGATTAGGTTAAGTTGAGTTAGGTTAGGTTAGGTCGTCGTTAGTTTGTGGTTATGCTAATTAGTGTAAAGGTATACCCAGAGGCGGAATAGGTATAATCCAGCAGGTAGACTCTGACAGGTAATAAAGTCACCATTAATGATTATCACTATTATTATCATCGTCACCATCGTTATTTACTTTATCATCATCATCAAAATCATCACCATTCTCGCCAATTATATCTCCATTATCATCAGTAAACTAAAGTAATATCACCAGTAGCAACACCATCGGCAACACCGTATTCTTCCTCATCACCATTACCACCCCAACCACCTCCTCCACCACCTCCTCCACCACCACATCCAACATCACCTCCACCACCACCTACACCACCACCCCCACCACCACCTCCACCATCACCCCCACCATCACATCCAACATCACTCCACCACCACCCACAGTACACCATCACCCCCCACCATCACATCCAACATCACCTCCACCACCACCCACAGTACACCCATCACCTCCACCACCACCTACACCATCACCCCCACCACCACCTACACCATCACCCCCACCATCACATCCAACATCACCTCCACCACCACCTACAGTACACCATCACCCCCACCATCACATCCAACATCACCACCACCAGTACCACCATCTCCTCCACCACCACCACCATCTCGAGTGATCTCCCAGGTGTATGTTGTTGTTCCCTCAAGGTTGTGTTGGCCGCGTCACCACCACTAGTTTTTCCTCTCACTGGTTAGTCTCAGCCCACACGCCTCCCTCACACGCCTCCGTCACCATATATACTGTATGTCCTTGTGTATATATTTTCTGTTTATTGTTGAGTTTTTTTTTTTTTACTTAAAATATTTTCATGCAGTTATTTGGTCTTTCTGGTTAGTTTTATACAGTGATTTTGTTGTTGTTAGGTAACTGTTTGCTTAGGCTGTCCTTTTTGTGTGTGTGTGTGTGTGTGTGTGTGTGTGTGTGTGTGTGTGTGTGTGTGTGTGTGTGTGTGTGTCCTGCATCACCACCTGCGTCCTGCATATCCACCTGTCCTGCATCACCACCTATGTCCTGCATATCCACCTGCGTCCTGCATCACCACCTGTGTCCTGCATCACCATCTATGCCCTGCATATCCACCTGTGTCCTGCACCTCTACCGGTGACCTGCATCACCATCTGGACCAGGAGGTGACCAACCGTGGGGCCGCCTTTCACCCTGGGTGGGGGAGGTGTGAGTGTCCCTGGCAGGAGGTGCAGGTGTAGAGGGAGGGACGTGTCTTCCCGGACTTTCCTCTCTCCCTCCCTCACTTTCTACCAGCGTGGCACGCGCCCTTCCCGCTTCTTCCCGCTACTGCTGCATCTACTTGTGCTGCTCCTCATCTTGATTATTTTGTTTTTGTTATTATGTGATGCTGTTATTACTTTTTTGCTGTTATTCTTGGTGTTTTTATATGGGGCTGTGTTTTGGTTGCTGCTGCTCCATGTACAGTTCTTGCTGTACTTGCCGCTGGTTTTGCTGCTATTGCTCGTAGACAGAGAGATCTAGTGCTGCCTGTGGCTCTTGCTGCGGTGTTGGGAGGTGTGCTTCAGAAGTTGGTGTAGTGCGGGGCAACCGTGCATCTCGCTGGCTGCCATGGGTGATCTTGCTAACGCGTCCGAGCTGCACGAGTTACCGAAATTCACCATTAATTCGAACACGCTGGGTAGCTTCAAATATAGGTTGAACGAATATATAAGCGGGTGTAAGCGGCGCTGCCTAGTATGGGCTAATAGGCCCGCTGCAGTTTCCTCCATTCTTATGTTATAATAGGCTCAGTGGCTCCAGCATCACCACTAGAGGTCGCAATAGCAGCAGCAGTAGCAGCACTAAACAGAAGCGATAGTAACAATAAGAGTAATCATAATGAAAAAAACACAGCGGCAGTAGCGGCAGCACTTTCCCCAAGAGCATGAGAGGGAACATAAAGGCAAGAAGTTATCTTTGGCCAGATTGGCGGTCGTCCCCACTCACCACCAGTGTTTGCATGGTTGTGTGGTCGTGCTCCTCCCCATGTTTACATAGATTCTCTTCTTGGTTTGTCTACCTGTTTGTGTTGTGGTTTGTGTATTTAGGATGTGTCATCCTAGTTTTTGGTCACGTACACTGGCTACATTGTGCTGGTTTCTACTATTAATGGGGGCGTTGTCCGTCCCCAACTTTGTTCGTTCCGGTTCATTTGTACTTGGACTCGTTTTCTCACAACTAGTATTATAAGTGGCACATGAAACTAAAGGTCTTGCATGACCTTCTTGTGGGACAAAGATAACCTTCTTGATTGTAAGTTTCAGTGGTCCGAATTGTACCACCACAGTCACCTCAAACCTTAAGATAATTTTATGTCTTTATCTGCGATCTTGACCAAAGTTTACTTACTCGTGATGATCGCTTTGACTGCATGGTCAAAGGTTAACTAGAAGGTCACTGTAACCCCGAACAAGAAAACTCGTTTGTGTGAGACTGTATCTTTGTATCATCGATCTTGACCACACTTGATGCATCGCTTGGCCTCGGTACATTGATAATACCTCTTGATTCTTTGACCACACACCTGAAGGTCACATTAATACTCACATAAAATGGATGAGAACATAGAGAACTCCTCGTAAAATAGATAAAGGAGTGTGATGCAATGACCAGAATTATACATTAGCCGTATTTCTCGCGCGTGTGTGTGTAGGACTTGCCCTTGAGACCAGTGACATTTGTATTGACTGGAGACTGGAAGAATGACAAACTAACTAACCCAAAGTTCAAGGTTATCGTGTCATAAGGGGAAGGAGGGAGGTGAAGGGGATAATGTGTATGCATGCTGTGTTTTAGGCCTCGAGCATCACTCCTGACCAAAACCTCGTGTGTACGGGATCCCAACGGATATTAAACCTGACTGATTCTGGAGTCATGGAGGTCAAAGGGTTGAAAATTATCAGAAAAGAGAGACAAAAGGAAGTACTGTTTTTTTTTTATTGTGAACACGGGGACTTGTTTGTTTCTTGTTGTTGGTGTTGTTGTTGAGGCCCAAAGGTTTACACAACTGATCTGTAGCAATTTTTAACATCCTGTTCTCTGCTCTCCCTCTGGTCAAGGTGCAACTCTATCGATTGTGAGGTCAGAAAGTCAGGGTTGGTGGTGGTGTGCCAGGGAGCTCAGCCTTCCTCCCTGCCCTCCCTTGAACCCTTCCCTACCTCCTCTCCCTCCCCCTCTCTTCCTCTCTTGTGGAGTGCATTCCTTTTTTATTGACCCTTTGAACAACTCATATATTTGAGTCTCTCTCTCTCTCTCTCTCTCTCTGCGAAATACTTACCATGTTCATAAGAGATAGAGAGAAAAGAAACACAATATTTAAATGTGTAATTTACGGATCGTCTGAGATGCTTGACGCAGACATGAGGTCACGACTCGAGTGGGGATTACTGAAGTGCCAGTCACACCAGGGTGCCTCGTGAGTCTTGGTGGTGAACGGGTGAATAATGATGACTGATGCTGTTGATGAGAATGATGAGGAATGGTGGTGACGAAAATGATGAGGAATGATGGTGATGAGAATGAGGATGGTGATGAGAAACATGAAGATGGTGGTGATGAGGAATGATGGTGTTGAGAATGATTGTGAATGATGAGGAATGAGGATGGTGGTGAATGAGAGGGATTTAAAGCGTTGTGAGGAAACAAACACTTGTCCTCTCTTTGTTTCTAAATGGGAAACTTAATTAGACTAACAACCAGCCAGACACCCAGACCGACATCCAGACAAACAGACAGACGGGACACCAAAGCCACGGAGACGTCGCGTCAGTTTCCATTGATTGTGTGGCTGAGTCTATGCTACCACGATCACTACCACCACCATTTCCATTACCACTACCACCCTCCACTTACTACTACCATTACTACCACTAACAGTACCACATTTCTTACCACCATCGTAGCTTCCCTAACCACACGTCTTATCAGTAGTTGTGATGGTAGTGGTGGTGGTAGTAATATTGCTGGTGGTAGTAGTGGGTAGGATGGACGTGGCCTACATTTTTCTCTGTAGTCAGTAACATGTTGAATGAGTTGTTTTGTCTAAATTTTAGTTTCCTCGTGTGTGTGTGTGTTGTGGTAGGCGTGGAGGAGGGCGTTCACCCAACCAGTCAGCCCACATCCAACTTCTCACTGAGGATGGCGGTGCAACGCTCTTCAGTTAGTTAGCTGTGGTGGACACATTCCCCACGCCACGCCTTCTGGTTCCTCTCAGCCTTTACCTTACCACGCCCATACCTCAGGATCTACCACACGGTCCACACCTACACATAAGCTTTGCCATGCCCACGCCCATCTGACCTTTCTGCTTCTATTATCTCTGTGTATCAAACTTTCCACGCTAGTTAGTCTTTCATCCTTCCACACGCATGCCCCTCGCACGCGCGCGCCCTCATACACACTCTTTCGTGCCCCACCTCACACCCACATGTCACACACCGTCCATCTCTCACCCACGCCCTTCCCACACACCCTTACACGTTTTCTCTTATTCCACCCTATATCTCCTCCCACACACCCAGTGTCACGGCAGCAGGTAGGACAATGTCTTGACATAATTTTGTACCTGTAAACTTTTATGATAGAGATGGAGAATAATAAATACAACAACGTGCACACCGTGATCCCCTTCATCTGACTCACCCGGTTATGCAATAAAGACAATCAAAACCATGGGCCAAAAATCTGTAAAAAAAAAAATCATCCTGAAATTTCGAGGTAAAGTTTGGTTCTTCAGTATTACCATTATGTGAACTTGAGTCAACTTTATATCATTTCTTACGATATGTTAAATAAAATAATTAACAGCCCCTCGTAAACTGAAACTCGTCACATCTTTGTTCTCTATCACTGAGGTGTCTGGCCTGCTGGGTGCTAATACAGTTATTTTTGTGTGTGTGTGTGTGTGTGTGTGTGTGTGTGTGTGTGTGTGTGTGTGTGTGTGTGTGTGTGTGTGTGTGTGTGTGTGTGTGTGTGTGTGTGTGTGTGTGTGTGTGTGTGTGTGTGTGTGTGTGTGTGTGTGTGTGTGTGTGTGTGTGTGTGTGGACAAGAGAAGAACAGGTGTGAGTGATCAGTAGATGAGGTACACAATGGCATAGTTTAACACAACCTTGTGGTACCTGGGTGTTGGGAGCAGCAAGACAGTGTTCAGTAATAACCAACACACCAGCGGGAGGATATCAGGTATGAATGAACACGAGAAGACTAAACATGAATGAACAGGAGTTAAAGCTGAGTGGTGTAGTAGGAGTGGTTGTTACAGGAAACCGTTCTGGGAGAGTGGAATAACAGATGAGTGAACACGAATAAAGCAAGCGTGAGAGTGAACCGGAGTGTATGCGTGGGTGTTGGAGGCCGGGGGGTCATTGTTCAAGTGAGTCTGAAGGGGGGTAAAGTTGGGCGGCAGGTTCTGGGAAATGTTCAAAGCGATCGATGCTGGTTTCCGGGGCGGCCACCTCCATGGCGACCCGTCTGTTACAATACCTCACCTTGTTGAACACCGGTGAGCTTCCTCCACCTGCCGCCCACACCCCTGACTTGAGACTCTTAAAGTAGATTATTAATCTCAATTGTCGTAGGTCTTGGGGCGAGCACCTCCCGCTCTACACCCACACACTCTTGGCACTCCTCAATAGGTGACACCCATCTGGTGGTTCTGTGGAAGGATATTGTCCTCGGTGTCGGGGGTCGTGTGTAGGACGCTGGGTGGAGCGACTGGAGATACTGTGTAGGATGTTGAACTGGGCTGCTGGGTGTGGTGTCTCCCGGGTGAGTTTCTTTCTGTCGGTTATGAGTGGTGAGGGCTGACCCACCAGTCTGTAGTTGCCTTCACTGGTGGAGCTTCCTGACCTTTTTTTACCAAGTTGTTAAGATTGTTGTTGTTGTTATAACTTTACTAGACTATCTCCCCTCACGTCCCCCACTGATCTACCACTTAACGCTGGTCTTTCTTCGCTCTTTGTGTGTCCATCGCTTTTATTACTTTCTAGGGTTCCTGTTAATTATTTTACATGTTGGACTTCTCACCCTGATATACAAACTGTTGGGGCTACACCATATGACGTTGGTCAGTTAAATGTCTCTTAGTCGTACAACCGAGCCCTAAACTCCGGCGTGCACGAATTTCTCCTCGCTTGGCTACAACCATCGCCAAAGTCTTGAACAAATGAGTCTACAGGTGTTTTCTACCTCTTGGCCAGGTGACATTATTAACATAACATGATAGGTATGTGCCCTTTACAGCTGAGTCTTGACGTGTTGATGGAATAGTAAACAGTATAAGAGGTCCTGGCAGACTTTGGCAGTTGAGGGTTGACTCAGCAGCTGGGGTCCGTGGAGAAGCCGTGTGGCAGGTACAGTAACAGGTGGGAGAAGTGAGTGTACAGTGTGACAGGTGGGAGAAGTGAGTGTACAGTATGACAGGTACAGTAACAGGTGGGAGAAGTGAGTGTACAGTGTGACAGGTGCAATAACAGGTGGGAGAAGTGAGTGTACAGTATGACAGGTATCAGTAACAGGTGGGAGAAGTGAGTGTACAGTGTGACAGGTGCAATAACAGGTGGGAGAAGTGAGTGTACAGTATGACAGGTATCAGTAACAGGTGGGAGAAGTGAGTGTACAGTGTGACAGGTACTATAACAGGTGGGAGAAGTGAGTGTACAGTATGACAGGTATCAGTAACAGGTGGGAGAAGTGAGTGTACAGTGTGAGAAGTGAGTGTAAGTATGGGACAGGTACAGTAACAGGGGAGAAGTGAGGTACAGTATGACAGGTACAGAATAGGTGGGGAGAAGTGAGGTACAGTATGACAGGTACAGTTACAGGTGGGAAGTGGAGGTACAGTATGACAGGTACAGTAACAGGTGGGGAGAAGTGAGGCAGTAAGACAGGTACAGTAACAGGTGGGAAGTGAGGCAAGGACAGGTGCAGTAACAGGTGGGAGAAGTGGAGTGTGCCAGTATGACAGGTACAGTTACAGTGGGAGAAGTGGAAAAAGAGTATGACAGGCTGTGCAACAGGTGGGAAGTTATGTACAGTGACAGGTACAGTAACAGGTGGGGAGGTGCGGAGGTACATATGACAGGTACAGTAACAGGTGGGAGAAGTGAGTGTACAGTATGAGAAGTGAGTGTAAGTGTGACAGGTACAGTAACAGGTGGGAGAAGTGAGTGTTCAGTATGAGAAGTGAGTGTAAGTGTGACAGGTACAGTAACAGGTGGGAGAAGTGAGTGTACAGTATGAGAAGTGAGTGTAAGTGTGACAGGTACAGTAACAGGTGGGAGAAGTGAGTGTTCAGTATGAGAAGTGAGTGTACAGTGTGACAGGTGCAATAACAGGTGGGAGAAGTGAGTGTACAGTATGAGAAGTGAGTGTAAGTGTGACAGGTACAGTAACAGGTGGGAGAAGTGAGTGTACAGTGTGACAGGTGCAATAACAGGTGGGAGAAGTGAGTGTTCAGTATGACAGGTACAGTAACAGGTGGGAGAAGTGAGTGTACAGTATGGCAGGTATAGTGACAGATAGGGTTCCCTGTCACCTTGACTCTGCTTTCCTACACCTAAGTCTCTACCGCCCCCCACCTCACCTTCCTCCGTCCTTCCGTGTTGACCTGGAGATGAGCCGTGTGTTGACCCGGCGTGCATCATGGTCCACCCCACCGCTAATAATGTAGTGACTGGGAAGATGTCTCCGCCGGGGCAAGTTTGGTTCTCACGGGCTGCAGTTCCTGGGTGAGAAGGTGGTTCTGTAGTCGCTCACTGGGGGGCAGGTGTGGTGTCTTATACTGTAGTCTGGTATGTATAGATAGGTGTTGTCGCCGCTCCCATCTCCAGCAACCAATCGTCTTTTGTAACACACACACACACACACACACACACACATTCAGGCATGCACCCGGCCTCCAACACACACTCATGACTATCATAAGTGAAGAAACCATCACCTGTGTTGTGGTGGCGTCATAATGGTGAGAACCCCCCTGAGGCTCTTCTCTACTTCCTGCTGTTCCCTCCCTCCCTCCATCCTCCCTCCATTCCTTCCCTCCCTCCTCCTCCTCCTCCTCCTCCCTCCCTCCCCTCCCTCCCTCCTCCATTCCCTCCCTCCCTCTCCCTCCCTCCCTCCCCTCCTCCCTCCTCCTTCCCTCCATCCTCCATTCCCTCCTCCTTCCCTCCCTCCCTCCTCCCTCCTCCTCCCTCCTCCCTCCCTCCCTCCCTCCCTCCCTTCCTTCCTTCCTTCTTCCTTCCCTTCCTTCCTTCCCTGTTAGCTCAGCTCCCTCACTACTGCGTCTTGTTTTGGTCTTGATATCAGTGCCATTATAGTTTAAGGATCACGCGAAAATCATGCGCCTTCTTGTTTCTGATGATTAAACAAATGCCCTAACAGTACCTGGCAGGGGGGGTTAAGTTGGGTCAGCTTAGGTTAGGGGTTGGGTCAGCCATAGGTTATGTTGGGTCAGCAGGTTTGGGTTTGGTCAGCTTAGGTTAGGGTTTGGTCAAACAGGTTGGGGTTTGGTCAGCGTAGTTGAGGTTTGGTCAACCAGGTTATGGTTGGGTCAGCTTAGGTTATGGTTGGGTCAGCTTAGGTTATGGTTGGGTCAGCTTAGGTTATGGTTGGGTCAGCCTAGGTTATGGTTGGGTCAGCTTAGGTTAGTGTTAGGTCATCTTAGGTTAGCATCAGGTCAGGACAGGTTAGTGTTTAGTTAGGCTGGATTAGTATTGGAGTATTTAATCATCAGATGAAATGAATTGGGATGCCTTAGTCTTCAAAGTGATCACTGTTGTCCAGTTGCTATCATTTCCGACTGCTGATTACGATGTTCCTGAATTAAACTACAATATTACTCTTTTTTCTGAACGGCTGCTGTTGCTGCTGCTGCTGCTTTTCCCGGGAATTTTACATTTCTTAAAGCTAAAAATTACACTTCTTGACGTCAGTGTATGTCCTCGCTGACGGAGTAACTCGCAAACACCGGGGAGAGAGAGAGAGAGAGAGAGAGAGAGAGAGAGAGAGAGAGAGAGAGAGAGCACTCCACTCGGTATTGGTGGTAGCAGTAGTGATGGTAGTGGCATAGTGTTTGTGGAGGTGATATTGATGGTGGTGGTAGTGGTGATGACAGTAGTGGTAGTATCTGCGTATATGGGGGAGAGCCACCTGGAGACACGTTACTGTTACTTTTAATGCTACTGTTACTGCTACTGTTACTATTTAGCCTGTTGTTACTGTTACTATTCATGCTTCTGTTACCGATGATGTTACTGGTTCTTGCTACCGTTACTACTGCTGCTACTGTTTATGCTGTTACTGTTACTATTCATGCTTCTGTTACTGCTACCGGCTGCTTGCTACAAATTTACTACTTTTACTGTTTACTGTTATGCTGTTACTGTTACTATTCGTGCTTCTCATTACTGATGATGTTACTGCTACTGTTACTGGTTCTGTACCGTTACTACTGCTGTTATATTTTCTTCGTATTGCTGATGATGTTACTACTGTACTGGTTCTCTTTTACCATTACTACTGCTGTTACTGTTACTATTCATGCTTCTTACTGATGATGTTACTGCTACTGTACTGGTTCTTGCTACCATTACTACTGCTGTTACTATTTACTATTCTTCTGTTACGATGATGTTACTGCTACTGTTACTGGTTCTTGCTACCGTTACTATGTACTGTTACTATTCGTAGCTTCTGTACCAATGATGTTACCGCTTTACTGTTACCCCAGTTCTTGCTACCGTTACTACTGCTGTTACTGTTACTATTCATGCTTCTGTTACTGATGATGTTACTGTTAACTGGTGTTCTCGTGTCCTGGGGGGGGGGGGCGATCAGATCTCCACCCTAAACGCGGGTCGTCGTCATGCTAACCAGAGGTAGACGACCGATAAACAGGTTGGCTTATCTCTCTGTAACCAGGCAGACAGACAAGCGATTAGACAGGTGTAGATAGACGTACAGGTAGATAGGAATGTAGACAGACAGATACACGGAAAGGCATCCATGCACAGACGTGATGCAGAGGAGCAGACACACAGACAAATTCTGGTCGACGAACAAGTAGACAAATATAAAGGTGGATACAGTAAGGCTAACACACACACACACACACGTAGACAGACAGGCTACAGAACAAATAGACAGGAAGCAGGGGGGTGTAGAGGAGTAGGCGGAGGGGGAGGAGGAAGAGTTATATATATATATATATATATATATATATATATATATATATATATATATATATATATATATATATATATATATATATATATATATATAACACAAGTCATGACCCACATCAGAGACTGGGGGGCGAAAAAGGTAATAATAGTAATAATAATAATAATAATTCAAATAAGGAAACTTTATAATAAAAATACAAAAATAAAAATAGCAATGATAACAATAATAATAATAATAATAATAATAATAATAATAATAATAATAATAATAATAATAATAATAATAATAAAGAACCATAAAAAAATACAAAGATGGAAAAAAAGATCAAAAGTGAGAAACAATATATATGTTTGTTGTGTTGTCAATAGTAAGAGAAACAATTGAGACCCTGCAATTGTGTGTAAATGAGGCAAAAAATCAGATCAGCAACCTGGGACTTGGTCACAATTTTTGTGATGCCATATGGCAGCAGGGTCTACCATTAGACAGCACATTATGCTTCCAATATCTTCCCAGGTGGTAGTACCTCCCTCAGGGATGTGTCTTCCGCCGCCTCCTGTTGACCGAAAGATGGTGTTTACCTGTGTGACTGCCAGGTGATGATTAACTCACTCTCTCTCTCTCTCTCTCTCTCTCTCTCTCTCTCTCTCTCTCTCTCTCTCCTCTCTCTCTCTCTCTCTCTCTCTCTCTCTCTCATGACCCGAGTGGGAGTGAGGTGTGGGATGCAGGTGATTACGAATGCATGGAAACACAAACATAGGGTATGTAATAGACTCCACGTACACTGACGGCCCTGTCGGGGGAGGGGGGGATATATGCCAGTCACCTCTCTTCTCTACACCCATCATGCATCGGGCAACAGCACATCCGGCAGCCATGGCGCATCAGAAAGTTTTATTAAAAAAAAAAAGGTCTATTCAAGTGTGTAGATAGAGGAATAAGATGCACATGTTGCCCACAGTCTGACCCTGAAACTTGTATTATTTTTTATGGACATTTACTGGCAGCGGTGTTTAGTGTTTCGTTTGACTGTTTATCATTATTTGCCATGAGTGGGATATTTATTTTCAGGAGTCATCACTTGTGACGTCACGTATGTTAGTCGCGCCCTTATTAACGATTTATGCAGATATATTTAGGACGGTAACAACCCTATATTGGCATGACCATGTGTACAAATAAATTTATACGGGACGCTAGAATGAGTTATGTTGACATAAATATTCGTACATAAATATACGTAGCATATACCTACTCATTCTAAGTATTTATATATGGAGATGTATATACTGTAACTGTCACGGTGTTGGTACAGTCACCCATATAAGACCTGTAGCCTCTCCTCCTGAACCACGAACCCCGAGATTCAGACTCGTGAATCCGAAGCCTTTATGTACAGAATAATGCATCAGTGTCTACTGCTTCGGGTTCATGAGTCTGAAACTCAGGGTTCGTGGTTCAGGTCTTTAGTTGATGACTGTACAGCATTAGACGTCACTTAGAGAGCAGTTACGAGTCTGGAAGCTTTGATAATGTCTACTGTAGATATTGATAAATAGATTGGGTTTTTTTTTTACAGGAAAACGGACGGATAGATAAGTTTATTAAACCCCCAAAAATGCTTATTGCATATAAGCTTCATTAAACCCAAACCTGTTTCACCTTACCAGTATAAAACCATGTTGACCACACCTAACCACTCCAGTCTACATGGAAGTCTTGACTGAGCTGCATCACGCGGCATGAGTAGCCCAGAATAAGTAGAAATATGATGTTACTTCAAAGTCTTACCTAACCACGCGACACCCAGCCCAACCACACCTATGTTTACATTGTTGCCACACACATCCATACCTGTTATAACCTTGATGTCACACACAACCACACCTCTTTTAACCCAACCTATACCAATTTTCAGCCAATACAACTTAACTGAATTACATCCAACCACAACTTACCAAAATCCAACTGAAGTAATGGTAACACACACACACACACACACACACACGAGAGCCCCGGCAGTCTGAACAGCACTATATATTCAGTAGTAAACGTTGGCGGCTGCTAGACTTGAATTGAGCCATCGTCGTCGTAGTATCTGGCCCCCTGACGGAGACGGCGCTCTCAAGGGTGTTCTGGTGATGATAATTTGTTATATTCCATTTAATTATATGATAGTACCGTATTAGTTTCCGTCATCATTGATCAACTCACACCGGCATCCCTTGTTGACTTGTATCAGCAGACTCGTCCCGATGACAACACAGTGTTAGACTTGTTTTGGTTTGGTTTTGTTAAGACTTGTTTTGGTTATGTTAAGACTTGTTTTGGTTATGTTAAGACTTGTTTTGGTTATATTAAGACTTGTTTTGGTTATATTCACACAATAAGTATATTTTTTATTATGATTAATACGTAATGTATCCACTACGTTCCGTATATATTTGTATTAATGAGAGGTATTTTAAGTTCTTGGTTGTTTGTATTTATTGTTTTCAAGAAGTTTGTTTGTTGGTTTTTGTGTTCTTACATGATAGTTCTCACTTAATTCTAAACACTGACAAGGTTATTGTCACGTAAATATTGCGTTAATGGTTGTAAGCATTAGATAAACTACTCATTTGTCTCACTTGTAAACTCTAAGCTCGGTACTATTAATTCACCGAACGTTGAAGTTGTTTTCTGTATGTGTAAAGTAGACTACCTAGCACTTGTCTGTCTCATGTACTGTATGTGTATAGTAGACTACCTAGCACTTGTCTGTCTCATGTACTGTATGTGTATAGTAGACTACCTAGCACGTGTCTGTCTCATGTACTGTATGTGTATAGTAGACTACCTAGCACTTGTCTGTCTCATGTACTGTATGTGTATAGTAGACTACCTAGCACTTGTCTGTCTCATGTACTGTATGTGTTTATTTATCTGTTTTTGTTTGTTTGTGAGGACGAATACGAACCCTTATGGCGAGGCATACTGTACGTCAGCGCCAGCATCACCGTCCATGGTGGTGTTGGTTGCGGTGCGGGTGGGTCGTTGAGGTTTAGCATAATGTGTGGAGTGCGCACTGCAGTTGGTGGTGGTGAAGGACTCACCCTCACCCTTGGAATACTTCACTTTCCCCTACAGCACCGTGACCTACGTGCTTACCAGGCCAGAGAGGTTGTTTACAAATGGGGTTGTACTAATGTAATTGTTTTGCATTACCATCAAGAATAATAATAATGACAATTATGATAGTATAAATTATTATTACAGTTATTAATAATACTATTAGTGTAATAATAATAATAATAATATAGTTGTAATACCCTTAAGAGTGATGATAATTAAATTAATGAGAGTAAATTATAATAATACAAAAAAAATAAAGCCTCGTCACTTGTAGAAAATTATGTAGTATAGCTATTAACTTGTTGTGTTAACTACGCCATCAGCAATCTTGTTGCGGTAACTCACGCATCTATTGTGGCTAGATTACTTGCCTCTACCAGTGACTCAATACAGTACATAGTGCAGCAGTGAGTAACACAGTAGAGGCAGGTGCAGTAGAGTTGGTGTGTCACTTGAGAGTACATTGTGTATCTTATCTTGGGGTTACCTGTATCTTATCGCAGGTGGTCGACGCCAGAACAACACCGTGTTGATATGATCCTCAACCTGCTGGCCACTTTTTATCTCCGCTTGGGACGGAGACACCATGACGAGATGTATCATCAATATATTTTTTCTACAGTATAAAGGCCCTTGGTAGATACAAACTGTATATTTTGATAAGCTATTCAGGAGGATTTTCAGGTATTTTAATAAAGTTTGGTGGACAGCGAGCTTGATGGATGCCATAGATGCACTGATATTATATAACTTGCTAAAGTGGGTCGTGATGGGCGATGGTAGTTTAATTTTAATGTTTCATATAACAGAGTATGTAGTTAAGACCATCCGGCACATGGGTAAGTAATGTTCTTATGTGGTGGTTTGTCGCTTTTATCTCGCACAATTGGTCGCCGAAATCTCAAGAACTACTTGTAACTGATAACTGACACTGTTGCCAGAGTATAAAGTGTGGTTCATCCTCGTTCTGCGTAAATAAAAAATTAGATTGAACAGATGATCTTTTCGAATATGTGAAATATTGCATTGGATTTCCAGCTTAGAACAGCTCCACACACACACACACACACACACACACACACACACACACACATACACGCACGCACGCACGCACGCACGCACGCACGCACGCACGCACGCACGCGCGAAATTATTTTAGTGGAAGGCCTGTCGCCCCACCTCTGTTCAGTCTAACGAGAAAGTAACTCAGTCATAAATAATCTAATTTGCGAACTGAACATCTGGCTCCTGGATGAAGACACTTTGGCGGGTCCAGTAGATTTGTTATATTATCAAACGATACCCGTAAAGTGATAGTACGGGGAGAGACGCTAGGCCTCATCTACACTCTCAAATGCGAATTGTCTCAACTGACAAAGGCATCGTCGACCTAGTGAGGAATTCCTTCCCGGACACCCGAGCCAACCAGCCAGCCGACAGCATCCTGTTTGGGCCTCGGGGTACCCCTGGGCGCCAACATGAACGCCGACATCCTCCTGTGTAGGCTGGACCAAGGTCTTTGGCTGGGCGACATGAAGGGGATGGAAGAATAGATTATCTTGTACTTCTTTACTGGGTGCCTCTTGTTATCCTTCAGCAACCAAATATTCAGTGAGTACTGTAATGGCGAGCTAAAATTCATGTTGACAAAAGCCATAAATTTTACTTGGGTGGCTCTCAGTGGGAACAAGCCCTGGAGGAGTGGGTATACGCAAAACCTACCAGATTGCATTTCCAGTTTTACTGTCGTCTTGTATAGCATCTAGTGAACTGGTAAACGAATAGGGAGGATCTCCCCAGAATGCCTTAGAATTTCTTCAGGAGTAAACGTCCCAAGTTTTATTGATGCAGCCTCCTAGTGGGAGATTGTCACATCCCAAGTGGCCAGACCAACACCCCCCCAAAGGACCGTAAACTAGTCCATCGTGGAGGAGATTGCCTTAAGCATACTAGAGAGAGCAATAACTAACAGAGACTACTGACTTGCAGTCTGTGAGTGTTCCTCATGTTGGTGATTAAAGAACTCGTTTTGCGCCACAGGACCACATAATTGAACAATTCTTTGCCTCGCCACCATTACAGTACATCATCCACACTGTACACAAATGTCGTGAGTGAACTGACTAATAGCCCCCATGCCCTCAACTGTGAGGCATCGGGGGATGGTGTGTGATTTGAAGAAGTCGGTGACATCATCATAAGGATCTTGGCCACTGCTTGCTGCCCAACACACAGGCTACCACAGGTGTACAGACGGTGGACAGTTGGTATAGGGTTACAAATATGCTTCCCCACGTGTCATTTACTTATCACCTCCTTGTTGTAGCTGGGCTAGGGAGGGCGGCAACCTTTAGGAAACACCAAATGAAAGCAAAGTGTGGGACCCATAGCAATGAATATACAGTATGTTTTGTTCCAATAAAATTAGAGACCGGGATCTAGGATCAACAAAGCCTTGTAGCTCCAGCATGGGCGTGGCTCTACTTTTATTGAAGCCACCAGCGCTATAGGTCATCCAGCTACATGTTCCAGCGCCTCAACATGCTGGTCAAGAGAGGGAGGATGGGGTACCTGCTACACACTAGGCTTTTATTCCTCACCTGAGCTCAAGGAAGTTTTCATATTTAGTTGTTTTAGTGTTAAAGGCGTTACACACACACACCCATAGTTTGCACACGTATCTATGGTGCTTTCTCAAGTATTTTCATGAAATATTCGTGTTAACTTATCACTCTGAAAATGTTGTTTGTTTATAGTGTTGTAGTATACAAGGCTGTCAGTCACGGTCGTACGTGTCACAATTAAGATTTAAAAAAAAATGAAATAGTTGCTTGTGGTATAATAGTACAGTATACCCTGAAGCCGCGCTTACCGCTGGTCTATAAAAAAACGGGAATATTTTTACCTGCTGACCTGAATATGTTAAAAGTATCTTAATATTATTAGCATCAAAAGGATATAATGAAGTGGATCATGTTGGAGTGTGTTAAAATTAAAAGTCTTTTGGATGGCCGTAGGGTACTGACCTCTGTCGCACTGGGAGGGAGGCACTGGGCTCAGAATAATGAGATCCATATATACAGTGCGTGACGTCGAGGGAAGGATGAAGGGAGAAGGATGGGAATAAAGGATCTGATGTAGTGTGAGAAAAAAATAAAAGAAGGATGGACGAGGCAAGGAGAAGGATGGAGGTGAGGGAGAGGGATGAATAGGCTGTGAGTGGGAGGGACAGAAGGGTATAAAATGAGAGGAGGAAGAGGGTGAGGTGGAGGGGGAAGGACAGACGAGAAGGAGAATACAATGGGAGAGGGGGGCTAGGCTATGGGGGGGGGAAAAAGTGCTGGGAGGAGGAGGAGGGCTGCAGAGAAGGGAGGGGTTTGGGTGAGGGGAGAAGGAGTAGGCTGCAGGGAGGAGGAAGGCAAGGGAGAGACTGCATGGGGAGGGGTGGAGGAAGGAGGTTATATTTAGCAGCTTCAGGATCAAAGGTCAGTAGGAGTTAACTGCGGCTACTAATACACTCCCTTACACGCTAGTCCTGGTGGTTGTTGTCACTGTTGTCATGGCTGTCATTCTCACATATATTGGTTGTTGTTGTCACTGTTGTTTTTTGTTGTCTTGTCACTTCTCATAGTAGTCGTCGCTTTTAAATTTATTGTCGTAGTCAATGTTTGGATTCAAATTTTCCCGCCTAGGTCAATAATAATGATAATCACTTATTTAACACACTGTGTATATTTATTAAATGGTTAATACGAGACAGTGGGTTATGTTATGTTGTTACTGGGGGATTAAAGAAGGGGGACCGTGAAGAAGGGCTGAAACAAGTGTGGTCAGTTGACAGGAGATTCTGACACTGACGGCTGGTAAAGGTGAATGTCAGGTGTGTGACGATATTAAACGGAAAGTCCTGTGACGGAGGTTCTCACCGTCCAATGGAAGGAGGGGCGGTTCCACCATGACGTCGTGGCAGATTTCCTTCAGTAAATTTGCTGTTAGATCCCTCACTTCGTCATGCCTCTTGCATACGAAGCCCCCTTTCTTGCACACCATGGCATGGTCAATGTCAGAAGAGCCGGGCAAACCTTCTACTGGCCTACCGTACCTAAGAGCAATGGCATCTGTAAATTCTTGTTTATTACGGATGAAGCCTTTTGCCCTTATTGGTAACGTTGTTACCAATAAGGGCAATAGAGGGATGAGACGTGAAGAATGAATGTATAGCGGGGTGAGACGTGATGAATGAATGCATAGCGGGGTGAGACGTGAAGAATGAATGCATAGCGGGGTGAGATGGCGAGAATGGCGCATAGCTGGGTGAGACGTACAATGAATGTAAAAGCGGGGTGAGACGATGAATGAATGCATAGCGGGGTGAGACGTGAAGAATGAATGCATAGCGGGGTGAGATGATGAATGAATGCATAAAGGTGAGACGATGAATGACTGCATAGTGGGTGAGAGGAAGAATGAATGCATAGCGGGTGAGACGTGATGAATGAATGCATAGCGGGTGAGACGATGAATGACTGCATAGCGGGGTGAGACGTGATGAATGAACGGCGTAAGAGACGAAGAATGAATGCATAGCGGGGTGAGACGTGATGAATGAATGTATAGCGGGTGGAGATGCATGAATGAATGGTATAGTTAGCGGTGAGACGGATGAATGAATGTAGAAGCGGGTGAGACGAGCGAATGTAATGCATAGCGTGAGACGTGATGAATGAATGCATAGCGGGTGAGACGATGAATGAAATTTACAGCGGGTGAGACGATGAATGAATGCATGGCGGGTGAGACGTGATGAATGAATGTATAGTGGGCTAGAGACGATGAATGAATGTATAGCGGGGTGAGACGTGATGAATGAATGTATAGCGGGGTGAGACGTGATGAATGAATGTATAGCGGGGTGAGACGTGATGAATGAATGCATAGCGGGGTGAGACGTGATGAATGAATGCATAGCGGGGTGAGACGTGATGAATGAATGCATGGCGGGGTGAGACGTGAAGTGGTAACTGGTGATTCATTGACAGGCAGGAAACACAAACGAGGAGAGGAGAGGAAAGGAAGGGAAGGGAAGGGAAGTAGGAGAATGCGAGGATAGGAACTTGGGAAGAGAGCATGAAGGTCAGCGGGAGGGGAGGGGAGCCATGACCTGGGTTATGAGGGGTTAAAGGGTGTTAGTGGGTGTGGGAGTAACGCCCGCGTGTACACTACGCACTGCGGCCGTATTATTGATTGTCTCTCCCGGTTCCCTGGCGCCTCCTACCCGCCCCGTCACCCAGGGTATTCGCCCTACCAACCCGGGTGTCCGTCCCGTCACACCAAATACCCACCCCGTCACTCCAGGTACCCTCCCCGTCACTCCGGGTGCCCGCCCCGTCACTCCGGGTGCCCGCTCCGTCACTCCAGTTACCCACTCCGTCACCCGGAGGTGTTCGCTACACCACAGCACTGACCTGAGCACACGGCATAGTGTTCCCTGGTGAGGGGACGTGAAGTGTTTTTTTTTTTTTTTTAACTATTTATTTATCGCCGTTGTTCAGTTATTATGAGAACATAAAGTAACACACAACACATGTTCGGGTTGATCGAGCAGGAAGAGGAGAGGGAATAACACAATTTTTTAGCTTTCTCATACAAGCTTGTTATGATTAAGTTTTTGTTGGTGTAAGTCATGGGTGTGAGGGAGTGTAGACTACGGAAGTGAGGGAACTCATGCCCGACTCTTGGCGCCAAGTGGGTGTTGGCGGCGCTGGGTAAATTGTCCGAGCACCATTTTTTCGGCCGCTGGAGATGTGTTGTGGTGGTGAAGAGCTGTATGGCGTGGTTATGAACTGAGGGGTTAATGTCTTACAAAAGGGGGCTGGTGTCTTGGTAAGCGACGGTGTGTTAAATACGACTTAAACAATGCTCGGTGGTATCTTTTGAGATAGACAGGCTGAAACACAAAGAAATCAATAGAATAGACAGTGGACAGGATTTAAACGTGCTGGATGGGGAGTGACGGAATATATTGTTTGAAGTTAATGTTTTTGTACTGGTGCGTGATATAGATTTAATTATTAGCCTTGTGTGTAGTGAAGTTGGTGGAGCTACATGTGTCTGACTCACACTTAAAAAATAGAGAAATCTGAGACGGAAGAAGTTGGAAGATTTGGAAAAATTATTTTAAGACTTTTCTCTCTCTCTCTCTTCAGACACTTTTGAAACAGTCTGGGCCTCGTAGGTTGTTCAAAGTTTTGATGTATTACTGCCACAAAACACTCAAGTGTGTGTTAGCTATGACTTGGGCTTTTTCGTGTGTGTGTGTGTCCGAATTGCTCTCTCTGGTCACTGTGTGGTTAGTTTGGCAAGGTATATATATACAGTATATATATATATATATATATATATATATATATATATATATATATATATATATATATATATATATATATATATATATATATATATATATATATATATATATATTGTTCCCATTATATTGTGTTACATCTGTTCGATCATATATTCCTGAGAAATTGTGAGACAAAATACCCTAGACTGTGGGTAAGAATCATTCTGAGGTAGAACGAAGACGCTGATCTTTAAGTAGTTCACAACAGCGGCTTACCAACTAAGAAAAAATGGCGTATGTCTCGGTTTGTTAATTGACTTGTGATACAAATTCATCTTGGTAGTTATGTACACTTACCAGTCGTCGCTATGGACTTTAATATGGGTGATGCAGTATTTCATCCATTTACTTGCCTCATCTAGCGTCATGAATTTAGTGTAGTGTAATCTCTTTGTACACGGCGGTGATCCATCCGGGACTCGTAAAAGTTGTCGGGCCACTGTTTGATGTGGAGGTGGGTGGGTCAGCTCCCTACCTCACACTGGACCCCGGGTATAAGTTGACCTTGTTTCTTCTCTTCTCCTGCTTCTTCATTATCACCGTCTTCTATTTCCTCTCTGGGTTAGGCCCTATTATGTTTGTTTTTTTTAGAAAGAGGAAATATTTTTTAAGAGCAATTGAGACGTTGTGTTTATAAAGAATGCATAATTTGATCTAACAATCAGTTTTGTGTTACAGCGTGGGTGAGTCAGATCCCTGAGGCCAAGGATGGTGGGGCCTCCGACCTGCTCCACCACCTACCACTACTACGACCCTCCAACACTGAGGCCAAACTACAGTACCTCTCCATCATCCCCAAGGTGAGTAATGTACCTTCATACTATCTCAGTCTTCCCTCACACAACACTGAGGCCAATATACAGTATCGCTCCATTATCCCACTAGGTCACTTAATCTCCTCCTCCACATGATGCGCGTCAAGCACCATCACTTCAAGCATTAACATAGCCACAGACCTCAACCATGTACCAGACAGCCATTGGTTGTGTGCTGTGTGAGGTTAGAGATCATTCCAAGCCGTTCGTAATGTGATAAGGATGGATAGTTGTCACACCACTGGTCACACCACACCGGCAGATAACATTCAAATTAACTCCCGAAGAAGCTGTTAACTATAACTAGTTCGTGCTTAGCTGTTGGCCGCCCCTCCCCCTTACACACACACACACACACACACACACACAGTGATTTACTTGCATATATATATATATATATATATATATATATATATATATATGTGTGTGTGTGTGTGTGTTGTCAATAGTAAGAGAAACAATTGAGACCCCGCAATTGTGTGTAAATGAGGCAGAAAGTCAGATCAGGAACCTGGGACTTGGTCACAATTTTTGTGATGCCATATGGCAGCAGGGTCTACCATTAGACAACACAGTATGCTTCCAATATCTTCCCAGGCGGTAGTACCTCCCTGTTTGATAGCTGCCTACTACCTGGTGTATAATGGTCAATATATCATCTCACTAATGTGGCGTTTTAGTTAACTATAACGCTTCCCAAATAGGAAGCAAATCTCGGTGACCTTATTGGTAATTACTGTGCATAGATTCAAGAGAAATTAATTATCTTTGTTGAGTAATCTGCTATTAATAAAAAATGGCGCTCGTGTGCGAAACACTCTTCGACCAAGTCAGTAGAGGTGAGAATTGGGCTAATGTGGTCAAGAATGAACTAGAAGTTGGAGAGCAGTAAATCGCACATTTTCCTTATTACCGTTTTTGCTTTCGTATAAACCAACATTAATAGTTTGTGGGAAGATCCGAAATAAGAAAAATCAGGAATACAGCCGAACGTCAGAAATGCACTAATACATGGACAGGCTGTATGGTCATATCCTCATAGGTATACAAACAAACTTGGTGTTGCATCAAGGAAGCTCCAGCAGTATTGTGAGCCATTGTGATAGTACGCCTGCGCGCCACGTGGCCCAGATACCTATGTTAAACATTGATCCACAGTCGATCGATTCATGGATACCTACTGCACTTATCTGTTCTGTGTTTGGAGTATACTGTACTAGTTCATTGTTATGTATATTTATTATTATTTTGAGATAGGAACGATAATGTGTGTGTCTGGAAGATTAGTGCTCAGAACTGGTTAAAAGTACCAACACATTTTTTTTACTGTGTTTTCTTAAAGTTGTGTGCATGTGTACTGTATCCTGTGATATCGTTTGTGTGTAGTGTATGTGTATACTGTATATGCATGCGCTCGTGCTTATAGGCGTGTGTGTGTTCAGCTGTTTTATATTGTACGTGCGTGCATGCGTTTATGTACATGTTCTTTAAAATTGGGATAAATACGTCATGATTGTAAAACTGTAGTGTAGAATAATTGCATTTCTATTCCTCCAGTGTAACAAGTAATGAACAGAACATGATTTGATTATGTGGCGTGTTTGGTAAAATAGAAGGATGCTTGGTTGGTCAAACTATGTATTTAACTACTTTCTGTGACATAGAATCAACCTTGTTTATTATCTTCCTCATCTGCCATATACGATATCTAAATTTTAACAGCGAGAGTAAATTTATAATGTAAAACGTACCCCTTGTAAGCCAGGATCTGTCATGGCGGCAGCAATATCATGCAGTACAGTACTTTTAAAACACAAAATGAACCACCCATACCTTACATTACTTTTCACTCTTATATTTTGTTTTTTTAGTTAAGTTAGGTAGATTAGGTTGGGTATGATTGGTTCGTATTGCCTCATCGCAAATACGTGAGTTTAGACTATTTTTAAAAATTTAGTCACCGGATATTACAGAATTAGAATAATAAAAATATCTTCTAATGGAGAAAAAATTGTTGGGTGCCAAGTCTTACTGCTTACATTTCTTAAGTTTTTGTGGGCAACTTTTTTTTTCGTTCAGTTTTTACAAACAGCTTTGTATACCTTGGATTCTTAGGGGAATTTAGATGTACACAATACGTACAATACCGTTTACAGGAGAGCATGGTAATACGAGAAAAGTAATTTCTTTCATTTTCATTTTTTTTAATTACGGAGGATATTATGCTATACAGTAATTACGTATAGTGCATATGTAAAACAAAATATGGAAGGGGAAAGTTGGATTTTTTCCCTTATAAAAGTGATATAAGTTAAATTCGAATGGTTAAGTCCATAGACTTTTGGTAGTAGTGGTGTCACCGAGTCCCTTAGCTAATTCCAGTAACTACAACTGTAATGGGTGAAACCTGTGTAGAGGAGAGACGGGAGACACCCAGACGCAGCTGGGCGGGGCGTCGAGGGAGTGAGGGTGGGGGTTAGAAGGGATTCCCTGTGACTCATGACGACTTGTTGACGTCACTACCATCTCACGGTAGAACTCGCGATTGCAAACACGCCAGCAAAAAATAGCCACAATCAGATGAAAGCAGTAATTCCACCTAATGTAGTTGATTACCATGTAGGTAGCCCTTCATGAGTCGATTTAAGTGAAAGTATGACACTGTATTGCTTACATTCATTCTCTTTGACAATTTTCTGTGTTGGTGTAAAATTTATGCATTCATCTGTGTAGTAGTACATCAGACGTTTACGAACAAAGAACAAAAGAATTTTTATGGTCTTTGTTTGCTTAATATCAGATACAGTATTAATTCCAGTTGATTGTAATACTTAAATGTCTACGGTATTTCGTAAATGAATACAGTATTTTATTTTTGGTGTTTAAAACTACAATATAGTATTGTCTTTGATTACCTAAGAAGGGGTAAATATTTAGTTGTCAATATATACTTTTATATTGAGTCATATATGGAGAAAGAAAAAATGGAAATAATTTATTCTATAGCGTTTTTGGTTGATATTCGTACACTGGCCGTACCCCTCAGCCTCACTTAGAGTCAGTTGTCTTCTCCTTACCGTCTCCTCCTTGTAGGTTGGGTTAGGTTAGGTTAGGTTAGGTTGGTAAGTTGGTTGGTTGGTTCCTTTGGTATGAGAATGTTTTTCGTCGGAAATTTTTATTTCTCGAGCATTTTAACCGATAAAATTACCAACAATATTACGTGTTCATAGTGGGCAGGGCTTTGATGTCGAGGTTGAAAATGTAGGGTAAAAAAAACAAAAAACAAAAACAAGACAAACTTTTAAAAACCTTGATAGTTATATAGGACTAACCCGCGAGGGAAATTGATTGAAAAGTTATAAAAACGCCGGATTTTCTTTGTTGTATTATAGTGAACACTTGTAATTTGTGGAAATATGTTAAAATATTAATATTTTTTAAATAAACGTTACTTAACATTTGTGGGTATGAAGAACAGAACTAACCAACCAACCAAACAAACCTACCTACCTTTACCTAACTTCCCCGTTATATTAAGCAGAAAGAACTTTCTATAATATGTTGAAATTTGAGGCATTTTCCGGACGTGATATTATACGGCCGCATTGGCGCTGTGCAGCCCCGGCAGGTTATGGTTAGTCCTATATATTAACGAAAACCTTACCTAGTCTTTAAAAATCCTAAATCTATAAAAAGTTTACCTTATTTATATTTTCGGTGCTTAGTATATGATGGTGTTATTTTCCGTTTTTTGTGTTGGTTTTTTCGGTGTTAAGATGAGGAGAGATACATAAAATTCGATAGTGATAATTAAAAATTTTACAACTTAGGAAAGGTTAGGTAAGATTTTCAAAGGTTTGTTTGATGTTCTTTCTATATTTTACCATACATTTTCCTGTAAAATTATCGTTTCGGTCATGTAGTGAATTTAAGGATTAGAAGTGTTGGAATCAGTAGTTTAGCCAATTCTAAGACAATTTTCTTCTTAAATTAGCGTTTCCGTTGGAAATTGATATTTTTCGAGTATTTTGATCAATAAAATTACCAACAATATTTCTTGTTTAAAGTGGACAGGGCTTTGAAAGAGAGGGAAACTGTGGGGTAACTACTAAAAAAAACACTAAATTTTGAAAAGCCTGACCTAACGTTACCTAACCTTTAAAAATCCTAAAACTATAAAAAGAAAAAAAAAATACCTTTTTCATGTTTTCGTGGTGGTGTTTTTTTTTTATTTTTAGTATGTGTTGGTGTTGTTTTCGGTGTTCAAAGGAGGAGTGATCCATAAACTCGAAAGTGATTCTTATAACATTTTTACAAGTTAGGAAATGTTAGGTGAGGTTTTCAAAGGTTTGTTTGGTGTTATTTTGGGTAAAATTTCACTTGTTGCTACTCTACAAAATCGAAGTTGAAACTGTGTTTTTCCGATAGTTTTTGGTGTGTTATGAACAAATTTGACCTTCATTTCTGGTGCAAATCAATAGTTTCTGATATTAGGCCCCCCATCTCAGAATCTAGAGATTTTATATAAAAATCAAGTTAAAAAGTGTTCAAAACACATCGAAAACCATTGGGAAAAAAACTTACCTAACCTAACTGGGGAGCTCCACAGTCTATCAATGTCTTGCATGTGTACCGCCATGTATGAACATACATAATAAAACGTTAAACATCTTACTTATACGTAATTTGTGCCAGAAATGCTATTGAAGAAAAGTGTCTTAGAATTGTCAAAACTACTGATTGCAGCTATAAAATTCCCCAGATATGTGTAGTGGCAACAAGTGAAATAATACCTTATTTTTATATTTTACCCCACATTTCCACATTTTCCCTCTACTTCAAAGCCCTACTCACTTTAAACAAAGGTTAATATTGACAGCTAACCCACTGACAAGTTATTTGTTTTACTTTATTTTCATCAGTGAGTTCTGATATGATAATCATTTCTTGTGCAAATGCTTTGTTTGGTAGATAATTAGGTGCTTAGACGCACAATACTTAATCTTCTCGGTAATGCGGCGGTGACGTCTCATCCCAGGATGTAAACAGCCAATCATATTGACGTATTTCAAAACACTCCATCACCTGGGCTTCATCAACTCCGATGCTCAGTGTATGCTTAAGAACTTTTCTGTATGGGCGACTGCTCTCACGTCCACAAAAAACGTAAAAAAATTACACCTTATCATAGTAAGTTCTTTCTGTTTAATATACTGGGTGTCCAGGGACTGGAGTCCCCAAGCTAGGAAGTTAGGTAAAGTAGGTTTGTTTGGTTTGGTTGATGAGGTCATGTAACGATACTTCTGCTGCTTTTTTTTTCATATCAACTAAGGTTAGGTTACGTTAAATTTAGAAATAATCAGTTTTAGCACATTTGCACAAACACAGTGAAATTGCAGCATTTTTGTAACCATTTTCTATGAAAAATCATTCGCGGGTTAGTCATCAGTAATTACCTAAGCAAGTAATATTGATGGTAATTTTAACGGTTAAAATACGAAAAAAAATATGACGGAAACACTATAGAAGAAAAGTGTCCTATAATTGTCTAAACTACTGATTCCAAAGCTTAAAATTATAGAATTCACTATATAACCAGAACGATAATAATACAGTACCCATTTTCCTTCTGCAGTAGTTCAAAACGCAGCCCACTTTAAACAACTAATATTGTGGGTAATTTTATCGGTTAGGAATTAATTGTAGCATGCACAGTCATAATGATTTATTTTGCATAATTATCTTGCTGAATATACAAGAACATAGTGGTGCTTACAGAAGCTTGTTTTTCTTAATTTTATGATAATGTTTTCACTTCAGGTATTGGCACATGCTGTTACATCAGCTGGGACACAGCCAGCTGCTTTGGAAAATGCTCGACAACTCCTCAGTTACTCTCTCATCCACCCGGCCATCACTGCCGAGGAGCGGCGTGCACTCACACATTGGTTACGAGCCCTCGAAGACAGACTGGCAGACCTCCGAAGAAGACCCCCAAACCAACAAAGAGAAGGTAGAGTTAAATGAGAGTTGATGCACTAAATTCAGAACTATCACATTTCAGATGCTTAATTAACAATACGAAAAATGCAAGGTTAAACTTTTATTTAAAATCCTGTTTTAGGACACATGTGAAGATAACACTTGTCAGAAGAATACAGTATAAGAGTAGATTTAATAGAGAAAATATGGTGTTACCTAGAAGAAAACTTAATGTATAGAGATTTTTTAATTATGGTAAAAATATAACAATATAGTAAAAGTTATCTTATTCGTTGTGTTCAATTTCATTTTGAGATTTGCTTTATAGTCTACTACTTTTAATAAAAGTACTTTATTTGAGCTAGATGGTGATTTTATTTACTGTATTTGTTTATGACAAATAAAATTATATCTAGCTCAAATATAGCACCCTATACTTTCAACAAATTTATTAGACTATTAGGCAAATCTCAAAAAGAAATTGAACACAGTGAATAATACAAAACTGAAGTTTAATATTATATGATATTCCATGTACCTCAGGTTTCACTAGCAGTAGCAGTGTGAGCTCAGGGAACATCTTGGTTACTGGCAAGTCAAGGTGGAATGATCCACCTCTTGTGCCACCTCCAGATACTGGCCAAGTACGGATAAGTACTTATAAGATTTCTTGCTGTATAATTAGAATAAACCTGAATATATTAGAAGTGTTTTTATTATGTTAGGTAACACAAGTAGATGAAGAGAATGTTTTAGTTAGAATCAAAGCAAAATGTTACAAAAAATGAACAGACACTCTAGAAAGAGTAATTATTTATGACTACAGAGTGTGATATCACAAGTGTTACTGTAGGCAGTAAGGACTATTGTTGATTGTCATTGTAAGCAGGAAGTCATTATTCCTCTATGGTTGATCTCAGGTATACATGGTATGCTTGTTGCTCATGTACCTTATGTTCTTTTTTAGTAACCCTCTTCTTCTCCTTGTATACTGTATTAGGATTACAATACTGTATACTGTACAATAAAATCCCCATAATTTGTACGCCTCCAAGTTGAAATCACTCATAATTCGTAATGTTTAGCTGTTATGAAATACTGTATACCGTATGGTATATTACAAATTGGGTAATATTTGGTAAAATTGCTGAATATGAGACATTCATTATACTATAGTCTGTTTTTTAAAATAGGCGACATTTATTAGATCCTAATAGAATCCAACCTAACCAAACAAAGAAACCGTATCTAACTTCCAAGCCGGGGCCCCCAGACCCCTCGCCATATTAAACAGGAAGTACTTATTTTAGTATCTGTTACCAATGAAATCAACTTTGTTGAACTGTCATGGTATAATTTATGTTTTTTGTGGACATGAGAGTATGCTCAGATCGAGCGGGTTGGTTGTAAACAAACTGGGCAGACGGCAACACGTGGAGGAGTATTTATGGTAAATTAATTTCTTCATGTATAAAGGATGTAAAGATATAATTTTAGTGTCATATGATCAGTTTTCACTGTGTTTTACCCCTTCAATTTCCCTCATTCTTCATGCTTGCCCACTACAGGTGATTTATGATCATAGATAGAGAAAAAAAATTACAGTTATTAATAATCAAAATAATAAGTTGTTGCCTCTTTTAAAATACTTAATGATAAGAACATAAATGGAAAAAAATACTAAAATCGAACTACTCCTTCTGGTGGTAGTGGTGCTCTCAGAAATTACCATTCTTCCTTTCACTTCATCTTGTAGTTACTAATACAGGTTGTACCTCTCTAGTCCGGCATTCTGTGGTCCGGAACGATTTTAGTTTGCCCAGTAGGTAGATAGGCAGCTATTATTATTATTATTTATTTATTTATTTTTTTTTTATTACTTATCTGAATTATTATTATTATTCCAGGAGTATTAAGTTTTCGCCCCTCAGGCCCCAATGTGGGTCAGTGACCTATGCCCGGGTGGGCTAATCCCCGTAAAAAAAAAAAAAAAAAACCAGCCGCAGGAAATTAAGGTTTGTTTACATCCGGCAGATCGGCTGCTCTCTCTCTCTCTATTTGTCTATACAGAATACAACATTTAACCCTTCAATATATATGAGCAGTAAATAAGTGTTGCTTTCATACTCTTATGTAGAGTAATGATGATATGTTTTCACATGTGTTCACTTACATACGAGCAGTCTCAGTTTTTTCCTTTACCATTAATGGTTAGCTACTTTTATTGTTCTATTTATTAACATTAAAGAACATTACTTAAAACAACCATATTAATTTTTTACATTAATTCTACTACAGCTACAACCAGGGTCTTATTTTCTTCAGTTTTATATGTAGAACCAATCAGTCACTGGTTTTGTAAACATTAACGAAAACAATGCCGGCAACCATCTCATCTCCTCATCTGTTTTAATCCACGTATTATTAATGAATTGTATTGTTCATTTTGCACACACAAACATGAATTCAATAAAAAAAAAATTCAGAAACATTAATTAAAACATACTGTATATGAACAGCAAATAAGTGTTGCTTTCATATTCTTATGTAGAGTAATGACAGTATGTTTTCACATGTGCGCACTTACAAACGCGATCTCTCTTTTTGTTTTACCATTGATGGTTAGCTACTTCCATTGTTCCATTTAGTAACATTAAATAACATTACTTAAAGCAACCATATTAATTTTACTACAGCTACAACCAGGGTCTTATTTTCTTCAGTTTTATATGTAGAACCAGTCAGTCACTGGTTTTGTAAACAACGAAAACAAAGTCGTCTCGTCTCCTCGTGTGTTTTAATATTCTACGTATTATTTATGAATTGCATTGCTCATTTTGCAAACATAAACATTAATTCAATCAAAAAGACATTCAGTAATAAACAATAATGAATCCTTTGTACATAAGAGAAATGATGCTGTTTACACGATTGTGCACGTCGTCTGAACGTTGACGGGCCGTTCAAACCCGTCGATATTCGAGTTTCCGTGGTCTTAATTTTAAATTGTGTAGTGTTTTTTTTTGTGTGTCCAAATAAAAAACGTTGAATTAAAAACTCGCAAAATTTGAGAAGCTACTGTTCGACATTTAACCCTTCAATATGTCTTCAAAGAGACCATGAAGCAGAGAAAGTGGTGCTAGTGCTTCCAAGTGTATGCACAAGTCACTATCTATCCAGGAAAAGGGTGAATTTCCATGGTCCGGCACCGGTCAGGTCCCGAGGTTGCCGTATGAGAGAGGTACAACCTGTAGTTCGATCATTTTTTGGGGGGGGTATATTAAACATTTTCCCTACACATTTTTTTTGTATTACAGCAAGTATAAAGAATTATAGTACTGTACTTACTATTGAGAGAAAAAAATTACAGTACAGTACAGGGTATAGTATTCTGTACTACAGTTATACTTCAACACTCGTATACATGTTTACATTATCTTGCAGCTCTTCCCTTTTGGTGTAAATCTTCACATAATGGAATTAAGAAATGTTTTATAAGATCAGTGTCTTTTCCTATTACATCACCTTTCATATTTGAACTTACCAGTCTATAGTGTCTTGACATATAGTGAGACTTTACACCCACTGTGTCCTGTTAATTTTAAAATGTTTGTCCCACTTATTAAATGTAATGTTCAGGAACTTTTATAATGTTCAGGGAATGTTTATGGACAGTTTCTATTTTTTTCACAATACTGTACTGTATCTGTAACCAAATTTGGTATAGTTCTTTCTTTCGAATTGAGTCACTGTATTGTTGTTTTTTTTCAAGAATAATTACATGTATAAAGAATATCTTATTAATGATCCTATACTAAATGGAATGGAAATTCTTAAATATTTGCTAGCTATTTTTTTTTCTGTTTGTTTGTTTGTTTTACCTTGTATTTTTCCCTAGTCTAAAATAATTGACTGATGTACTGTACAGTAGTTATTTAGAATCCTTGACAACTTCTGACAAGTTAAATGTCACTTACCTTTCATATTTTTGTCCCTTTTTCTTGATTTGTAGGATCTCACACCATTTACTAACTGGTGACCACAATTTCTCTAACTGCACCTGTTGTTTATGCGTCCATCTAACACCATATGGTTCCGCTTTCAGGATAGGACGCTGAGCTCTCCTTCACTGGCTGCTTGGGTTAGTCTTTTTTCTTTTTTTCATTTTATGTTTTTAAAACTTTTGATTGACTCCATATAGAAATAAGCATACAATATACTGCACTTTCATACTTCACTAAGAGAGTTTTTACAGTAAATACAGTAGTGTACTGTACTGTATATCTATTTTTTTATAATGCTAACAGTCCTACTTTTGTATATTTCTCTATTTTCCATAATGCTGATTTACTTCTTATTTTCAGTTACCTAGTCGCAGTATGTTTCATATTTATTACATAATTTTCTATTAGTCTGTGTTTCATAGTTTCTAATAGAGTAGTTATCTGTTAGTCTTAGTATGCTTCATAGTTACTAATTAACTATTTTATTATTATATTTTGTGTTTCATAGTTGCAAATTATGCTCCATTTTCTGTTACAGTAGTCTTTTCTCATACAGTGGGTAGTCTGTGCAATTTAATTTCCCCTAAAAAATTCAGCCACATCATATTTCAGTTACCTCATTATTTCAGTCATCTTGGATGTGTACTTAGTTACTCTTCCTCACAACCCTTCACTGATGAGCCTTCAACCCCTCCTACCTTGGTCATCTCCACACTCATCTTACAGAATTCTTCAAAATTGTATTTGTAGAGATTTTCACATACTGGTAGTTTCCATAGGAACATTCTCAAGGAAACTTCACTGAGAAAGGCAACATCACTAAAGCAAAGTTTTTATGATAATACAGTACTCACCAAGTGTGCAGGACATGATTATCCTGACGAACTAAGTTATAAATTCAATTTGCTGAACTAGGAAGAAATTTTGCACTTTATTTATACAGGGTGACAGAGCCTCGTTGGTGAACTTCAGCTTTCAATAAATATTAAAAGCCTGAAGTAATCTGTTGCACCAAAACTCATGCAACTTTTATGTGCTGACTCATCATCAAACATCATCTAGGATCATGGGCTATAAAAACTTGAAGTGTTAAGTCAGTATGTCTGACAGAGACCACACACTTGAACACTACAGTACAGTACATACCATAGTGAACCATTGATAGAGAACAAGGATAAATTATGTAGGATTTCTTTTCCTGCTTGAACCATTCTCTATTGAAATTAACATCTTTCAGGCACTAGAATTTTTTTTTTTTTAATAAATGACTCCACCAAGGTGATAAATTTTATTGGATGGAATATGGATGGATACATACACCCATGGAAGGTGCTTAGAAATATGGATGTAATCTTTGACTTGAGAAGTTCTTTCATATCCCACAATTTTTTTTTTTTTTTCAAGATATTAGATTTCTGAGGATTTATAAGTGTTTCTCTTACACCTCTGCAGGCAATCTATGAAGGTATTCATCAGATATGAACCTTCATTTGGTGATGTATTTTGACATTGACTAGCAACTTATAAAATTTAATTAATTCTTATATGACTACCAGTCAGAAAAATCGAAAAAGTTCATATATTATCCCCTGCTGGTGGGTGTAACAAGATTTCTGTATAATCTTAGGTAAAAGAAGACTGGAGAGTCGTCAAAAAGAACGGAAGATCTAAGTTGAAAATACCATTGAAATTTATGTTTTACAAATCATTCAGATCTAACCCAAAAGGAAAGAAAAGCTATTCAGTCTAAAATATTGTTAATCTGAGAAGACCTATAGTGTGTGCAGTTTAGTAGTTACTACACACCATGTAGCATTAATTCTATACCAAGAGAAACCATGTGTGAAATTCATAATTCGTTGCATGAAATCCTTGAATGTATGTGCGATACTTTTCTTGTCAATTTCTTCATTTTATATAAATACACATAGCAGCACCACCCTAACCCGGGGCTTGAGGGTTAAGAAGCTATGACAATAGTACTTTAGGATGCTTTCTATGATAATTCTTTATTTGTTACCAGGATGATGTAGGATGGTGTAGTGGAGCAGCTGCAGTAGGTGGGGCTCCTGGTGATGCCCCCCAGTCTCCTAACAACTCAGCCACATCCTCACGCTCCTCTGGTTGTGATTCCAACCCAGAAGAACCCTGCCAACCACACCCTGGCATGAGAGGTAAGGAGCTCTTCACTAATCCTAAGCCTATTGCTCTATGCACCTATAGAAGGTGTTTCAATATTCCTCAAGTAATAGATTTTTAGCTTCAATTAAGTTTGTGTAAATGTGATTTAAATTTATGTATCATTACCAGTACAGTGGTCCCTCGATTAATGAACGCAATTCGTTCCACCACAGAGTCGTACATTAACCGAAAATTTTGTTAACCGAATCTATTATTTCAATGGGATATTGGGTAATTGGTTTCAACAAACAGAAAAAGTACATAAAGAGTACTGTTTACCGGTAATAGAATTAACGAAACATTAAATATAGACTAAATACAGTACTGCATAGTACAGTATACTGTACAATAATAAATAAAAAACAATAGAATACTGTATTTTAACTTACTTTGAGACTGAATGTGAGAAAGACCTAGGTGTGTATGTTGACAATGAGCTGAAGTTCTCGGGCCATTGTGAGAAGAAGGTAAACCAGGCAAATAAATTATTGGGTCTTACAAGAAGGTCGTTCAGATATCTAGATGGTCCGTCCCTCGTAACGATCTTCAAGAGTGAAGTGCTTCCCCATCTGGAGTACTGTCACCCCGTCTGGTCCCCGAGATATGCTAGGGACTGTCAGTTGGTTGAAAATGTTCAAAGGAGGGCCACCAGACTGGTGCCTGCACTTCGGCACTTCAGCTACCCTGAGAGATTTGAGTGCCTGAACTTACCTAGCTTATACTACAGATGGGCAAGGGGTGACCTAGTTGAGGTGTATAAGCATCTCGGGGGGCACTACTCAGTCGAGTGTCCTTACTTGGAGCTGGCGGACGCTCACCCCACAAGGGGTCACAGCTCAAGATTGAAGAAGCTGCAAGTCCAGAAAACTGTGAGGGCAAACTTTTTCGGAGTGAGGGTTGTAAACTCTTGGAACAATCTACCAGAGAGTGTTGTGATGGCACCGAGTGTGAGCTCTTTCAAGACCAGACTTGACCAACACTGGAGCGGGTTCAGGTACATTCAGGAGCCGGTGCATGCCCAGTACTTGCCAACAGTGCGTGACAGAGACGTGACCGATCGCCCGGGCGGCTAGCGAGCCGATCTTTTTGGTGAAGAGGATAAATGAAAAGGAAAAGTAATCAGAGACGTGACCGATCGCCCAAGCGGCTAACGAGCCGATCAGTGGTGAAGAGGATAAAAATAAAAGTTACCAGCAGCTTTGTTTACATATCAAACAGCTGATTGCAGAGGCAGTCGATGATGACACTCCATATTCTTTTCAGAGTGCTTTGGTTCTAATGCCTTCTTCATGTTTCATAATAATTTCTGCACTGTATACAGTATTATCAATATGCTAACTAAATTTCAGAATGACCAATAATTTTAATGTATATATGCAAAAATATTCAAGAGACCAACAAAATCGATGTTCACTCCACTGTAAACAAAGCTAAACTGAGAAGGGTTGTTGGGTGATTCAGTCAGCTTATGGGCACACAAAAACTGTTCCCTGTACTGTCTATATTATCAATATGTTAACTAAATTTCAGAATGACCAATAATTTTAATATAAATAAAATGCAGAAATATTCAAGAGACCAACTTTCTTGATATTTACTTCACTGGAAACGAATGTAAACATAGAACCAGTTACTGTATTGGTGGACTAGCTGATCAGCTGATGCGCACAACAAAACATATTTGTCGTAAGGATTTCGTTAATCGAAGTTTTGTTCGTTAATCGAACTGAAAATCCTTATGGGAGCTAATTTGTTTACCAAAATTTCGTTAATCGAACCGTTCGTTAACCGAGGGACCACTGTATACTGTACTCTTTTTCATTGATGGAAGAGCTTGTAATTTGGAAAGACAATTCCCAGACAACTAATTTCTGAAGTTGCATAATACGACAACATAAAATGTTAATGGTGAAGGTGATAGATAGTTTATTGTTTATGGGGAAATCTACAAGTACTCTAATAATGTAGTACCTAGATGATTTAACTTCTTTATAGTTATTTTGGTTGTCTCATTTTAAAATATCGGATGACTAAAAGAATGCTCACCTTAAATGAACATTAACCTTGATTGTACTGTACAGTACAGACGAAGAAATTGTCATTTGTGTCTCATTTTACAGATGTTGGCGTGTGGCTTAAGTCTCTGCGTCTCCACAAATACTCGCCATTGCTCTGTAGTTTAACCTATGATGAGCTGCTGGCATTAGATGAAGCAACACTGGAAAGTCAGGGTGTTACCAAAGGAGCACGGCACAAAATTGTCTTGTCTATTAATAAACTAAAGGAACGTCACAAGCAGTTAGTTCAGATTGAAAAGGTAGATTGACTTGTACAAGTGTATAAATTATGGAATAAAATATTGGTGTGGTAAGAACTCTGACCAAGACAATATGAATGGTATATTTGAATATTGTTGACTTTTTGTTAGGGAGATCACCATACAGTGAATATTTCTCTAACCTGTTATTGTATATATCACTAATACACATTTACCTTTAATGTTTGAAAAGTCATATGCGTGTATCCCTTGTTATGAACATTCAATCGGTGAATATTTGCTTATACAAATTTTTTATTCTTGCACCTCTTTCTTAATACAGGTATACAAAAGCTATTCTTGCTTATATGAATGATGATCCCTGTGAAAATTAAAATTGCACACACCAGACACATCCCCTCCCTCAGTCAACTTGCTGCCATTTGTTTACTATACAGTGGATTTGAAGTTATCTCTATTTATCCATGTGTATTTGTGCCATCCTTTCATGAATCTTTTCACAATGGCATTCAAGCATTGTGTTGATTCTTTGGCTACACCCACCATCACCAAGAGCCTGTAATAATTGAAAACAAGCTTGATATAATAGCCACTTCCAGCAAGATTGGCAGATGTCCCTCACTCAGTGTAACATATTTTAGTCAGTTTCTAATATTTTTTCATCAACCAAATTAATTTTAATAGTTAAAGTATAATATTGTCATTTTTTGTTGGCAGCTGTCACTATCCCTTCCTCTCCATCCCTCTCAGACCATCTATCTGGCAGCCATATTCCCTTAATGTTTGATTCAAAAGCAGTATAGTATAGTATCTCTATCTGTGTGTATTTGTGCCATCGTTTCATGAATCTTTTTGCAAGGGCATTCAAGCATTGTGCTACTCCCACCATCACTAAGAGACTGTGGAAGCCTGTGATAATTGAAAACAAGCTTGAAATAATGATGCCAAAAAACACCGGAACACCATAGCCAATTTAATTATTTTTAGTTATAATTTTGGGGTGTTCCTGTACATAAGTATACTAAATTACAGTAATTAGGTACTAATTTACAGGAGTTAGGTAGGTTTTTTGATGTTTGTAAGCCAATTTCATTTTATTAGGTAGAAAACTGTATCGGGGATTTCTTGTTGTTAGGCACCGAACCCTATTTTTCCCATATGTTATTCGATATAGGGAAATTCACTTAACAAATGGTTTTCAAGGAACCTAGCCCATTTGTATAGCAAGGGATACCTGTAATTGACAGTTTCATAATTTCCATTTTCATGATATGTACCGTATTTCTTTTTAGAGTCCTCACAATTGATCTCTAAGATAAACTTCATTAGGCACACTTGGAAAACTTAACATTTCCTATATGGGCAGTGTTTTCCTGAATAGTGGACAATCTTCACCCTTATAACCCAGTCAAATCTGGGTTCAGATCCAGATTCAGCACATGTCTTGGCAACTAGGCAACAAGTTATGTTTCAGATAAAAAATCTTTAACTCTCAGGGCTCATATCATTTTAAAACACAACATAACCATATTGCATCCCATGGACTATCACCCGATTCTTTGCTACAAGCATTTTCTAATTTCCAAGTGTTTACCACAGTTTGGGTTATGCGACACAAATTGTAAGCTATTCTATAATTTGTCACTCATATCCATTATTATGCAAGTTTGGGTTGGTAGGTTTCTTTGCATAAAATTCATGTGAATTACAGGTGCTGTCCTATATGTCCTAGTGCTAAGGATCTCTTAGTGATTCACAAACACACAAGTAATTTTCCCTCTTTAATGTTGTAGTATTGAGGAAGTTAGAATAGGACAAAAAAGATCTGTCACTTTGCATGAGAGATGCACACGTTAATAATGGCTTAACCAATCATTATGAGATTACGGAAGCTTACATTACAGGAGATTTAACATCCTGCATATAAACATTTTCTCAACTAGATTCTTTAGTACCACATTATATTGTACTTTTGTTTTGGTTAATGAAACATAGGAAATCATGAGATGGACTTAGACACAGTACAGTCAGTTCTCCTATAATGCGGTAGTTGCGTTCCAGAACATCATGTTATAGTAACCATTGATTAAATTAGAATTCAGGGGTTAGGGGGTATTAGTTTCAAGAAGACCGACAAATTTTCTTTACAGTTTGATATATAATTGTTAGCATTTATATATTATTTTATAATCACTGTTTTAGTTTGATGATATCATTCATTAATAGAATAAAAGTATAAGGGGAAAATGCTT
Source organism: Homarus americanus (assembly GCF_018991925.1). Taxonomy (NCBI): domain Eukaryota; kingdom Metazoa; phylum Arthropoda; class Malacostraca; order Decapoda; family Nephropidae; genus Homarus; species Homarus americanus. The sequence goes on from NW_024714177.1 coordinate 7,110,660, forward strand.
GTTACAGCGTATGAGTCTACAGTATGGTATGAAGTCATAGAAAATGTAACCATGAAGGAGGGTAGTGAAAGAAAATTATGAAATACCTGTAATATATAGTAGAGGTGAATCTCTCAAACACTTTTAATGATAAAAACTTTTTAATCAAAACATTTTTTACAATAAAATTTGTAATTAAACTTACAAAAAAAATTAACACTCGCCACAAGAAGAGAAGATGGCTGCTTGAGACGAGAAATGGAGTCAGTGTGATGATGGAATTTTTGTTCAAGAGTACTGTAATAGCTTTTGTTTTTTCACTTCACTTCCACTACCAGAATGCTTCACACTCTTGCTGCTCATTGTAATTAATAGCAATAAAGTTTAGACTACGGTAAAGCAGTCTGTGATAACACACATGATGCATATGGAAGATAAACTAAGAATGAAGTACATGGGCAGCATCCCGCCTTGTGTGATGCTACACCGAGGCAGCCTTGTAACTGCTTATTCCTACTTGAGCGACATAGTTATGTTTCCTTAATCGCGTTATATCCAATTTGTATCTACGTTGTAAAAACTGGGTTTTCAAATACATTAATTGCGTCTTGAAAACATGCATTATACAGTAGAACTGACTGTATACATCTTAAATTTAATGTGGAACTAAAAAAGATGTTCTAATTTTAAACATGTACCCTGTACTGTATTGTTTGTAGCTGTTGAGATGGCACAGCATGATAATGTTTTTTGCATTTAAGAATATTACATCATCCAAAACCTTCATACAAGATATGTCCCTCATGCCCATTTAGATCAATATGAACCAAATGTAAGCTAAACATTTATAAGCCAATGTCTCAATGACAAGGACTGTGTAGCACTTCGAAATCTTAAAGATTAATTTTCTACACTGCTGCCATTACTGAATTTGGAACTGTAGAGTGAAACTCTTGAGTGGGGTTAGATGGTACATGAACACTTGGAGCTTACTGGTTCTTCCTATATCCCTGTTCTAGCTGGTACAGTATACAGGGGGCCCCCCCAAATTTGCGGGGTTAGGTTCTCAAAATGGCTGCAAATCGCCAAACCCGTGAATAACATTTTTACTTGTGTACAAAGAAATGTATATTCCCTTTATGTGTTTGACCTTAGGACAATTATTTCTCTTAACTGTATTGTATATATATGTATATATGTGTGTGTGTGTGTGTGTGTAGACACGCACAGACAAAACACATACAAATAAATAATAATGGGAAAATACTCACACAAATAACTAGAAAAAATATATATTAAAAATGTGAGTCTACCCTCAAGTCCATGCTTTAATAAATAAAGCACGGACTTGAGGGGGTACCGTCACATTTTTTATAAATTTGTTTGTGTGTGTGTGTGCAAAACACATTGTACAAATAAATAATAATGGGAAAATCCTCTCACAAATAATCAGAAACAAATTTATTAAAAATGTGAGTCTACCCTCAAGTCCGTGCTTTATTTATTAAAGCAAGGACTTGAGGGTAGACACACACACACGCATTTACAATACAGGTAAAGGAAATTACTGTCTCTAGAACAAATGGTTCCGTCCCAACCGCGAAAATGTCAACAACTTTAAAACTACCCACAGACATTCTTGGGTGCATCAGTGTCATCCGTGAATAATTGAGGACCGCAAAATAAAAATCCATGAATTTGTGGGTGGGGGGGGGCTGTACATATATATATAGTTACCTATGATTGGCAATTCGCTAGAAATGAAGGAATGATCCTGAAATTGTGTTTTCTAGACAGGTCTGGATAGGATGGTACAGATCCTTACTTTCAAAGTAGTTGAGTGTGCTTGAAATGAGGTGATTTATCCAGCAATATTGTTTCTTGGCTGAACTAAATAAAATAGGATTACTTGGTGCATGTGCTTACGTAGCAGTAAAAAAAATAATCTCTTTTTGATTACCTTCATGGTAAATATTTCCTCTGGAACCAAAAAAAATGAGAGTGAAGAATATTCTGATTTCCAGATACAGTATACATATTCATTTTTGAGGTTCCAGGTATAACTTTGGGAATCTGGTTATCAACTCGTAGTCTTAATGACTATTCAGAGTTGCCCAGTCTCACTGCAGTTAAACAATGGGATTTTAGGATCATTTCTATAATATTCTTATCTTGAATAGTACTGCTCTTGTCTTTGGAATGGAAGCTTTTATTTTAATGATTTTCTTTATATAGTAAGCAAAATATTAAATTATTATTATGTACAACTAATGAATTTCAAAATATGTTTTTAATCTGCAGGAAGTGATGAACGGTGGTCACTTATTATCTTGCCTCAACGACCTCAAATCAATCATCCTTACACCTTTCCCACCTTACAATCCTCCAAGCGATACCTCTCAACCCTCCCAACAACACTTAAATCAGCCTCCTCTAACCTCTTCTACTCCTGACCCAACACCTCCATCCTCCACAATGTCTTCCTCCACTCCAAACTCCACCTTCTCTCCAGCTTTTTCCACTTCTTCTGCAACAACCACTACTGCTTCCTCTGCTTCTTCACTATCAACTTCCACATCCTCATCTGCTTGTTCACTGAGAGGGGAAGAGAGAGAACTTATGAAAGAAGACAGAGTTGAAATACCAAGACCTACTTTAGAGGCAGACAGCGGCAACACCATCTCTGAAAATGATCTCCCTTCTCAGTTTACACGGGTTATGGGCAAAGGTGAGAGTTATTCATTAATTTTAGTGATTAATTTTAGGCTTTCCATTTGTATTAGACAATTAAAGATATGAATTAGTGGATGTACAACCCCCAAAATATATGGTTAGATTTTCCATTGCTACAATTTGAAATGCTTTGATATGATCCCCAGTGCACCATGTTAAGTTGGTATGCCTGCTATCCATACCAGTAACAAATAAAGATGGGGGTAGGGGCTGGAGAAGGGCGTCGTCTTTGTATGGCATACTAGATACTTCAATATAACGAGAAATCCATTAAGCTATATTAATGTATTTATCATTCGAGAACATATTAAGTCCTCGATATACGCAAGGGATGCATTCCTAAAAACCCTCGCATGTTATATATCGAATACAGTACTTAGTTGCATGGGAAAAAATAGGATGTGTTCCATTACCCAAAATGTAAATGTTTAACACAATTGCAAGACAAGTAAACCATAAAACAAGTCAATACAATATTGTTTTTTAAATAATAGATAAAGCAAGCAAAGAGTACAGTGTACTTAACAATAAAAGCAGATACATCAACTTGGGTAGATGCTGAGTACTGTACGCATATACTGTATTGAGGACTTACTGTATACTCATTCATGCTCAAAGGTCGTGGATGTAGAACTACCAACTGTTCAGAAACAGGTCGAGTAACATTACTCAGAAACACGCACATCACATCGACCCCATAGCTGACGATACTTTTTGGGAGGACTGTATGAGAGGAATGTCAAATAAATTAAAGAACTTCTTGGTTCAAACTCAACCCAGTCAGAGTGCATCAATGCTATCATTCCTCATGGGTTCACATTATATGAACCCCATGTTTGTTAAGGTAAACTTTAATTGTTACAGTGAATTGTTAACCAAAATTAATTATTATTATAAATTTATTTATTTCGTACCTTGACATACAACAGTTTGATAATCCCAATATTGTATTTGGTGTAATTTAAATACCAAGTAAAGCTCAAATATTATTTTAGGACATTAATTTCTAATGATATTGCAGTATTACTTTGATGGTCTGAATTACTAGTGCATTCAGACCATGCATTCATTAATGAAATGGGATGGGTACTTATTAGGTAATGGGAAAAGTTCACCTGACTGCAAATTATAATTTTTCAATTAATATTCGTTTTATTCCAATAGGTATTTTGTATTCTTTACCATTATCACTGCGCAAATTTATATTTTTCAAGCATTTTAAACGATAAGGCTTTCCCAATTACCAACAATATTGGTTGCTCAAAGTGGACAGGGCTTTGAAGTACAGTAGAGGGAAAATGTGGGGGGAAATACTAAAAAAGAACACTAAGCAACCTTTCCTAGCCTATAAAATGGTTAAAAATTTCTTTCGAGTTCATGGATCCCCTCCTCATCTTTGAAGTTTGGTTTTGAAGTGTTTTTTATGGGGGGTAGAGTCCACCTGATGCATTTTTTATATTCATGTTATAATAGGTACGTTCTACACTGCATTTTGTGGGAACACAACCTCCATGTTAAGCGAGGGGGCAGTGTATTGTACAGTATAGCGATATGAATATGTGCAGTAACCAGATGTGTTAAGTAAACTTTTGCAGTGGAACAATACCAGAGACAAATTTTAGTAAAGTTCAAAGCCATTCAATAGCACTTTCGAAATTAATTTAATTTTGCCAGTTTACCATATTGGCCATGTATACAGTATACTAACTATGTAATATGTTGTAATGTGCATGATGGTGACCTGTGGTGTAATGGTCAGCATCCTCGCCTCGCAAGCGAGCGAACCCGAGTTCGATCCTCGGGCAAGTTTCTTTACGCCATTTGTCTCTGTCTACCCAGTAGTAATTGGGAATCCTGGATGTTAATTGATTTGTGGATCGTATTCCGAGGTAATTGTTAGCCAGTGCAGTTGGCGAGTTGTCCTGTTGTCTCGAGCTATTCCTTGACACTGGGTCATGCAGCTCGTTAACTTAGGGTGTGGTTGTTGTGTTGGTGACAGCTTCTACACCTTAAACAAATTCACGCCTAGGTGGCCCTTGGGCCGGCCATACTCGATTTCGAGGGGCTTCCATTATTATTAATCTAAATGAAACTGTACTAAATGTTTTATAGTAATTTCATCAACATAATTGTACATTATTTATCTGTATCTTTATGGCTAAATAAACCATTTCAGTTTAAAATTGTGAAATGGTAGATAATAATTTAATGTCTTTCATTAATCATATAATTAGTTCAGTTGATTACTTAGACCCAAAATTCAAGTTAGTCATAAAATAACAGATTTTTCCTGTGAATATGTATTGTATTGTACTTGCTTATCATTTGTGTACCTACTCAGTTATTTACCTTTCATTTTTTTAAGTATACAGTATACTGTATGTTTGAACACTTTATTACAGTATGCACGCAGTTGTTGGTCAGTGTAAGACCGGAGGACGAGTGTGTCACTGCTTTCTTAGGGTTAGTAGAGAAGTGTGTCAACCATGAGGCATTTACCCCAACTCAAGCACGGAGGCTGCAATCTTGGAAGCAACAGATTATTCGAGTTTGGCATCCACTTCCACCTAAAACTAAAGATAGCCGCCATAACAGAAGGTGAGTGAGTACTGTGTGTATGAATGTTTATATATACAGTAAAATCTCGATAAATCGGACTTCATTATATTGGAATACTCTTTTTTCTGACTTTTGAGGTGCACTGGACTGCCTCTTTATTTACTAGAAATAATTTTTTTAAGTTTGAAAAATTCAACATCAGTTAGGACGGTTTTGGTGTTGAGCATCATAAGGTGCATTCGAACCATTCAGGCAAAACCCATTTTTGTTGGAAAGCACTTTTTTGGCCTATCTCTATATGATGGTAGTTGATAAGATCTCCTTACTTCACTGTAAATAAGGTTGAAAGTCCATTGAAAATAGGTTAGAGCATAGATTTGTGGCAGACAGGAAATTGTGGGCTTGGCTTTCGTAAGGTGCTCTCATCCTGTAAATGAGTGAGTGAGAGGAGCGGGTGTCCAATTACAGTGGCCAGCCAAGAGCCTCCTCCCCCATCTCGGCCAATGACAGTGAGCGTCTTTCTATGTCATGGCCCCTCCAGCGGGCGGGATCTACACTCTGATATCAATTAAAGTAAAAAAAGCCATAAGCGGGTGGAGTCTTGGCTTTAAATCAACATTGCAGCAACCCAGTACATTACTTCATGATGCACTACCTGCATAGCATCTGCAAGTACAATCCTTTAGCTTTAAAATGCACAAAAATGAATGCTGTACCTGAAAAATAAAAACAAGTTATGCATATTTGAAGTTAGAAAACTTTAAACTCAGTTTTCTTGGTTTCAAATTTTGGCACAAATAACCCATATGATGTGGGGCACCTGAAATGCGGTTGAACATCTGTGCGTGGGTGTCGTGTGGCACATGTCTCACTTTCGCAGACTCTCAGTCTGAGTCCTGCCTTCATATGTATAGTATCAGTGTGCCGCTCCTCGCTACCTACACTCATTTATGTGAACGTTTTTGTAGAGTACATAGTATCTTGAATGGGGATACAGGTACTTGCAGATTTTAAGAAATAGGTTAAAGTTATGTAAGTACATATTTTAAGAAATGGGTAAAATTGAAAAAAAATTATGAAAAGAACAACACTTGCTCACTGAATACTGTACAGTGTGGTCTAATCAGATTTGCTGTAGGCCTAACGAGAGCTTAGACACTGTGTATGAAAGGAAGCTGGGGGTGGCGGCCTGATCGGGAATTGCCTCATTCGTCAGGTTTATTTATTAATTCAATATTACATTCTCATATGATCAGCCTCCTATGGTGTATGGTTCATTATGATTAATATAACATCTTCAATAATTTAGAAAAAAGCCGTTTTTTCTAAAAAACAGTTTTTGTGATATAGCTCGGAATGCGACGCTCACACCGTTGTGGGGGTTAGGCCAAGCACAGTGGCTATGTCCACAGCACGTTCCCTTTTTTCTAATTGGGTTAATACATGCATTTTCGTAGCAAGGGTAATGGTCTTACGTTGCCTCTTCACTACATGAGCATCAGTAGCACTTGATGGGTGCTTGGAAGCCATTGTGAATGGTTAGAGTACAGTTTTAGAGCAAAGGCACTGAAGCACACACGAATAATGTGAAGTCGTAACAGAGACTGGCTTAGCGTCGCTTGGGGACGCTGTGACGGTCCGCGAGTGAGGGCAATGTGTCGAGCTGAGAGAGTGTAGCGCGGCCATACGAGCAGATGATGCGCCGTAGAAAGTAGTCCGTGACGACACAAAATGACGTAGTATCAGATCACCGGGACGTGAAACGAATTTTTGGTCTCTAAAGTTTAGCGATGTAATACCGAAACAACGTTAAGCAAGGACTTACTGTACAGTAATACCAATAAATAAGTTTAAAACAAAAAATATTGTACAATATTGCCAAACTCGTAACTAAAAGCCAAATGGAAGTTTAACACACTCACCATTTGCATATACCATAGCAACACAGACCAGCAGGGACGCTACCTCTGCCGACTCCCTAGCAATTCCCCTCCCCCAACACACGGCACCCTCCTCCCGCTGAGCAAACTAACTGATGTGCAAAGAGATGTATATTCCCTTTATGTGTTTGTACTTATGACAATTACAGTATTTCTTTTGCCGTTTTTTTTTCTCAATATGTATGTAAGATGGTGTGTGCATATAACCGAGTAAAAATAAATGAAGAAAGTTACATATTTCTACCCAAAAATACGAGTTGAAAAACAACCATAACACTTCACAGCTTGGCCCAGTAGCCTGGTGGTTACAGTGACGAGTGTAACCTGGCTACATTGTCCCCCAGTGGTGTTATAGACTCAAATGTGAAAAGAAAGTTATCTGTAAATCTAAATTTATTTGATACCTTCCTAACAACATTATTTATTACCTTTGAGTGATACATGATGGTGCAATTTGGATACACAACTAATTAATGAATAAACCAGGGTATATGCAGAGTGTGCGCAGAACACAGGTGCATTGTCCTGGTGAAGCAGCCAATTGCCGGTCGTCAGTCAGAATCCTGTTAACATTTCCATACGAGAAGTTCAACCACCCGCCGTGGATATTCACCCTACGATCTTCATCGACAAGTTGGTCATTCTTCTGGTCATTTTCATCATTTCTCTCAATGGAAGGCTGCCCAGAACAATGCTCATTTTCAAAAGAGGTACACCCCTCTTTTAAGCTCTTGTGCCACCTGAAAACCTGAGATGGACATTGCACCATCTTTGTAGGCTTCCTTGATTATTTTGTGGGCTTCTGCACAATTTTTTCCGAGTCTAAAGCAAATTCTGATGGCACAGCATTGCTCAATACTTCCCTTCATGATGAGGGTAGAGTGGCAACTGACTCTCACACAAAGCTGCACTACGGCCAGTTGGTGCCACAGATTCCCGCCAAATAAGCGCAATAAACAACTTATACCCAAGGTGAGTAACTGCTGATGATTCAAATTCGATATCTGCTAAGAGAAAGGTTTTATGAAGCCAGTCCGTGAACTTTTGGATCACACCTAGTACGTGCGTACCCTGTACTATGTATTTTCCCCATACAGTGACCCCTCGGTTAACGAACTCAATCCGTTCCAGTAGGTCGTTCGTTAACCGAAAAGTTCGTTAACCGAAACCATTGTTTCAATGGGTTTTTGGGTAATTGGTTCCAGCTCACCGAAACTTTCCTAAATTCAACAAAAATGGTAGAAAAGTTCACTTACTTTGAGGTGTGTATGTAGAAGGCTCCTGGATGATGATGATGATGGGAATTAGAATAGGGGGTGAAGGAGAAGGAAGAAGAGAAGGCATTGGGGTGGAAGAGAAGTCACTCCATGGCATCATTTCACCCATAAAATTTTAGTTCTCTCGGTGTATTTCAAGATTATTTTCTTTAAATCTACACTGCACTGCATTATATATTGTCAATATGTAAAATATATTTCAAAATGACCAATAATTTGCTTGGAAACGCAGAAAAAAAGCGTTTAGTTGAAGAGAGTCTCGAGCAAGATGTTACCTCCAGTGAAAACAGAGAGAGACTAACGCCTGTTTGCTGTGTTAAGAGGTTGGATGCCGCGCATTAAACTAGTCACTTTACCTTCAATTATGTTCAATAATTGTTAAAATGACTAAAAAATTTAATATTAAACTTTTAAAATTATTGAAAAGTATAAATTTCTTGATATTTACTAAAATAATAAGGAATTCAAGTCCCTAGAACCGATTAATGTATTGGCGGACTGATACTAAAGCTGGTTGCCCGGCCAGTGCAAGCGAAAACATGTTGAGGTCGGTTCGTAAGAAATTCGTTAACCGAATTTTTGTTCGTTAACCAAATTGAAGATCCTTATGGAAGGCAGTTCGTTAACCGAGGCGTTCGTTAAACGAGGGGTCACTGTATTTTGTAAAATCCTATATTTCGGAAGGGATAGAGCCCCCAGTGTTTTGAATTATGGGGGTTTTACTGTATTTCTATACTGTACACGTAAGCATGAGTAGATGGCATCAGGAGGCACCACGCTATCAACCACGCGGTGCAATCTTTTTGCACTTTTACATTTTCCCACCCCTCCAACCTACCAGCAACATGAGGCATGGCTTAAAACTCTTACAACACTGTTATGAATAAATTGAATCATTGTGATGAGTGAGAAATCACCACAAGCCGCAAGTAAGTGTCGGTCAAGGTTATGTCCCGAGTCGTTGAAACTGGTGTGGTAACCTAATCTTGGAGGGCAGTCTATATAGTTGCCAGATCGCGCTGACCAAGTCAAATGCGTGTCTTGTGTGTTTAGCATTCATATGCAAACATTAAATTATTTTACTTGATTTTTTTTACTAATAAGCAAATTTCCTTATGAAAACCCTAAAGTGATGATTTATATCATACGGAGTTTTGCATATGAAAAACTCAAGAGTGTTAGTAAAATGATACAGTAGTAAAAAATATTGTACTGTAGTAAAAAACTGTGGAGAGTGGCATTTAATCCTAAAATGCAACATATAGATGATGAGCACCTTTTGTCCCACGAGGGGGCTGGTTTATTGGCACTCCCTTGCATCCTCTGCAAGGCATAGCGTAAAAAGCGTTTACAGCACCCAACAGGGAAGCTTGCAGAGTTCATGCTTGCCGAGTCGACTCGTGCATTAAAAGGGTGTAAGTGCCTGAAGGGCCATGGATTCCATCGACAAGTTACATAAAGTGACAGGATGAGTGTGTGGGGAAGATTTCTAATACAATGCAGTACATCTGTTTATGGCAAGGTGTGGCAAGACCCCAATAAGCCAAATTCCAGGCCTGTCTGCAGGAGGAGGAATATTTGATCCTTTATAAAAGCGGTTCCCAAACACGGGGTCGGGGTCTTGCAGCGGTTAAATGAGATTTTTTCTTCTTTTTAATCCAGGTGTCAAGAACTGAAGGACAAGGCCAACAAGTGCGGTCTCGTTAAGTCGTGACCATAAATTATGGTCAAGGGATTAATGCAGTTAGTCTCCTTGCCCTGTGACACATTCCACAACAGAAGTTCACACTCTTGTATAGTACTATATACCTTTTAACTATTCTCAGCTCGGTTCACTCTACTTCCTATGGATGCACACAGAAAATGGCAGCAAATTTCAGTGAGTTGCTTACTGAGTCTTTTGCACTTGAAATGTTAGAATTACAGGATGACAAGGAGGCAAGGGTGAATTTTGACATCTATAATGACATATCAAAGTTTTGGATTACTTTATCAGACATTCAGCTGTTAAATTTTGAGCTATCAATGTACTGGCATAAAATATTATTACTGTAACCGTATATCATCAAACTTCTACTTAGAAAATTGTGTGCTGTGTTGTTTAACCTCTTACACCTCCGCGTATAGAAAATTAATCATATGATGATATACACATGTCATATGAAATATGACCGAGTTGTAACTTTTGTTTAACCACATAATCATACCCCCAGTTAACAGAAATTATTAATGGTAATGCACATGTCTCATATGAATTATGACTGATGCAATGTGTATTAAGATTAATTAAATGATAATGCACACGTTACAGAGTTGTAACTAAGAAAACTTTACATTATGTTGCTTAACCACGTAATTATACCCCCAAGTATAGAGCACTAAATGATATACTGTAATCATGAAAGTGTTGTAACCTGTTTCTGCCAGTGTTTTACTATTATACTTCTCAATTATGTATTATATTTTCTTTATTTGTTTTACAGTGTAAAAATATGTCCCTCTTTAATCTACGAATCTTTATATTTAATGTAGGGACTCAGGTCGCACTGGATAGGTGACATCACTAGATGGGGGTGCACTGGAAAATGCTTGGGAACCCCTGCTCTATATAATCAGCATATTTCTGTGCCATACTTTTTAAGTTTGGTGACTGATTTCTGCTCAAGTGATTTGTGGCAAATTTTTCTTCTCCATGTTGGTCCCTCCCCACACCAGTAGCAGTTTTTGTCATTGTGGAGAAAGTACTTGTATCTGCAATTCCAGTTGACGCATCTCGTGGAAAAAACCCTCGCAGCAATAGTGTTGTCTTGACACCCAGAAAAATAAGCAAAATATTGTGTGAACTGGAGTCTGAGGGTGAGATTCAAGAACTGGTAGATCTAATGTCTTGGTTGGCACAGGTTGAAATGGAGTGATGCAGTCCAAAGTACCTTGAGAGTGACTTTAAATTTGCACAATAGGAAAAATAATGCATGTCAGCAAAACCATATGAAAAGTGTTCTCTAATTTATAGTTTTTGTACAGTACCGTATATGTGAAAATATGTACTGTATGGTGGAAATGTGTTGTACATGTAGTGAGGACTACCTGTATGGTGGTGGAGTAAATACACATCTGCTGGAAGTGTTCAGTGTGGACAGAGGCAAGATCTGGTAGGGTAAGCAATAATAAATTTTGCAACTCATTGGTTAATTGCATGGAACTTTGGAACCATTTTTAGATTTTAACCCTCAGGCCCCGGGTAACGTTCCAGAACGGTCGACTAGCGCACCCCGAGTGACGTGCCAGAATGTCCGCCTATTTTCCCACCATTTTTTTTTTTTTTTGAAAAGTTGAATTTTTTTCTCAATTGATTTCCGCGGGGGGTACTACCAGCAGCTCCCTAACCCGGGGCTTCAGGGTTAATTTTGGGGCTTTTATTTTAAAATTCCTTTCAGGAAAATGAGTGTTATAGCATAAAAAAAAAATATGACTTTATTTCCATATGTAGAAAAGTATCGCATTGGCTGTCATACTGCAAATACTTGCAGGAATGTTCTTCCAATTTCATTTGTTCATCAGTTGGAATTATGTTTATTTCAGAGACCCACTAGTTGCTTACACTACCCTGAAAAAAATCTTGCTGAATTTGTAATGTTTATTGACTAATTGAATGTTAACTTAGAATCTTAATTGATAACTTATAACATGCCTAGTAGTATTATCTTGGCTTAATTTGTGGCATTTTGGTACCAGTGGGAATAATGCAAGATACTGTACTACTTTATCCTAATATTGAGGATCAAGTTAGGAATGTAGTAACTGTTGTTTAATAGAGGGGTGGAATGTCAGATCACCCTTTCTTGGGTGGGAGATTAGTGGGTCTCATGACCTGAAGATGTTTTGAATAAAGATAATAGCTAAATTATTTTAGGGAGAGACCTGACCTGACCTGATGCAATGTCAGGTGGAGGTAGGATGGGGTATTAGTGGTCTCATATTACTGACCTATTGATGGGACGTCAGGTCACCCTTTCTGAGGTGGGGGATTAGTGGGACTCGTGACCTGAAGATGTCTTGAATAAATACAATAGCTAAAGTATTTTTAGAGAGATTGTGTTAAGTATAAGGATCTTTTGATCTTTTATTTTTTATTTTTTTATTTCTTTATGGTTCTTTATTATTATTAGTGTTATTATTTTTTTATTATTCTATTTTTAATTTTGTATTTTTAATTATAAATTCTATTTACCACTGTATGAATTATTATTATTATTATTACTACATCCTCCTCCCCCCCCCCAGGCCCAGATGTGGGTCAGTGACCTGTGCCTGGGTGGGCTCATCCCCGTAAAACATAAATACAGTAAATGAATGAGCAAAGTTGTATCCCTTCTACATTACGTTACCTAACGTTTTAAAATATGGAGTGAAAAAAACAAAAAGAAGTGGGTGATGCATGTGGTCTTAATTCTTCTGCGTGTAATAATAATAATAATAATAATAATAATAATAATAATAATAATAATAATAATAATAATAATAATAAACGGTTTATTAATAGAGTTGCAGCCTGTGGCTGAAAATATACAAACTTACATTTCATTTAGACATAATGATATGTGTTGAATACATTTACAGGGCTGTACAGTACATAAATCAGTTGTTGTTTATTATTTTAACAATAGATGGGATGGTGCTGTTCTTATATATATCGGTGCGGGCTCTTTTGGGCTGAATTTTGTTGTAGTGGTGGACTGTGCGAGGTGGGGGGGGGGACTGCCGGTGGCAGGAGGTGGCAATGACGAGGGTGGTGCAGTAGTCCTCTGCCAAACCTTGCTAGTGCTTGGTGGTGGAGGTCACTGAGGGATGGCATGTGTGTGTGTGTTTCTCGGCAGCTTCCATTACTGAACTTTAGTATGCAGACGACCTTAGCCTTGTCGCTCACACTGAACGGTTCGCACCCTACAGGAGATCCTGAACACCTATTCAAATGCGTATGCGCACTTCGGCCTTGAGGTGAATGTGCGTAAGACTCAGATTCTCTTTCAGCCAGTCCCTGGTTCAGCCACACCTCCTCCATCCATCCAGCTCTAATGTTACCCACTTTCAGTATCTCGGCTCCCACCTGTCCACCACTGTGAACATCGATGAAGAGATTCAGCATCGAATCAGATTTGCATATATCTAGCAGTGGTCCTCCCCACCCTGCTATATGGCAGTGAGACATGGCACTTGAAACTTTCACCAGCATAGTCTATGTTCCATCCTCCGAGTTTGCTGGGAAGACAAGAGAACAAATGCCAGTATTCTTGCTGACACCAACTGTAGGAGCATCAAGGCTACCATTATACATGAACAAATAAGCTGGACTGGCCATTTTACCCGCATGGTTGACAGTAGACTGCCAAAGCAGCTACTTTACAGTCAACTAACGAATAGTAAATGTAACTCTGGCGGGCAACTGAAAAGGTATTAGGATAGTCTTGGACAAACCTGAAAAAGTGCCAAATTAACCCCCCTCACCTGGGAGACGATCACTCCACACCTTAATGCTTGGAGGATTACCACAAGAGAAGGTGTCAATACCTTCAAATTAACCCAACTGCAAACCGAGGCAGACAAACGCTGGTGCCTTAAAGACGCTGCCGCCGCCCCTCCTGCTTTAGATCGAGCCATCCACATGTGTAACATCAGTGGACGACCCTGCAGGTCCTGTATCGGCCTCTTTAGCCATCTTAAAGCTCACCCAACCTAGGTGACATCCTCAATAACTCATATCATTGTATCATGGCTGGATGATTGTCATACTCAATTCCGAGTGACGGCAAAGTAGTACAATAGTGTGTGTGTGTCAGGAATACACCTCAATATCACATGCCCACACCCTCCAACATTTATTATTTTATACAGTATTCTTGTATGATCAACCTCCTATGGTGTCTGTATTGTCATGACAATATAAAATATTAAATACAGTAATATCTCAGTTAGCTGGAGTCCCTCAAACCCAGAACTCTCCTGCATCAAGTACTTGGCAAACTGAACTCCCTTATGATAGTCCCGCTTCTCCTTTTCCTTATTTGGCTGCTTAGGTAGGTCTGTCCCACCCCCACCAGCAGGACCCCCAGTAGAGGTAGAAGCTATTATCTTGACTCAACAGGTGGTAGCACCACCCAAAAAAAGCATACAATAACAGCCCGGACAGTCGCTAGGATGGCGTGGGCTACAACGCGATAGTTGCGTTCTTGTAAACCTCTTTTACGTTCACCACCTGCAATTTAATCACCAGAACGCTTCTTGGAAACATTCTTCTTACCTTGTCTTTCCGTATTCATCGCTAACACAACAAATTTGGAGAAAATAGCGAAAATCACGGAGTAATTGACAGAAACCACTATTTAACTAATCACGTGATGTAAACAGTTATTAGTCCTCACTGTGAAACATTCTTTTTACTTATTCTTTTCATACAGTATTTATGGGTAACAGCTAAATTAAAAAAAAAAAAAAACCAACTAAATTTAGAGTACCTCTCAAAAAAAACACTTAACAAACAAAAGACATGAATCAATTGAACATGTGATGTCGAAAGTGAACTGTAAACATTGCATAAACCTGCGCCATGCTTAAAATGTTGAGGATGGAATCAAAACATTGAGAATGGAATCGCGCTATAGCCAACATTCGAATGCAAAAGTTCGCGTTTTACAAACAGTGTTCCCGTATTCATCAGTCGCGTTGCAAACTTGCAACCAATTCACGTTGACAAAACACGCGTTGTAGCAGAAATGACTGTAACTGGTATGAGGGCTGTCATGTCATTCAAGACAGTGGCCAGCATTCAGCTGGCTGGATCTCGCGAAATTCACGATATTTTACGCCAAATATAAGATTTGGTTGCATAGGTGGTGCTCGCGAAATTAAAAAATGCGAAATGAAATCACGCGAAATATGAGATCTTACTGTAATTAATAAACAATATTTCGTCAAGTTACAGTAAGAATGACAGAGGCAGGGGTGGGGGGTGAGTGGTTGGTTTCTCCCACTAAGGGTCTCTATCCCTCCTCCACCACCAGGATTTATTTGAAATACTCTGTAACATTCAATGCTATAATATCCTGCCCACTGGGCTTAGTTATACAGACTTTTTCCTGTGAAAAAGCCATAATTTTGAGCAACATATTACTGCACTCACTTTGTAGTCAAATGTATTAAGCTAAAGGACTAAACTTTTTATCCCTTGTGGAAACTATGAGATGTTTATACTCAAATTAATTGCTATTTTGCAAGGATTCCAGCAATGTAAGTTTTATTCTGCTAAGTCGGGTCTGACATTTTATAAGATAAAAACTTTAAGCCTATAATCACCTTCATCCCATTTATCGTTATCACCCACCACCATCTGCCTCCACTGCTGGCTGGGAGGAGGGGGGCGCATAGTTATTAGTGGAACAGTCAGGAGGGACTTGGAATTATAAAAGACAAGGAGTAAGTTCTTTGCTTATAAAATGTCACCAACTTGACTTAGCAGAATATAACTTGCATTGTTGGAATTCTTGCAAGATGGCGATTAATTTGAGTATAAACATTCCATAGTTTGCACTAGACATTTTTTTTAGTAATTAACTTTGGTACATTTGACATCACTAGTGTATAATGCGTCTCCATATGTCCTGGATTATTTACTGATCAGTTGTCTGAGTGCAAAGGTAGCCAAATTGAACCATTATGTACAGGTATCGATTTATTTTAAAATAGAAACTATAAAGTCAAATATTATAAGTGCTGTTAATGTGTGTGCTGTGTAAGTGTCTTGGCATGTCACCTCACTCACCAACCATGTGAGGATGTGGCTAAACATGGTGCAATCTTTCATAACTCTGGGAACCTTTGTTCCCAGGTCTGGAACAGATATTGGGAGTGATTTTCTCAGATCATTATTTATAATTTTTATCCATTTATTACATTTGCCATAGGCTGAAGTAGGTTTTACTGTATCATGTGTCTGAGGTTTCTCCGTAGGTGTACGTGTATTAACGGAATTAATCTCAATTTAGCGAACTAGTTCAATAAATCAAGCAAAAAAAATGCCTTCCACTAAATCTTTAATTTGTTATATTGGATTCCGTTAAATTGAGAGTATAGTGTAGTTTTATTTTCTGTACAGTATTATTTTGTCATCTTGATCCTAAACAAATTAAAAACCTGTAAATGAATAACGAAATGTGTTTAAGATCTAAAGTATATTATCTTTCCTCCCATAAGGTGGAGTCAGCAGTACAGTGGTGATGGATTCCTTAGTGGGTCCTTCAGGGTTCCTCGGGTCAGTGGACAGCGTCATACTCACATACCTGCAGGACTTCTTGTAGGGGGCAAGGGTTTCCCTGCACCTCAGCCACATCCACTCTTCCCATTACAACATGCTGCAGCTGCTAGTCTGGGTGGGCTCATGAGTCAGCGTAATAGTTTACCCGGCCTGCCCTCACTTGGTGTAGGAGGGTTGTTATCTCCACAACAGTTCCTTGCCAAACGACCCTCACTTCAAGAGACACCATCCGAGGTAAGTTACATCCTACATCACTTCGTTCTCTTTATGTGTATTTAGTAATTAGATTTGAAATAGTCTTCAAGAAAATTTTTTCACTATTGCATCCAGGGTAGCAAGCTAGAAGTTGTAGCATAAGGGCTGCCTATACCCATAGCACAAATTAAAAGTATTTTTTTCCCCCATAAAATACCTAGAACAATGAAAGTAGTATTCTTATAGGTCTAGCATCAAGCAGATTTAGTTCATGAAATCATGCTTAAAATAATAAAGAAAAAATTAGGTGCAGCACCTAACACTTACTATGGCACCCCCAAATCATTTATTATACAGTATTTAACTTTGAGTAATACCTTAATTAAAGCAACAAAATCAGCATAGAAGTACACCACAATAATGGTCACAAAAATAACACATGAAATTAATTAAGCAATAATGTGCTTAAAATTACAAAGGCACTATTAAGTATCATTGCTGAAATAACAACTGCCTAGTTTGCTTGGAGCAGCAGGCATCATTTACACTAAAGGAGTAATGGTTTCCATCCCATTTTACTTTAGGGCAAACAGTGTAAATTCCTTAATCTTTTTAGCATTGGTCTGGATAGTATGCACCGTTGTGGTGGTTAGACCAAGCACAGCGGCTATGTCCACAGCACGTTCCCCTTTTTCAAAAAGGGCTAATACATCCATTTTCGTAGTCAGGGTAATGGTTTTATGTTGCCTCTTCACTACACTAGCATCAATAGCACTTGGTGGGTGCTTGGAAGCCATTTTGGATGGTTAGGGTACAGTTTTAGAGCAAAAACACTTAAGCACACACAAATGATGTAAAGTTGTAACAGAGACTGGTTCGGCGTCGCTTGGGAACGCTGTGACGTTCCACAGAGATAGCGCGGACACACGAGAGAGGGTGATGCACCGTAAAATGCAGTCTGTGACGACATAGTATCAGATCATCAGGACGTTAAACGAATTTTGGGTCTCTTTAAGTTTAGCGACTTATTACCGAAACGACGTTAAGCGAGGACTTACTGTATTTGATTATTTATTCAATTCCTAAAATATAAACTTTACAAAGAAGTCCATAACATTATGGACATTAGCAAACTGTAACTTAGGCTTAGTAAGTTTCTATTTAATAGTAATTTCTAACATCCAGCATGGTCCTGGTCCCAAGGCCAACTTGTATTATATACTGTACTGTATACTGTACTTACATGAAAAGTTTTTCTTTCTAATGTGCTGAAAATCTTTATCTATTTACAAATTTTATTTCATTCACAGTTGAGACCTCACATCACTTTACAGCGAACGAGATCAGCACCATCCCGTCCCCACCAATTGCCACTGACTGGTCATGCTCGTCCTGTACCTGCTCCTTCCACCTCTTCATCCCTTGCTCCAGGGAGCAATGGCTGTGGGGAACTGCGGATCTCAGGGGCTTCAGGAACGGTACTGGAACCTCACTTTTCTCCTGCAACATCATACTCTCACTTGGGAGCTCCTCCATCATCTCCTGATCCAGCGGATAATGATATCACAGACCGCCTGGAATCGCTCTGTATCTCTGTCACTGAACATGCTCTGGGATGAATTTACATCTGCTAATACCACTTACAGTAGTTCTCCATCCACAAAATACTGCCAAAGTATCTATAGTTAGAATATATATATATATATATATATATATATATATATATATATATATATATATATATATATATATATATATATATATATATATATATATATATATATATATATATATATATATATATATAATTTTTTTTTTTTTTTTATATACTTGTATAAATGATGCCAGTATATTTACCAGGTATAAACTGTCATGTTGATTTATGAAGTACTGAATTTCTAACTAATTGTTTTATTTTGTTTACATGCATCATTATAACAATATAACTTAGCAGATACTGCTGCCCTTTAATATTATCTGTGGTGGTCCCAGCATGAACATCATTGGCAAAATATTAGTACATACACAGAAGTGACATATGTGTGTTTACAGACTAACTTGGAACATATCATACTGATTAAACTACCCTCATTATACAGGTATTGCCTTTCTTGTGTCTTGTAATAAATTATCAACAACATGTAGCAATTAAAAGTAATAGGAAAATGCAATACAGATACATAGTTAGCTAGTACATCATTCGAATCATAGTGGATGGAGTTCTTGTTTGTGGAAAGATTACTTAAATAATAGTAAATAAAACTATTACAATGTGCCTGCTGCACTGTTGGCCCACCTGGGAGCAGTTTAATAAACATATCCTTTGCTGTGCAGGGATGCCGTACCAAGCTGTGCTTGGTACAGGCTTAGTTTATCCCCTCGGTGGCCACCAGTCAGTTAGCCTTTTACTCTAGACTGATTAGGTCAGAGAGATGGGGTATTAAGATTTTTTTTTTTTTCAGATCTCTCTCTATCTCTAATCTTTACTGTTTTAATTTTTACCACTTTCCTGTATTATATTTATCTTTTTACCAGATATCTCTACTTTCAAGTCACTGTCTATATATAATACTGTATTATGTTTTGAGGTGTACAACACATTGCAGCTTGGTGAAGCAATACCTGTGCACCTTGATAAGCCAGCATGAGAAGCTACTGTGTGGCATTATAGAATCCCCATGCCGAATGCTTTTTCATTGACTGTATTTAAGCCTGTATCTGCTGTAAATAAATTAGCTTGTAATGATTATATGGATTCTTTTTTTTGCTATGACTCGTTGAAACTTACTTGACACCAAATTATAAATTATCTAGTGTGATAGTCTCAAGACATGTACACAGTTATGTTTAGTTATTAAATCTATTTCAAATAAAAAGTGTTTCCATAACCAAGGATTCTTACATTGCATGTTAAGAGTTGTTATATTACCCACAGTTAGTGGAGATTAAAAAACTTTTGTTTCCTAAGAATTAACTTATAGATATTGTTCAATAACATGATTTAAACACAGGCGCGCCTTTTCCGACTTGTCGGAAATCCACTCCGGAATTTTTTTTTTTACTACAAAATCCTAATACGTACACAAGATGAAATTAGTTTACTTGAGGTTCATCATGTAAACTTCACTTCATGAACACTAAGGAGGAGTTTTTGTTGACATGGTTGTTAAAAGTACAGGTTGTACCTCTCTAGTCCGGCCACTTCGGGACCTGACCGATGCCAGACCATGGAAATTCACCCGTTTCCTGGATAGATAGTGACTTGTGCTTACGCTTGGAAACACTAGCACCACTTTCTCTGCTTCATGGTCTCTTTGAAGACATAAATGTCGTACAGTAGCTTCTCAAATTTCGCGAGTTTTTAATTCAAAATTTTTTATTGGAACACACAAAAAAGAAACAATTAAAAATTTTGACGGCGGAAACTCGAATTTTGACGGGTTTGAACGGCTCACCATTGTTCAGACGTGCACAATCGTGTAAACAGCGTCATTTCTCTTATGTACAAAGGATTCATTATTGTTTATTACTGAATGTCTTTTTGATTGAATTAATGTTTATGTGTGCAAAATGAGCAATACAATTCATTAATAATACGTAGAATATTAAAACACACGAGATGAGACGGCTTTGTTTTCGTTGTTTACAAAACCAGTGACTGACTGGTTCTACATATAAAACTGAAAAAAATAAGACCCTGGTTGTAGCTGTAGTAAAATTAATATGGTTGTTTTAAGTAATGTTATTTAATGTTAATAAATGGAACAATAGAAGTAGCTAACGATAACGGTAAAGAAAAAAAAAGAGAGGTAGCGTATATAAGTGCGCACATGTGAAAACATATCGTCATTACAGTGAGTTCTGCTATAACGCGTGTTTTGATAACGCGAATTTGCTCTAACGCGATTTATGAATTCGGAACAATATTTGTATAACGCGAACGCTTGTTTGCTATAACGCGATTTTTGCTTACTATTTCTCCAATTTTGTGGTATTAACTGTGATTATGGTAAAGAAGAATATCTCCAAAAAGCGTTCTGATGATAGAATTTCCGGTGATTATCGTAAAAGAAAGGATATAACACTTGAAGAGAAGCTCGATGTTATCAACCTCAAAATCACCCTTCTCCCCCATCAAGTTACATTCATATTTTTTCAAGGTAAAGTGTTACATTTACTGTATGATTTCATTATTAGATATGAATGTAACATTTATTTAGACTGTGCTATCCTTTGTGTTAGGCTAACTACTAAATTTTTTCGATTTCGAGTAATCTGCACCTAACCCTATTTTCTCCATAAGCCCTGTTATTTCTATTACGCGATTTTCTATAACACGATATTTTACAAGAACACAATTATCGCGTTATAGCAGAACTACCTGTACTCCACATAAGAATATGAAAGCAACACTTATTTACCATTCATATACAGTCAACCCTCACTTTACACGGTCCCGCGTTTCCACGTTTACGCGGTACCCTGCCGGAACCCGGGATGCTTACATTCAGCGGTGCGTGTACTCCCTTTACGCGGAGAGTGTCCGGCTCGACGCTATTTTTAGATTCGCCCCTCCCACCTGCTCCCGCCTCCGCCTGGGCAAGCCGCGCGGTAACGTTGCGCAGTGCATGTCTCTGTTGCGTTATCAGTGACGTCATATGACGTATCGGACTGTGATTGGCCAAGCATCCCTACCTCCCTCCGCTGCTAACTGTAATGTGCTCCCAGCTAGGAAATTAGGTAAGGCTAGGTAGGTTTCTTTGGTTAGATTGGTGCGGTCTTCTAATAATGCTTCGGCTACTTGTGTTTCTTATTAACTAAGGTTTGGTTATGTTTAATTTAGAAAAAACAAACTTTTTAAACCCATTTGCCCAAATTATGAGTGTCTACGCATTACACCGTGAAATTGCAGCATTTTTAAATTGACTTTCTATGAAAAATCGGCGGTGGGTTTCTAGGGGCGGATCCAGGAATATCAAAAGGGGGGTCCAAGTTGTAGGTGGGGAAACATGGCGAGCGCAATGAGCTCACCCACCTGGGGGGTTTGGGGTTGCTGTAAACCCCCAGATGATTTTTTTAAATCTGACCAATATCATGGGCATTTTGAAGCCATGCGCACTTGATATTAGGAGATATTCCGAAGTCAATAGTAAATAATTTGGGTTAATATTCGTCCAATGGCTGTCTGCAGGTTCCCGTCATGTTTACCTGAGGTTATACTCCTCACTTAAGTCAGTTGTCTCCTCCTTTCCTCCTCCACCTTGTAGGTTATGTTAGATAGGTTGGTTCGTTTGGGATGAGAATAGGTTTTCTTTTGTGTATTTTGGTGTGTTTTACTCAAATATGACCTCATTTGTTGGCAAATTAGCTGTACTTTGCAAAAACCACTAATTTGCACAAGAAATGAAGGTCAGAT
This sequence comes from Homarus americanus, assembly GCF_018991925.1. Taxonomy (NCBI): domain Eukaryota; kingdom Metazoa; phylum Arthropoda; class Malacostraca; order Decapoda; family Nephropidae; genus Homarus; species Homarus americanus. The sequence goes on from NW_024714177.1 coordinate 7,133,067, forward strand.
TGAGTAAAACAATGAAAAACGTAAAAAAATACTATTCTTGTACCAAAGCCTGAAAACAGCCAATGCACGGATATTTACCATACTTTTTACCATACAAGAATGCCTGAGTACAAGACTGCATAAAGAAAACATATTGAAAACTTTTGGAGAAAGGGAGGGGGGGTCGAAATCCCCGGATCCGCCGTTGGTTTCTCGTCAATAATTACTTTAGTGATCTATACACAACACCTGGGCATGTTGACTCTCCTGTATACAGCACATGGGCATTCAGCCATATTACTAGTATTGTATACAAAATAGTGTTCTGAGAGCTTTGTCTCTGTAGAAGAAAGGAACAGGTACTTCTGGTACCAAGTACACAGACTAATGAAGAGGGGGGTGCGCTGTAAGTCCCCCATATTTTTTTTTTTAATCGGACTAATATCCTGGTCATTTTCAGGCCATTTTGAAACCATATGCACTCGATATTAGGAGATATTCTGAGGTCAATAGTAATTACTTTTTACTTAAAAATATGCCTGGGTATAATACTGCATTAAAGAAAAAGTATTGGAATTTTCCGATAAAAAGGGGTCAGGACCACCCAGGATCCGCCCTTGCTACCCAGCCACCCTCCATCTAATACCATGAGAAACCTGGTCAAATTCCTTAAGTATTTAACTGTAATTTAAGACTATTTATTGAAACAAAAAATTCGTGGCTACTTTTTTTCGGGGGGGAGGGGGCATGAACATGTTGTAGTGGACGTCTCCCCTACAACTGCTTACAACTGCTTGCCACGCCACCACCTGCTACCGCCTTCCCTAGCAACCAACCAGATGTTACCGTATCTTAGCAACGGAACTAGTCACCGGCGACTTCTCGGGTTTTCCCAACATGACTCATAGCAGCTGCTGCTGGGTATATAAGCTCTGTCTCTCCATTGAAATTCATTCTGACCATTCTTCTACAACAAGCAACACTTCCTCCTCCGCCGCTGCCTGGCAGCCCTCGCATCTCCTCGCCTGCCTGGCAGTCCTCGCTCCCGCCAGCGAGCATGGCGACCCACCAGCTGTCCTTCTCTGAGCTTCCTCACCAACCAACTCTCATTCTGCCCCATCTTCCTGAACACGCAACACCTCCTCCCAGCAAGCTCCGAGCTGTCCAGCATTCATTCAACCAGGAGGCCAGCAACAGGCAACATCTTCTCTAACGATGCTCCTGCACATCTACCTCCTTCAACAAGCTACTCACCGAACGTCTCTACCGTGCAGCCCCTCACCACACGGCACCTCCAGCACCAGACTGTCTATCATATAACTTATATTATACAAGAAAAACCACATTAGAGTTTCCTTCCATCCTGAGTGCTAGACAACATTAATATATCGACACCCCTACAATGGTGACTCCCGGAGATAAGCACTCACACAGGATGGAGGAGACACTGATCACGCTCCCAGTCTTCAAGCAGACACTGGCTCCTCTTCCTGCCCCACGCACCACATTCTGACGACCCCAGCACACCCGTCCTGCCTCAGACGCCGACCCCGGCCCAGCAATAACCCCTGACGCGGCCTCTGTTCCTGAATCCGGACCCACACACACCCTCTTTTCTCCCTCAGGTACTCCCGGCTAATGTCCTGCACCCTGCTGCTGTCGTGGACCCAGCTGCTGTCACGAACCCTAATCCGCTTCTGCTGACGCAGCCCCTGCTCCTGACCCAGGCCCACACACACCCCAGCAGGCGCATCTGACGACCCTGTACCTGTCGTGAGGGAAGCACACAACATCCATCACCTCCACACCCCCTCTTTTCTCCCTCAGGTACTCCCTGCTAATGTCCTGCACCCTGCTGCTGTCGTGGACCCAGCTGCTGTCACGAGCCCTAATCCGCTTCTGCTGACGCAGCCCCTGCTCCTGACCCAGGCCCACACACACACTCCAGCAGGCGCATCTGACGACCCTATACCTGTCGTGAGGGAAGCACACCAATCATCGCCTCCACACACCCTTTTTCTCCCTTCTCCCACAGATAGTGTGTATCTAGACAGTTGTATTTCAGCGATCGGCTCATCACGCCATCGCCGTTGTCTCACATGAGGCATGCACCACCCGGTCTGCCTCACATGTGCTAAGCAACTCTACAGACAACAAGTCTCCTACACCGCCTGGAGGGAAGGGGGAGTATTGTAGTGGACGTCTCCCCTACAACTGCTTACAACTGCGTAGCCACGCCACCACCTGCTACCGCCTTCCCTAGCAACCAACCAGATGTTACCGTATCTTAGCAACGGAACTAGTCACCGGCGACTTCTCGGGTTTTCCCAACATGACTCATAGCGGCTGCTGCTGGGTATATAAGCTCTGTCTCTCCATCGAGATTCATTCTGACCATTCTTCTACAACAAGCAACACCTCCTCCTCCGCCGCTGCCTGGCAGCCCTCGCATCTCCTCGCCTGCCTGGCGGTCCTCGCTCCCGCCAGCGAGCATGGCGACCCACCAACTGTCCTTCTCTGAGCTTCCTCACCAACCAACTCTCATTCTGGCCCATCTTCCTGAACACGCAACACCTCCTCCCAGCAAGCTCCTAGCTGTCCAGCATTCATTCAACCAGGAGGCCAGCAACAGGCAACATCTTCTCTAACGAAGCTCCTGCACATCTACCTCCTTCAACAAGCTACTGTACTCCCTGAACGTCTCTACCGTGCAGCCCCTCACCACACGGCACCTCCAGCACCAGACTGTCTATCATATAACTTATATTATACAAGAAAAACCACATAAGAGTTTCCTTCCATCCTGAGTGCTAGACAACATTAATATATCGACACCCCTACAATGTCATTATTAACCGTGGGCCTAACTGAGAAACTTTATTTTATTTACTTACCACAGCGCTGGTGGTAAGTGTGACAGTACTAACCATCAGGTACAGTATGGCAGACTGACATACAGCATATTTCTTCTTTCTACCTTTTTTTTCGTGAAAATGGTATTCCGGTTTTATCGGACTTGTCGGACATGAAAAGTATGGATGTCACTTACTAAAGTACAAATTTCATCTGGCGTTATCCTTTAATGTTTAAGTTTATTAAATTAATAAACTTAAACATAAATGGATAACGTCGAATGATTTTTTTTAACTGATCGTTTCTCAATGTTCGGCCGGTTTGGTCCGTTCTCTTTGTTACTCTGGTACACCTGCAATGTTTGGCGAGTCACTGGATAACGTGGCATTATCACCTCCGCCACCCGCACCGGGCACTGAGGCCTACGAGGACGTTATGGTATGGTAATGCAGCCAATTCGTATATTTTAAAGGTACTATAAGCTAAGTCTTTGTCATTTAGACAAAATTTTGAGAACAATTATATCGCATCGTAAATTGTGCTCAAGGAAAAGAATATTCCTATAGCTTGTAGGCTTGAGTCAGAGAAACTGGCGACAGCTTGCCTCACAGGTCAGCTTATAATACGCGAAGCGCAAAAACGTATGAGACGAGACGTGCATGGGTGTAGTAGTTCAGAGTGTGTGACCCCAGCGGGACTAGGGAGTTTACTGACATGCAAATACTGTGAGAAGCAATTTTCCAAGGATTGTACGGTTGAAGACGATTAGGGATATAGGATGCTGCTGAATATAACAAAGATAGAATTTGTTGCTTGTATTACCCTGACTGTGAGATCAGAGCCGACGAGGATATTGTAGATCATAAAGGAAAATGACATTTAAGAGACGAAAATAGAGGTAACTGGATCCTTGGTGGTTATCAATCTAATGAAGTGAGTAAAATAGGAAATAAAAAACTAGAATAAGACCGTCCCCTCAGGATCGCAGTTTAAAATAGGAAAAACAAATGTGATATCATAAGATAAGTAAAAAACTTTAAGCAGAAAATCTAACCCTTCACAAGTCCAGATAGCACAGCAATGCAGGGGGAACAATACAAAGAACTCCTAATGAGCCTGAAGCATACGAGAGAGGATTCAATGAAAAACAGGAGCGGGCTCTGGTGGGTTATATACTAGAATGCGAACAACCTCTGGGTTTCAAGAAAATCGGTTTGACGCAACACTAACACAAAGAAGGACAGGAAGTGATGTTTGGGAGGTGGAGAAGATACACAAGAGCAGAGGAGGATCACTCACGGCGGCGAAGACTTTACGGCCACGGAGGTAGTCATTATCAACAACTACGACGCCATCAACAGGTTCGGTGCTGGAGGTGTTGTCCACGAAGTCGCGGCGGCCTAGGTAGACGGTGATCTTACCTGCGGGAGGGAAGAGATAAGCATGATCGTATTTGGCGGTTTGCTATATCATGTTTGGACGTTATCCTTGTAATATATGACAGTATTCTGGAATTGGATTTTGTCTCGGGGTCTCGTGACTGACTGTGTTGTTTACTTTTACAGTGAGTGATACAACTGAGACTGGTTGAGGTATGATATGTTAGGTATGTTATACTGATAAGGAATACAATGTGGCTTAACCTGTCCAGTACACTCAAACTTAATGGACGCTGGCGACAACAGTTTCGGCCGGGACGGACTTTATCCATGAGCATCTTAGTGTTCGTATTTTCATTCGACTTATAAATCGTAGTTTATGAAGTCATCCCAAGACAAAGTCTTCAAATAAATAAATATAATCCTTAGATGGTAATATGAGAGCTAACACATTTGGTAGCCAACACCGAATATCTGGGAGCAGCCTTTTTCTACCACCAGTAAACAAGCAATTGCGTCTCCGTTCCTGAAACTACTGAAATACAAATCCGAGGTGAAATTTGTACACAAACTCTGAGGAAAGTGTTTCACATCAAGTCTTCGTAACTACAGCCCTTTCATCCACATCAAGGACATAAAAAATTCTTCGAGTTCTAGCCAGTTTTTGTTTAAATATCCCTTAGTGGGCAAGAGCACTTGAAGTCAAGAAAAGTTATTCAGGAACCACTTGAACCAACGAGTTTTTAAAAGAACCAAAAGTTGGTATCACAAGTAATCCTAAATCCTCCATCTATCAAGTCTCAAGACAGTCACCTACCATTAGGGGAGATTTTCTTGAAGACTTTCACGGCGTTCACCATTGAAGTTGGTTGTTTTTGTTCTGCGGGAGACAAGAGTCGCAAGAGAATGGTTGTGTTCGGCGAATAGGAGAAGGTGCAGGAGGGCATTTATATACCGGAGGTAATCCATTTTATGAAAAAATTTGCGTAGTAAAAATGCTGCCACCTTCACCCTTCAGTGTCTTGTAGGTTTTCCCGCCGTCTTATGTAACTTAACCAGTGATATTTACGTCACCGGTAATGTCATTATCCCTGACCAACTTTACTGTATACAGTTCAAATTCTGTAAAATAGACAATTCTCCAACTCTCTGCTCACCATAATATTGATCAGTCATGCCACACAAGTACAAATTAATATTTTGTATTTACTATATTAGAGTTTTTACCATTCAGAGATCACTTACCTAAAAACTTCACCATAAATGGGTCATCAAATCAAAATGGCCTCCATAATTGTAATGTAATACATAAACAATATATTAACATTTTGACGTAGCACAAACAATTCAGTAGTTTCTTTCGTGTTAGGGAGCGAATCCGAGTCCGTCACGTATTTCACTCAGAAGAGAACCTGATAAAACTCAGAATTCAAACCTCAGCGCCCGGAGTCTTCCGGAATCTACAGGATAAGTTTCAGGGTTGCCAACTCGGATTTTCAAATGTCGCTAGGCTGGTACTTAAAAGTAGCTAAATGTCGCTAAATCTTCCATGAAAAGTCGCTAGCTATTATTCCCCCCCCCCCCTTCAGTAATTTGATGCAAATAATATTTTCATAATGCCGACTATAATGGACGGAGTATAAATAAAATGCATTATATAAAAATAAAAATATTTTTTTTAAAGTTTAATGTGCACACTTACCTATTATTCAATAGTAACTGCATCCCAGTCCTCTCCGTAGTGTGAACAACTGTAGAGCTGGAAGCATGTGAAGTGCTTGGTTCAGGTTCTCTTGTAACTGTATGCCTCCACAGTCCCTATCTTTCTTAAAATATCACTAGGAAGTTCATAACTTGCACAACAGGTGTTCTGTCTTTTTAACCCATACTTTATTGTAAGAATTGCCTTTAATGTCGATAGTTTCATTTTGTTGCGCAATTTTGATTTCACAAAGTTCATACTACTAAATGTGCGCTCTACATCTGCGTTTGAATGCGGAAGAGATAAGGCAGCGAGTGCAATTTCAGCCAGATCATGGTAAGGGTTTTCACCTGTCGCATCTCTGTAATTTGCCACTTCTGACCACAATTTTAGGGTGTTAGATGCATGGACGGGCTGACATCAAGTGATCAGGAAATAGACGTGTCCCTCCTTCTGTACCACGACCCGTTCAAATGTATTAAACTTTTCTTATTATTTATTGTCCCTGTAACCCCGTTGCTATATATTATGGCTCGAAATTAGGAAAACTGAGTTTTCATGGACAGTCCAAAAGTATCCAGAAAGTCGCTAGATTTCTGTGGATATCTCTAGATTTGCGACAAGTCGCAAATCGCTCTAAAATGTCGCTAGAAAAAAACAAAGTCGCTAAGTTGGCAACTCTGATAAGTTTGCCTCTTACCTGGAGAATCCAAAACTATCTAACTGGCTCGCTTATACATTATACTACGATACAAGACAACGGCCACAATGATGCTGAGACTCTTGTACCACAACTCTTGATTTGGGTTACGTTGAAAAACATTACCATATATATATATATGTAAGTAAATCACTGTAGGTGCGCGTGATCTAGGTATATGCCCAATAAAGCACGCGGACTTCTACATACAATCAACACCTCAACCCACCAGGATTCGAATCCACGGCACACAAGCCTATGACTGTGACCGGGGAACGCTAACCGCTGGACCACCAGGATACTAAAAGCGTTCCTAGACTTTGTTATATTTCACACAAAGCCTGTTCAACGAGCTTATGGCGCCGTGAACCTCTAAAATATATATATATATATATATATATATATATATATATATATATATATATATATATATATATATATATATATATATATATATATATATATATATATACACTGTATATATATATCGAGTGTCCATACCTGGAGCTGAAGGACGCCCGCCCCCAAGGGCGAACTTTTTAGGAGTGAGAGTTGTGAACTCTTGGAAAAACCTGCCAGAGAATGTTGTAACGGCACCGAGTATGAAATTGAAATACTTTATTGACAATAAAATTATTACATCAAAAGGACAGTATACTACTCCCACCCTCACCTTTGCCATCCCCTTCTGGGGTTTAAAAAAAAATTAAGTTTAAAATAATTATTTTTACAGTAATGAAATAGTTTATTTTGGCATGAACACTGTACTACATTACAAGAACAGGTAATGTAATCCTACACAAAATTAAATGAATAAGTGTAGGAATTAAGAATGCACACACACACACACACACACACACTCTCTCTCTCTCTCTCTCTCAACAATCCATCTAACTGTTCCTGTATGAATGGACATTTTCACGACCAAATACAAAATCGATCAGAAGTGTATGTGCAGCCCTAAAATATAAAATCTTTTGTCGCGATTGGTTATACAGACACACTGAAGTATAATGTGACTGTTATATACCCTATAGCTGTCTCCCGGGAATAGAATATTAAAGTTAAAAAAAATTCGTAAACACTAAAGTTATAAAGGGTGATGGTGGAGACAAACGTACGACTGGGTACGAGGTAAAGAAGAAATATGTGAGGCGATGGATAGAGGACATGGACGGACGGAAGATAGACCAACATATATACTGAAGGTAAGGTAATGTAGACTGACATGAACGGTTAATGGACGAACGGACGGATGGAGGGGGGGGGGCTAAGGTAAAAAAAAAACACTAACACTCTACAGCAGTACACGGAAGCGCTACCACATGATGCAACGACGTCACCAAATGAGATGCAACCTATGCCCACCATCTCCCCACCCTCATGCCTCCGTGCACCCCACAGGATGAGTGTGGGGTGCACAATAAAGAAGCCGCTGTAAGCGGCAAAATAAAAAAAATCAATCCCCACTCATTCTACCCGCACCCTCCCTGCTCCCCAATGCTTCCCCACACCTTTCTACTCCCCAATACCTCTCCACCCTCTCTACTCCACAATATCTCTCCACTCCCCAATACCTCCCTACCCAAAACATGACGACAGCAGATTGAAGCTTTATGACCCAGTAGAGGATGATGAGGGAATCACCCGAGGAACACAGTAACTATACATTAAACTCGACATAAACATGGACAACAAAGACCAGGGAAGCCCTACACCTACATTTTCTGTAACTAGATGTCATGTCGTGCTAGGGTTTACTTCGTCATTTTAGTGTGAAGATCCCGAGGAGTGTAAACACCCACGTGTATACATCTGGCCATCTATGGCCTCGTTTACTCAGAAGTTAAAATTTTATTTTGACTGGAAGGCTGAGAGCTACTCTGCGTAAAGCCAAGAGATACTGGGCAACAACAGTGTCGGTATATAGTAGTGGGTGAAATAACTGGTGGATGTTCTCTTTTATTCCCAGTTACTTTTCATTATTGAGAGAGTGACCCAATTGGGGGATCATCTATATTCTCGTTCAGGCGTAAAAAATCACGTACGACGCCTTAAGAATAAGGACCCAGAGATGGTGAACTTCAGAGTTAATGTTTACCGATGTGAGGCATCAGTTACATAATCTGATATAGTAGTGTAAAAAATAATTTATCCTCAGATATAACACATGAGTCACGGAATGATTTGTAATGGGTTATCGCCATTATTCGTTTACAGGTATTTGTGATACACAATGTGTGAGTGACTTTCGCACTCACAAAACACAAAGGGATGACACAGTGACTAAGAATGGCTACTCGGACCATGGGGAGAGCAAAAAGGTTGCACGGTGGAGTGGAAGAGGGCCGTGGAGGCTGGAAGACGGTCATGGGGATAAGTGTTACTACGGGGCTGGGTGGACTGCACCAAGGGGCAGAGAGCTCGGGGGGACGCTGATGAAGCCAAGTGACTGCCTTCCTTTTGTGGGTTACTGCTACTGCGTTGTCCACCACTACTAATACCATCACGCCTCGGCACATCACCACCAGCGCCGCCGCCTCACCTTCCACAACCTTCTAACATGTTCTGCTTTCTCTCCTGACACTTTCTCTCATAGAAATGTATTTTCCGGGATTGATACGAATGATAACTTTTACAATCACCAGGAAAGTATTACAAGTCGGGGACGTAACCAGAAGAGGATTAAGCCATGTTTTACCAGAGTGGCGAGTATTGAGGTTAATCCCACCTGACGCACCTCACTCATGCTGCTTCAGGACCCGCTCTAGAATTATCTACCTGCCACGTCTAACCTGTCATGCCTCACCTGCCATGCGTACACTGTCATGCCTCACCTGTCACACGTACACTGTCATGCCTCACCTGTCATACGTAAAACTGTCATGCCTCATCTGTCATACCCACACTGACAATGCCTCACCTGTCATACGTATACTGCCACGTCTCACCTGTCATACGTTCACTGTCATGCCTCACCTGTCATGTATACTGTCATAGCTCACCTGTCACACGTACACTATCATGCCTCACCTGTCACACGTACACTGTCATGGTTCACCTGTCATACGTACACTAACGGCCATGCCTCATCAGTCATACGTGTACTGTCACACCTTACCTGTCATGGCTCACCTGTCATACGTACACTGTCATGCCTCACCAGTCATATGTATACTGCCACGTCTCACCTGTGATACGTACACTGTCATGCCTCACCAGTCATATGTATACTGCCACATCTCACCTGTCATATGTACACTGTCATGCCTCATCAGTTATACGTACACTGTCTTGCCTCACCTGTCATAAGTATACTGTCACGCCTCACCTGTCATACGTATACTGTCATGGCTCACCTGTCATGCGTACACTAACGGCCAATGCCTCACCAGTCATACGTGTACTGTCACCTACACCTGTCATATACAGTCATGCTCACCAGTCATACGTATAGTCAGGCCTCACCGTCGTAAGTATACTGTCACGCATCATCTGTCATACGTATACTGTCATGGCTCACCTGTCATACGTACACTAACGGCCATGCCTCACCAGTCATACGTACACGTCACGCCTCACCTGCCATGCGTACACTCTTACACCTCACCTGTCATACATACACTGTCATACCACACCTGCCATACATACACTAACTGTCATGCCTCACCTGGCATACGTACACTAACTGTCATGCCTCACCTGTCACATGTACACTAACTGTCATGCCCCACCTGTCATACCTCACCTGTCAATACGTACACTAACTGTCATGCCCCACCTGTCATACGTGCACTAACTGTCATGCCTCACCTGTCATACGTACACTAACTGTCATGCCTCACCTGCCATACGTACACTAACTGTCATAGCTCAACTGTCATGCTTCACCTGTCATACATACACTAACAGCCATGCTTCACCTGCCATATGTATAATGTCATGGCTCACCTGTCATACGTACACTGTCATGCTTCACCTGCCATGTGTACTGTATACTGCCATGCCTCACCTGTTATACGTACACTGTCATGCTTCACCTGTCATATGTATATTGCCATGCCTCACCTGTCATACGTACAGTTATGCCTCACCTGCCATACGTATACTGTCATGGCTAACCTGTCATACGTACACTGTCATGCCTCACCTGTCAGACGTACACTAACGGCCATGCCTCACCAGTCATACGTGTACTGCCATGGCTCATCTGCTATACGTACACTGTCATAGCTCACTTGTCATATGTGTACTATCATCTACCTGTCACGTCTCACCTGACATGCATATACCATCATTTGGTTATAAAGCCACTAGAGAGTCATATGCACATCTCCTGTTAAGTGTACACAGTCATCTGTCACATACAATCCACCATCTGTCATACATACACGACCATCTGTCATACATACAAGACCATCTGCCATACATCACCATGTCATACATACACCATCTGTCATATATCACCATGTCATACTTACACCATCTGTCATACACTACTACGCCATACATACATCACCTGCCATACACCACAATGGCATACATACACCATCTGTCATACATACACCATCTGTCATACATACACCTTCTGTCATACATATACGACCATCTGTCATGGTACATACATCATCTATCATGCACCACCATGTCATGCATACATACATACACCGTCACCACAACCTTCACACACTGCCTCACTGACAAACACTTTCATCACATAAACGTATTTAGCGATACTGATGTTATTTTCGGAAAGTTCTATTTTTCATTTAACTTATGCAGCCAGTTACGATTAATATTTGTCGTAAGAGTCAACAGTCTACAGTAGTCAACACTGGCCTGTTAATACTTGTGTAGGAGACTGTGCTGTATAACTTCAAGGTGGAGGGGGAGGGGGGTCAATGAATTTCAAAATGAACACCGCGACTCCTGTTGTTTCGGTCCGGTTGTCAAAATCCTTCCCTCGTCCGTTGTGTTATATTGCCTCACACAAATTCGTTTTAAGATACTTTTGGAGTGAGTGCACTGTACATACTGATTCACGATTCACTATAAACTTATATGACGATTGCACTGAACAAATATGTAAGTATGTATGTAATAACAAGTGTGTTCATATAGTGGCGTTGACACACACCAAGAGAGCAAGAGAAGGACCGTACTGCCACACTTCTTGCCTCTTATGGGTCAAAGTGCTCATGTATTGTATCAGTTTAAGACTACGAGATGAACGACCTCACTAACACGATAAAAGAATTAACACAAACACACACACCTTATAAGAACAGCCCAATCTCAACCATTGTAAAAATTATCAACTCGAAATTAATCAGTGTTTTCATGACCTGTTGAATGACCTACACCCTCCCCACCTTGTTATTATATATTATATTTGTGCCACTTATGTCACTTGTATATTTCTTGTCAATCAATTTCTCCTTTCCTCAATTATGTAACTTTCATAATCCCTGTTGACTATATTTTCAGCCCGTTGGCTGTCATGTTTTCTCAATAAACCGTTATTTATTAATTAGTATAATTATTACTATATCTACCAAGTAAACAATTTACAGAAAATCTATCAACTCTGACACTGTCATGATACAAGACACGTTCTGTTTTCACTTGTATTAACTTATTATTTTCGTTTTGCGATAGACAATGTTACTGTTTAACCACCCAGCACAATTAAGGACCCCGATGGATATAACTCTTAATTACTTTCCAGGGCCATTCTTTGCCAAACAACTTACTGTTTACCGTTTAGTATTATTTGCATACCTGTACTTTCTACAGGCATGTAAAGTACATACTGAACCAATGTGAACTTGCATGATAACTTTTCTGAATAAATACAGATCTATTATATCTTACTGCATTTTCCATCATAATACTAAGACTTTACATTAAACATTCTGCTGCGCAACATGAAGAAAGATATTTGAGTGTTACATAACTAGAGTACCGTACATAAGTTCATAACATAACCTTTTCTAATACAGTGAACAATGTCATCTGTGTAAACAAAGAAGTACACATAGAAAAAGACACAGAGCGACAGAGGTGCACTACTATAAGGCTTCCTGCAAAGTAGAGCAGTTGCCAGAGAGCGTCACTGTCCTCTGCTGACACACGCGTTTCTGTCACGAGAAACACTTCAACCAGCTCCTGACTCTTTCCTCAGCACAGCCACTTAGTTCACCACGTTGTCAGAGTGACGAAGTAGGAGAGTAATGTATAACAGATAAAAAAAAAAAAAAAACATGGGAACACAGGCTCCAGCTGTGCATAAAGTAACACAGCTGGAACTCTGGAGTTTGAAGTCATGTCCACCGCATATACAAGATTTAACCTGGGATCCGAGTCACATATTTTGCCATCGCTTACAGAAATGTCGAGTCTCTAAATTTCTAAACTAACTAAGTTTTCGTGTACTGCATTACATGCTAGCTCCAGCAATGTGAATTTCATCGCTGGTGCAATTTATCACAGAAAACGACTGATACTTGGGATGCACTTTAACAGAAATTCACCCACGGCCCACGAGCCCATGACTGTGACCAGGGAACGCTACCTCTGGACCACCAGGATACTAAAAGCAGTCCTAGACTTTGTTATATTTCACACAAAGCCTGTTCAACGAGCTTATGGCGCCATGATCCTCTAATGGGGACTACCTGTATCACGTAGGTGGTCAGAGTAACGTTTTTACCAAATCCGGCTTCGAAACATGGTGTTGATTGAAGCTAGTTTGATTAAGGAATTAAAATCAATAAACCTTAGTGATGGTCAGTTCAAAACTGATAATATGTTACATAAATTTATTTGTCAGTGGCCCAAGGTTAAAAATGCTTTGAAAACCTTTGATCTAGATGTATGATAGTTATTTAGTGGGTCCCTTATTTTTTACCTGACCTGACTAGTCACGTCACCCCCCTTCTCTTAAGCTCCTCTACGTGTGTGTTGGTGTGGGGATTAGTTGATGACATCATTATGACCTGACCTCATGTTTTTAAGGTCACCCTGTATATTTAAGCCTCTCTCTGTCCATGTAATCCAGTTGCCTCTGAAGATGTCTTGAATAAAGACGAAAGCTAAGGTGCTCCATTGTTTCCCTTTTCCCGTGTGATTTTATCAAGATTTATCTTATCCACGTTTTCATTGTGGATCTACATGACATATATATATATTTCTATATATATATATTTATATATATATATATATATATATATATATATATATATATATATATATATATATATATATATATATATATATATATATATATATATATATATATATATATATATTGATAATATCACACAGGGAAAAGGGAAACAATGGAGCACCTTAGCTTTCGTATTTATTCAAGACGATGTAAGTCAGTGATCTGTGCCCAAGTGGGCTAATCACCATAAGAAAAAATCAAAATTGGCAAGCCACTGGTTGAGTCCAATAAATAATGTCTTCGTGACACATAAACAAACAGGTTCCAAAAACAATATCGTCCCTCAATATGACTCCTTACGAATGTTCATTACAGAAAGCTGAAGACATAATGCAAGATAAATCACAATAGGAGGGTCTACGTCATAGCCCTTCAGCAAGAAACAGCTCTCCTGGGTCTCCTCATGCATGAGTTCTGGACAATTTTCAGGATCACACCAGGAAGACAACTTGCTGGGATCATCTTATTACTATGTGCAGAGTAAAGTTAATCCCGACACACTTGGTGCGTGCACTAACAGGATCGCTCTCAGGGTATATATTGTCAACTTTGCGAATTTCCAGTCACACTCGACTTATTTCTCCGCCACTGAGCAGCTACCTGTGTGGTGCCAACGTTTCTTAACTCGAGTTAACAGCAACCACTCCAACTTTTCAATGGTGAACGCCGTGAAAGTCTTCAAGAAAACCGCCCCCAATGGTACGTTGATGAGGACCTGCGTCCTTACGTGGCTGCGTGCACGTCAGCCATGATGGTACTACCTGGTACTACTCTACGTGTCAGTATGTTTGTGATAGTACACTTACTTAAATACAAAGGCATAACAAGTCCACTTTACTAAAAAAAAAACAGCAAAACTCCAATAAAAAAATATCTTAAAATATAAACCGCTCCTAAAACCAACAGCAAAAATTATCACTAGTACTTGGTGAGTTACGATACACCACACAAACTTTACACGTGTCACTCAAGGCTGACAGTAGTTGTATTGTAACTCCTCAACACTCACCTTGTTAGATATAACACAAAACCTTTCGAAAATATCTTTACGTTATGAATGCCATTTGGTGTGAGTGTTCTCTATTGGGAAATTAAACATTACTGTTTTTAAATGGGTCCGTTGTAAGCGAGCGAGTCACTTATCCTTGTGTACTGTAGTGGTATGGCATTTACACCGGTTTATTGTCTTTATCAGTCGACTATGTAGGTTTATCCTCTCACGAATAATAATAATAATAATAATCATTGTGTCTGTAAATAATATTAATAAATGTATCAGTAAATAATAATAATAATAAAAAGCACTGCGTCAGAAAAAGCAGGACGCAAGACAACCCAAAAAACTCAACAATCTAGTCCAAATCGTGACAACTGGTCACCCTGTTTCCACACCCTCGAAGATAAGGAATAATTCTGCAGGTATCATGTCAAGACCACAATAATGACATTGCTGCCTTGTCTAACTCCACCTGCTCGCAACCATTGTGTTTTTACTCGCTTTGATATTGACAAATTCATCCCGAGTGATATTTGGTTTTCTGACGAACTTTCCTCATTATTCTCGAGTTAAAATTTTACGTGATGATAAACCAGAATTTGACCTCTAGCACCTTCCTCCCGCAGGTAAGATCACCGTCTACCTAGGCCGCCGCGACTTCGTGGACAACACCTCTAGCACCGAACCTGTTGATGGCGTCGTAGTCTGTGACAATGACTACCTCCGTGGCCGCAAGGTCTTCGCCACCGTGAGTGTCTAACATTTTCTCTAACATCCGGAAAATACATTACTTTAAAATTTATCTAAAGTTTTGACATTTCATGTAGTGAAGAAGAAGCTATAAATTAAACATTTAACCCTTTGTAGAGCAGGTGGCTCCTCTCACCTGAATAAAGTCGTCCGGCATTAGCAAAAATAAATTACCCTGGTGCGCCGCTACCCTACAAAGGGTTAAATGACACGAAATAGGATATTTTCATTTACTAAGCTGTCAACAATTTTATTCTGAAATCCAATAATAGCTTCCACACACATGCATGCAAACTTTATTCCTATCCATTATTAAAACACACACACACACTTAACGTCCTTGGACTCCCTTAGGTTACGGTCACGTACCGTTTCGGTCGCGAGGAGGATGAGGTCATGGGGCTGCACTTCAGCAAGGAGATGCAGCTCACATGTCAGCAGATCTACCCGACCCATGACGACAGCAAGATGACCGAGGTGCAGGACAGGCTGCTGAAGAAGCTGGGAGGCAACGCTCATGCTTTCCATGTCAACCTTCCCGAGGAGTCCCCCTTCTCCGTCCAACTCCATCCAGGCTCTGAGGAACTGGTGAGATGTCCAACAGTTTCTTCTTGAACTGAAAACAAAACAAAAAACACTCTCAGTTATTACAATCTTTGATGTAAGAACTTTACAATTTTACAAAGGTTATAAGTGTTAGTGAGTGGAGTATAAAGCTCCTTTGAAACATCCCAGAGAATAACTCATTAAGTGCATTAATTGTAGGGCTGACTTACCCATCCCGTAGTAAAGAGGAGATTGATTTTAAACCCACCAGAGCTTTTCTGGTCTCAAACGTTGTAGTTAGATGTGAGTAAAAACTGTTTCCTCCTTCGATATTGTTCAGTTATTAAAACATTGAACTTTCAGGTTTTGAACTCGAAAACAGAAAATTTACCTTCACTTTCTAGGTCTATTATAAGGCAACATAAGTTTCTCATATTTAATTCATGATCACTAATATCGTCATAATGACCCAGGCCAAGCCCCTGGGAGTGATCTACGAGTTGAAGGTTCACGTTGCCGACAACTCTGAAGAAAAAACCCACAGGCGGAACTCTGTCGCCCTCGCCGTGAGGAAGGTGCAGTACTCCCCAAGGACCTTGTCCAACCGGCAGCCCAGCACTCTGGTTACCAAGAACTTCACCTTCTCTCCCGGCAACCTTAACATGGAGGTCACCCTGGACAAGGAGGTGTTCTACCACGGGGAGCAGATCACCCCCAGCGTAGTCATCACTAACAACAGCAAGAAGACGGTGAAAGGGATGAAGTGCTCCATTGTGCAGCACATCGAGGTCACCATGACCAACACCCAGTTCACCCGCGAGGTAAAGCCCGGCTCTGGTGCTGACCATACTTGTCCCCGGCTCTGTAGTATCAGGAAGTTGGTTTTATACATAACTTACTAGTTAACTTTCAAACTATATCTGTTTATTTGTTCACTACCTTAGGAAAACTCTACAACACCTTTCATTAATGGTCTGGTACTTGACGGCCGCCAGAACGCAGTCCTATGATAAATTCAGTCTATCTTGCCTTGTCTCGTTTTTAAAGTCTGTTTAACATCAAAATACTGTACACTCCATAACCACTTTAGCTAAAAGATTCATTTCCAATGTATAATATTTGGTGATGGTTTTGGCAGGTGGCGTCTCTGCAGACCCAAGAGGGCTGTCCCCTCCAGCCTGGTGGCCGCTTCAAGAAGGCATTCCACATCATCCCGCTCGCCTCTAACAAGAGCAAGTACGGTATCGCCCTCGACGGCAAGATGAAGGTACAGTTCACGCTGATTTTCATTATTTAGTGACTAACAATATGTGATCAACTTTTGTGTTGAATGAAATTACCTTGTCCACGACACAAAACAACATAAGATCGCTTTCAGATGGAACCAAATTCTGTCGGTGGTTCGCTTAACCTGATCTATTTTATTTCAAATATCTTCAATATCATTTACAGTATATATTTTTTTCTCCAGGACACTGACGCCAACTTAGCCTCGTCCACGGTGATGCGAGATGGTAAATGTCCCAACGACGCTCTGGGTATCGTGGTGTCCTACAGCACCCGTATCCGCCTCAACTGCGGTGCCCTGGGTGGGGAGCTGGTGGCTGACCTGCCCTTCAAGCTGGTACACCCCGTCCCTGGTGAGTATTTGTCATATCTTACGTCAAGAGTCTCAACATACGATAATGACAAAACTTTCAATAATTACGGTTTGAATATTATTTTCGGCATAAAATAACTGACAATAAATTTCAATAATATTTGGAATTTCCAGTGCCAAGGAAAGTCCCACTGAAAGCAGGTGAAATAGTTAAATGTTCCTCCCCTTCTCCCCCAGGCTCCGGCAAGGGCGAGGACATCGTATTCGAGGATTTCGCCAATCTCCGTCGTGGAGTGAGCGTTGACAACCAGCTTTAAATTGTGTCCTGACGACCTCGCTGTCAACCTGGCCTGCACGTCTTTGTCAGCAACTTGACTCATACACCCCTGTTCTCCACAACCCCATCTGTTCCGTTGTTTGCCCCTTTGCGGCACTTCCCAGATCCCGTTCACTATCGCAGTTAACTCGACCCGAACGAACGAAGACGACGGCTGAGTCTGTAATCACCTTACGTTTAGTCATTCGTGTGTAGAAAATCCAAGATGGTAATTACCTGATTACATAGCCTTTATTAAGACCTTAACCAATATATATATACGTGTATAACCACGGCCTCAAACACTGCTGCTTCACCAGTAATAACGCCCGTGACCGTACAAATATGAAGACACAGTCGACACTATCAAGGCACAGCAGCAGGAGCAACACCAAAAGAGGCCTGAGATGTTCTCCCAGAACTCACAACTCTAAGATGGTCCATAAACACACCGGAGACCATGACTACTGGTACTACCCTGTAGGCCCTGCCTTGTTGAGTCCCTCTGCATTATGTACTCCTGTATTACTCCGCTCATTGAATTATTGGAGCAAATTTACCTATCAATCTGTTATCTGCAGCTATTAGTTGTAACGTGTGAACAAAATTAAAATTAATTCATCACTACCTGTTTTAATTCAGTGATCTAAAGGTGACCATCAAAAATAATATTTTTGAAGATAATATCTCTGCGTTTCTCAGTAATACATGACCACACTATTAGTAATAACTGGACTGATGTTCACCCAAGTGTATGACCACGATATAACAAACGCGTACTGGTAGATGCCAGACAATGCTAAAACTTATTGTGGTAATATACATAATCATTCACGATTTTAAAACTTCAAAACACATGAATGATTAAAATTATCAGACATTTGACATATAATCCCAATCCCCTCAATACATCGGCCAACATGTCATGCTGTTTAGGATTAATCAGTCAATTAAGCTTTAATAATACATTGACAGTTTTACCACAAAAAAGTGATTTTGTTTTATAACTAAAATGCTATGGATATCGGTCATATATAGTAATATTGGATATTTCATTATTTTAAGATGTCGTTCACTATCATAACCTAACTTTACTTAAATTAAGTTAGGTGCAGTAATGATGAAATTGTACAGTTTCTATCACGATTATCCACATGTCATTTGAACCTCCAAAAAAATATTATCGGCATTTTGTACCTATTCTTAAAACGCCTGATGAAAATAATAGTACTGTAATAATAATAGTATTAATAATAATAATGTTTATAATAATAATAATGTTATAATAATAATAATAATAATAAAGTTTATTGAGAGAAAATAGCTGCTGAAGGGCTGAAAATACACAATGAACAGAGATTATATAAATTACTTACAGTGGTATAGTGAGTGGGTAATTGAACAAAAGCCTTCATTACAAAAAGAGGGGGAAACATAAGATGAAAACACGTGCTACAGAAACTACAGTAGCGTGGCTTGTGCCTAATGCAGCTGTGGTGTCGGACAGCTGCATGTGGATGGGATCTGTTCCAAGATAACTGGTTGGTGGTGAGGATGGTGTAGCAGCTCTGTTAGCTGGAGACATAATGAAGATCAGGGAAGCTGAGAAGGCCTCTTGATAGGTGGTTTATAGCAGCAATATAACTCTGTGGTCCAGAGATCCATTGACTTGTTTCACAGTGGATACAGTGATGGGGTTGTTATAAAACCTCACCCGAGGTTGAAAGCGACCCTTCGGGGAAGTCCAAATTTCACATATGGGTGCGAAATACCAGCCATGACCTTCATTTACCACTGGTTACTTGTTCATCGGATGTACTCACCATCCACTGATTTTCATTCTTGAAATTATCGCTTTCGTATCAGTCGTGGATTGATTATCAATTCTTGCACTGGATTCTTGGTGGGGAAGAATTGAGGGAAGAAGGTGCGAAGGGGAACGAACTGTTGACCCCCAAACAGTTGCAGTAATTAATGGTTTATTGAAAAAGTTCTGCAGCCCGAAGGCTGAAAATATACATTGGACATAAATTACTTATTACATACATTGAAATTGGTGGTTTAACAAAAACCTTCATCAGAGAAAGGTAAAGGAACATACAGTGAACATACAGATTAATGTAGGTGTTGAACAGCAAACACGTAGTGTAGTAACTCCCTCCCAAATGGTGTTAGGAGGGACCTCACGTGGTGTAGTAGTTCCCTCACAGATGGTGTTATGAGGGACCTCACGTGGTGTAGTGATTCCCTCACAGATGGTGTTATGAGGGACCTCACGTGGTGTAGTAATTCCCTCACAGATGGTGTTATGAGGGGAATCACTTGGTGCAATAATTCCCTCACAGATTGTGTTATATGAGTGAGGTGTGGTCCCAGGACTTCCTATCGTAGACGGATTAACACATCGCTGGTTTTTGTTAAGTCCCACGGGCATTTATCACTGGGTACCTGGGACCTCACTGTGTGAAGGTTAACTTGGGTACGACGCTGCTGTTGCTGTTGAGTTGTTCTCACTTACTTAAGCACTGTTCACCACTGTTCACCTCTGTTCAACACTGGTTCCATTCCTTTCCTAAATGAAATTGTAACTTCTGGTGAGAACTTGTTGATATTCCGGTGGGGGGGAGGGTTCAGGGGAGGGAGTTGGTATGGGCCAACTCAACAGTTGACCTGGCTGCTCCTAGAGGAGCGCCAGGTACGTCTTGACCCTTTAGTGGTCAAGGAAGAAGTGTGTGTGTGCTACTTAAATACAGTACAGTATATGGTGGTGAGCCATCCACACCATCAATGTATATCAATGTGGATGGTATATGAACTGTATTCCAGCCTTAGCGTACAAGATACAAATACTGGTATATCTGTTAGGCAAAATTATGCCTTGGCTAACTTATCTGCTCTCATATACTTTCAATCATATACAGTTTTCAGAAAATACTTCACTGGTGGTGAATGCAAGTGCATTATTTATCAAAATTATTATTATTTTTAATTACTGCACATGTAACACAGTAGTGCACATGCAGAATAGTACTGCACATGCAACATTACTGTACATGTGACAGAACATCTCATAAAAATTGACAACATCTCGTACATAACTGCAGACTCACCAAACTCAAGTACCCATGTATGGAGGATGACGCTGTTTCACTGCCTGACTCACGAACCCCTCTGTGAAAATACACCTGTACCTCATACCTCAAACTAAATCTATTAAACTTCTTTGTACGACCTCTTATTTCAAAGCGTGATTCAGGAACCACCCAAGAGAACTTACATCTCCAGTGTGAGTTGGTAACAAGTTTGTGTTCCATATGTGTGTGTACTGTACATAGACGAGTCCTCAATCTACACCTGCCCGATCAGATGGTCAAGAGACTGTAACACACCATGGGACAAGAGAAGGATCATCTGAATATTAGACACCCCAGCTTATTTCTCCTTAAGATTAAACTCCCTAACGCTACAAGGGAGTTAGATTAGGGTAAGGTAGGTTTGGTTCGGTTAGGTTTGAGTTTGGTTGGTTAATCTTCAGATGATATACGCTGGGGTGTCTAATTTTCAAGTGATCCCAGGTGTGTTGGCCTGTCCTAAAGAACCTGGAATTATGGTCTTTGGGACTGTTGGTTGGGCGTCAGTACCGGGAATGTTTCCACGTGATGTCATCCTTGAATGATGTTAAACAAGAGGACCATACATCACTAACCCTGCTGTACACGGTCCTTTACACACGGCATTCATGAGCCAAATTCTTCTGCCGGATAACAATTCCTTTGTCCGTCTTTGTGTAAGTCTGCTTGTAAGGACGTCTCCCGTGTTGTGGAAATACCGTAATGTATAGAAAATTGGCCCCGTAGGCAGTGTGGCCGGCATGACACTCGAACGCCTTCACTTCCCAACCACTAATCAAGGCATAAAGATATCTTTATACCTTGCCGCTAATATTAGGTACCCGTTGACTGCTCGGGACTCACCGGGTACGAGCCAGCTACCCTTAAGACAGGAGGAGTTGAATCCATTTTTTTTCTTTTTATGGGGAATAGCCCAACCGGGCACAGGTCATCAATCTTCAACTGGGCCCGGGGGGGAAGTAAAATTAGAGGAGAAAAAGGGTATGTTAATCTACACCACGAAGATGTCGGAGAATCAGCTTTTTGAAGTGAGACAGATTGTAAAAGGATGGAAACACAGAAGGCAAAGCATTCCACAGTGTGGCTGTGTGTGGTATAGCACAGGTCAGTGTTCTATGATCATAGCATAACACAGATGGCTGTGTACATTGATTATGGCATGACACGGGTTGGTGTACATTGTTAGTTTCACTACTTGTTTAACTACTGTTTTGTTGGTTATGCCTAAATACTTATATTACAAGCAAAACTCCTCGTTTTCATTCGGGTTAAGTATACACTGCAAACCATCACAGTTTGCTCTCCCTGACACGGGTAACCACCTCCCATACAATCGCGGCGGTTATTTTTTGTTCTTGCCCGGACCACCCGGAGGACTGTGGTCAATAGTAATATTAGGGTGCACAACTTTTGGACCCATGTAATAATATTATGTGCGTAAAGTACCAGGCCTCTAACTGCTTCCGTTTTGGAGCTATGGCTAGAACAGACAGACTCACACACACGTCCTATTAACATTATAGATTAATTAAAAACATTGAAATAAACATAACTCAGTTATACTGTATATCACACATATTTTTTCTTTTAATACCATATAGTTGCACAGTATGTCTCACTGCTACACGTTAGTCAAAATAGCCTGAAAACATACAAACTTATTGTGGTTATGCAATGCTACCTAAGAAGCCTAATAAATTTCTTTGTTCTCCGCTGAAAGTTTTCTTGCTTAATGCTGCTAACACACTTGAACAAGATGAAATTATAAATCGCCAGTCAAGCCTACACATACTGGTTCATAAAAAACAGGCGTTACAAAATACATACTGCTGTATATCATACAGTAGAAAAAAAACTATGCTGGACGAGATGTCAATGTGAATTATATCATATATTTCTTAAAGGAATTTTTTTTACATACTGCAACTCAACACATTTTAGATGTATACATACAAGAACATAATTGATTCTGAGAGAATTTGAAGTGTTCATCTTAAAATGGTAACTCAAAGAAAATTAAAGGCATCCTCCAGGAAAACAAATTGTGACATGTTCCCTTAACACCGTGGAATGTGGCGCGGAAGCTTAGCCTAACTAAAGCAACAGAAAGACCACTAACAGAGAATCCCTACTGCTCCCTC
The DNA here is from genome assembly GCF_018991925.1 of Homarus americanus. Lineage (NCBI taxonomy): Eukaryota > Metazoa > Arthropoda > Malacostraca > Decapoda > Nephropidae > Homarus > Homarus americanus. The sequence goes on from NW_024714177.1 coordinate 7,156,389, forward strand.
AGGCTGTGGTGGAAGACGAGCTTAAGGGCCACAGCAAACACAATGCTTGAAGGTAATCTCATTATTTCTGAGGTCACTGTGCGAATCCCCACACAACATGCTTCGCGCGTTAACAGGATTGCTATGTGTATATATTCTCCGCTTTGCTGATTTGCAGCCATTCCGTCCTATCTCTCGTCGGAACAACACCTACCTACAGTTTGACCTAGGTTCTATTGATCCAAAGTTGATCACAAACAACTTTTCGATGGTGAGCGCCGTGAAAGTCTTCAAGAAAACCGCCCCCAATGGTACGTTGTTCAGCGCCTGTGACACGAAGCCTCTAGTTTCCCACTTTTATTTGCATTCACTAACTGTACTGAGAATTTACATTGGTTAACAAAAGTAGTTCAAGTAATAGAATTTCAATTACATAATTATTTTTATATATTTAATTCTGAAGACAGATCATTTGTGGCACCACTTACTGCCGATTTACATTCCCGTAAGTTCTATCAACTGCCATAACACATGTGTAAGTGTTCTTTTATGCATGCTCAGTGTTGACGATCATGATGCCAGTGTTGTTAATATTATAATACAGGAGTTATAACAACCTAGAAGCGGGTGAAGAAAGATTAGTCTTTACCCTTACTGTTAACTATGATTAAATTTAATCAAAATGAAAGATTTAGTTCTGCGTACATTAAAAACGACCCAACTCGGCCGTTTATTATTGTTTGCCATTACTTTCTAGGGCCTAGACTACCGTGCACTAACAAAAGGTGATTAGCACTAAAATAACTCCTTGGAGACACCAAGTTCTTAAACGGTGATCGCCACTAACACAACTCCTCAGTGGCATATAGTTCTCAGAAGAAAAAAATATCAGAATTAATCTACAATCTTGCAAAGTGGTTCATTTGTTGGAAATTGCAGTACACAATCACGTGCAGGTTGTGGGAGCGTAAGATAAGCTTTCAAATAACGTGGCATTACGAGATCTAAACATTGTTCTCTAAGTGGCGGGATATTTCAGTTCTTGTTATTCACAATAATAGAGGTATCAAGTATTAGCTAAGTAAATATGATCACGCTACTATCATACATCTCTGTGTTACTACTGGATAACGAACTTCACATAATAAACATCATTCGTTTATTGAGAGACTCCCCAAGAAATAATCACAGTAAGTTTGTAATGAACCCGTTCAGTGTTCTCGATACTTTAGGACTTTATTCTGGCTACCTCCAGACGATTTTATTTAGCTTAGAGAAAACCTTCAGCACTGAGAAGGTTAAAGGTCAACGTAAGCGTAACAAAATTATCAATTTTTTGTGTTCTTCCCCTGAAGGAACTTAACAGTCCCGTCCCGCTGTCTGAGATAATGTACAGATATATCTAAAATTACATGACCCGTAAAATTATATATTTTGGCACCTGTAACACGTGTCTAGATCATATAAAATTAACATAACGGAACATCAATATTACGAGAGCTTTTCCTTAGCATCTAAACTTTTTTTTTCATGACAGTCTGGAACTTATGAAATTGCAAATACAATATAAACTAAGAAGTTCATATATCATGTTAAACGCAGCCACTATTAGAAAAAAAAGAGCTTATCAACAAGCCCTCCGTGTTGACAACGAGAGAAGCCTATAGGCTATAATACTACCATTTCCACTGCACCTTCACTTTGTAGTGCCAAGGGAGTGAGTGTAATCATCCTTATTCAGAATTTGTCACATCAGAAAACTGTCCGCTCTTGTCTAAGACTGTGCTTAACTGTTGGGGTATTCTTCACCTGTTGGGCGAACACCCTTGTTTTGACATAATTCTTCCTTCCACAGAGACACAAACACAAACTTTCTTATTTAATGCCGCATTTCCAGATAAGTTTTTCACAAAAGCCTCTTATCAATTTACGATTTTGAAATTCATTTCTTGTTTATTTATTATAGTGACTGACCCTCAAATAATTTTTTTTTATAATTGGTGTCTTCCATTTTTCCCGCAGGTAAGATCACCGTCTACCTAGGCCGCCGCGACTTCGTGGACAACACCTCCAGCACCGAGCCTGTTGATGGCGTCGTAGTCTGTAACAATGACTACCTCCGTGGCCGCAAGGTCTTCGCCACCGTGAGTGTTTAATAGCAAGTTTTTACTTTCTACAAAAGACCAAGTAAAGGTAGCTATAAATAGTATGCCACAGTGAGTGATTTGATTACGTGCAACAGTGGAACTATGGACCGCTTAATATGCTAGGTTCAGGATTTACTTTTTCAGTCACAAAGACATCCCTCTGTCAGTTTCACTTGAATTATCTGAAAATATTGTTTTATAATTAATCAAGCCATCCAAACCAAAGTTTCATCAGTATAAAATCAGGTATGAGATGGAAGACAGTTTTATAACCAGATGATTTACCATGCTTTAAGGGGAACTGAAACTACACAGCTTTGCTTTACGCCAATTCCTGTAAAGATCAACTTTTTCGTTTCATGTTCATCTTTTTCATTCACTATTCTTCTATTACACGGTAAAACTCCCTAATCTCCGTCTTCACACTTCCCTAATCCAAGTGTTGTTTCATCCTCTCCGCATACACCTAGTGTATAGTACATAGGCTACCCCCCCCCCCCGCCACTTTTCTTTCCTGCAGTTTAAAAACGCTTCAGGGTCTTCTTTCACTTTTGTTTTATAATTATTGTCAACTGTCAACCTATTTGTCTCCCATCTGCTGCCTTGTATCAGGCATATCATAACTGTTTACGGTGAGAACACACACACACACACACTTAACGCCCCTGGACTCCCTTAGGTTACGGTCACGTACCGTTTCGGTCGCGAGGAGGATGAGGTCATGGGGCTGCACTTCAGCAAGGAGATGCAGTTCACTAGCCAACAGATCTACCCGACCCATGAGGACAACAAGATGACCGAGGTGCAGGACAGGCTGCTGAAGAAGCTTGGTAACGATGCCCATCCTTTCTCCGTCTTCCTTCCTGAGAGCGCCCCCTGCTCCGTCCAGCTCCACCCTGGGGTGGAAGAATCCGTAAGACATTTTTTTTAACCACAAGAAAAAGTTGTTTGTCTGTAAGGATAATACTTTCCTAGAGTTAAGATTGTAGAATGATTAATTATCACTTTTGGGTGCAGTGTTTTCTTCTAAGTATTTTGATTCAAGTGATGTCTTAAATTTGCTTGTTTTCACAGTAATGTACGTTGATCAGTAAATATCAGAAAAGGTAAATACACAACCATACTAGTTAATCCAATGTGGATGGAGCCCAGCACTTATCTCTTCCCTGAGGAGTTATATTTGCGAGTCAAACACAATGGTAGTTACTGCATGTGTATAACCTTATGTTCATTGTCCACATTGCCATCACCACAAAGTCTAAACCCTTGGGAGTGATCTACGAGCTGAGGGTTCACGCCGCCGATAACTCTGAGGATGTAGTCCACAAGAGGAACTCTGTTACACTCGCCGTCAGGAAGGTTCAATACTCCCCCGTTGACCGCTACAAGCGGCAGCCCAGCACCCTTGTGTCCAAGGGCTTCACTTTCTCCAGTGGGAAGCTAAATATGGAGTTGAACTTAGACAGGGAGGTGTTCTACCACGGGGAACAGGTCACCCCCACCGTTTCCATCAGCAATAACAGCAAAAAGACGGTGAAGGGGTAGCGCCATCGTGCAGCATATCGAGGTCACCATGACTAACGCCCACTCACCCGCGAGGTAGGGACCCACCTCCATCTCAGCTAACAGCTCGTCTTTGTAGTGATCACCTTCTTACAAATCACTTACTGCATAACTAACGAAAGAAGTCATTTTAAAACCCAATTATAAAAAGTTCTTAATTATTAATGAAGGTGCAGTTGACTATCCTCCCCAACACGTCTATTAACCAAATTAGTTGTGCAGGAGACAGTGGGGTAAAAGGTTCCAAATACTGAGATTCACACATGCGAAGTGATTTATAAAGGGGAAGTTATGAAAATAATTTGATTCTCACACTGTGATTTGTGTTGCAGGTGGCCTCGTTGGAGACCAAGGAGGGCTGCCCCCTCCTGCCAGGCGACCACTTCCAGAAGAAATACTACGTAATACCCCTCTCCTCCAATAAAAATAAGTTTGGTGTCGCTCTCGACGGCAGGATAAAGGTACAGCAAACATCATGTTTATCAGTTACTATTCATTATCAGTACAATTCGTGAAACTATGTCATTGTTTTAAAGACCATGAAAAGACGAAACCCATTTAATCTTTCGGAGATGTATCCGACATTGGTCACTGACTCTGGCAGATACCTGATCCCAAATTCTTTTCTTTGCAGGATACCGATGCCAACTTGGCTTCATCCACGCTCGTGAAAGAGGGTTCTAATCCAAATGACGCTCTGGGTATCATGGTGTCCTACAGCGTCCGTGTCCGGCTTAATTGCGGTGCCCTGGGTGGTGAGCTGGTGGCTGACCTGCCCTTCAAGCTAGTACACCCTCCCTGGTGAGTATGTTGGTGGTGGTGAGTGACCTGCACCTCGTTAGAGAATGCAAATTTTTATTATTTATTTACAAGCAGTTCCCTTTAATACTGAGATCGGTTTAATTTTAAGACAGAGAAGAAGAGTAGCATTACATGTTTACGTACGAGTATACATCGGATTTCTTAAAACTTTATTAAAAATGTCTAGTTTAATTTACTCTGGTAGATAAAAAACCAATTACCTAATCGCCATCACGGTATCGGCAGTGATAATGTTGACGTCTTCATCGATCCAGCCCCAGTTTTATAATAGTATTGTCTTACACCTACAGACTCCAAAAAGGGCCAAGGTGACGAGATCGAATTCGAGGACTTTGCCCGTCTGCGTCGCGGCAAGAGTGTCGACAACCAGCTGTAAGCACTGTCCCTCTCCCCATCGCTGCCTTGTAGTCCAGTCCCACACCTCTCTTCGTCTCTCCACACTGACTCCACTTCAGACAGTTTGCTTGACACGTCGAGCAGCCCAAAACCTCCCCCATGGACTTACCACTAACCCGTTCACCATCGTAGTCAACTCAAACCGAACGAACGAAAACGAAGACGATGACCGTGAGTCTACATCACCAGCCAGCAGCATCAGTCCTGTGGCAACGTCATCCATACGGCCTAGTTCAAGATCACAGCCCAGAGTCCCAATACCAGAAGGCCTTAACTGTTTTGTCAACACAGACTTTAACCCAGGATATCAACAAGAACAACAAAGTTGTATAGTATATGTGGCTGGCGATGGCAACACCTACTTCGTGGTCCGTTATGTTCCAACACAACACAAACCTAAACAGCGAGGTTTGTGATCCCTCCATCCTGGGACCGTGACTGTTAAACATCCACTTCACGTGTCTCAATATTTTGTTTGTAATCTAATAATTTGGAACTATTGGTTTTATTGCAAATAAATTAATGACATCCAACTCCGTTGTTATTTTTCCGGTCTGGGCGACGAGAGGACAACAGGCCTGAGACTCTCCGTCACAAGTGTTAAGACTCCAACGCTGGGCCTGTGTACACGTGTATTTAACTATAATTGAAAAAAAAGGAATATCACAGCAAACACATGCAACGCTATTTAATAAAGCTTTAATTCTAATCACACAACAAAAAAGATACTTTCATAACAATAAAATATATTAATATATTAATAAAATATAAGATGTACAATTTAAACCACAAAATATAATGTTCAAACTTAACAATTGTGAAACACAGAAGTTGTCGGGCTGTCTTTACTAATCCTCCCAAATTTTGCACCTCTCCGGGGACCCAGTTTTTACTTTCTTTCACCTACCTCAGTCTCTGCTTCCCTCTGGACCCCTATCCCTACCTTTACTCTGTAATAACTCTATTATTATTCATCCATCCCTAAGATTATTTGACCATCGTATCTCATGTTTATTACCGTCAACATTTCAAATATTTCTCCTGATGTTTTTTTTTTAATCTTAGTACTTTTTCATTTATTTCCCTGTCAGTATAACCCATATAACGCCACATTTCAATAGTCCAATTCCTAAGGAGAAAAATGTGCCCTTTGTGACAAGATTGACACAAACACACTCTAGGACACAGGGAATCATATAAGATCGGGTACCTACCTGCATCACCTCCGATTTTGGAGTGTGCTACGATGGTGACACAAAATAACTCTACGCAAACCATAAATGACCATTCAGAGGTCAGGGCTCGGGATGTATGCCAAGATATAATCGTTATAACTTGCAATAACTACCATCCCACCATCATCACCACTTACAATAACTACCATCCCACTTTCACCACTTACAATAACTACCATCCCACCATCATCACCACTTACAATAACTACCATCCCACCATCACCACCTACAATAACTACCATCCCACCATCACCACCAACAATAACTACCATCCCACCATCACCACCTACACACCACTACCATCCCATCATCATCACCACCTACAATAACTACCATCCCACCATCACCACCTCAATAACTACCATCCCACCATCACCACCTACAATAACTACCTTCATCCCACCATCACCACCCAATAATAACTACCATCCCACCATCACCACCCAATAACTACCATCCCAACCATCACCACCCACAATAACCACTCATCCCACCATCACCACCCACAATAACCACCATCCCATCATCATCACCACCCAATAACTACCATCCCACCATCACCACCTACACAACTACCATCCCATCATCATCACCACCCACAATAACTACCATCTCACCATCACCACCTACAATAACTACCATCCCACCATCACCACCTACAATAACTACCATCCCACCATCACCACCTACAATAACTACCATCCCACCACCACCCACAATAACTACCATCCCACCATCACCACTCACAATAACTACCATCCCACCATCACCACCTACAATAACTACCATCTCACCATCACCACCTACAATAACTACCATCCACCATCACCACTCTACAATAACTACCATCCCACCATCACCACCTACAATAACTACCATCCCACCATCACCACCCACACAACTACCATCCCACCATCACCACCCAATAACTACCATCCCACCATCACCACCTACAATAACTACCATCCCACCATCACCAATAATAACTACCATCCCACCATCACCACTCCACACAGTTCCACCATCCACCATCACCACCCACAATAACTACCATCCCACCATCACCACCCACAATAACTACCATCCCACCATCACCACCTACAATAACTACCATCCCACCATCACCACTCACAATAACCACCATCCCACCATCACCACCTACAATAACCACCATCCCACCATCACCACCCACAATAACTACCATCTCACCATCACCACCCACAATAACTACCATCTCACCATCACCACCTAATAACTACCATCCCACCATCACCACCTCACAATAACTACCATCCCACCATCACCACCCACAATAACTACCATCCCACCATCACCACCCACAATAACTACCATCCCACCATCACCACCCTAATCTACCATCTCACCATCACCACTCCAATAACTACCATCCCACCATCACCACCCACAATAACTACCATCCCACCATCACCACAATAACTACCATCCCACCATCACCACTCACAACTACCATCTCACCATCACCACCCACAATAACTACCATCCCACCATCACCACCTACAATAACTACCATCCCACCATCATCACCACAATAACCACCATCCCACCATCACCACCACACAACTACCATCCCACCATCACCACCTGCAATAACTACCATCCCACCATCATCACCACCCACAATAACTACCATCCCACCATCACCACCCACAATAACCTCCATCCCACCACCATCACCACCCACACACAATCACTATCTCACCATCACCACCTACAATAACTACCATCCCACCATCACCACCCACAACTACCATCTCACCATCACCACCCACACAACTACCATCCCACCATCACCACCTACAATAACTACCATCCCACCATCACCACCCAACTTCCTCACCATCCCACCATCACCACCCACAATAACTACCATCCCACCATCACCACCCACAATAACTACCATCCCACCATCATCACCACCCACAATAACTACCATCCCACCATCACCACCTACAATAACTACCATCCCACCATCACCACCTACAATAACTACCATCCCACCATCACCACCCACACAACTACCATCCCACCATCATCACCTACCAATAACTACCATCCCACCATCACCACCACAATAACTTCATCCACCATCATCACCACAATAACCATCCCACCATCACCCACCTACAATAACTACCATCCCACCATCACCACCCACAATAACTACCATCCCACCATCCATCACCACCCACACCATCTCACCATCACCACCTACAATAACTACCATCCCACCATCACCACCACAATAACTCACCATCCCACCATCACCACCACAATAACTACCATCCCACCATCACCACCTACAAAACTACCATCCCACCATCACCACCTCAAAACTACCATCCCACCATCACCACCCACAATAACTACCATCCCACCAACACCACCCACAATAACTACCATCCCACCATCACCACCCACAAAACTACCATCCCACCACCACCTCCACAACCATCCCACCATCACCACCTACACAACTACCATCCCACCATCACCACCCACAATAACTACCATCCCACCATCACCACCCAATACCATCCCACCATCACCACCCAATAACTACCATCCCACCATCACCACCTACATTCAAATAACTACCATCCCACCATCACCACCAACAATTACTACCATCCCACCATCACCACTACACCATCCCACCATCACCACCAAGGCTAACTTACCATTCCACCATCACCACCCAACTACCATCCCACCATCACCACCTCTTAACCACCATCCACCATCACCACCGAATAACTACCATCCCCATCACCACCTACAATAACACCATCCCAACCATCACCAATACCATCCCATCAACCACCCAACCATCCCAATAACCACCATCCCACCATCCCCATCACCACCCAATAACTACCATCCCACCATCACCACCCCCACATAACTACCATCCCAATCACCCACAATAACTACCATCCCACCATCACCACCCAATAACTACCATCCCACCATCACCACCAATCCCACCATCATCACCACCCACAATTAACTAATCCCACCATCACCCACACAACCACTATCCCACCATCATCACCACCCACAATAACCACCATCCCACTCATCACCACTCTAACTACCATCCCACCATCACACCACCTGCTAACTACCATTCACCACACCACCCAATAACCATCCTACCCATCACCACCCATCACCACAACAACCACCATCCCACCCATCCCACCACCTAACCACCATCCCACCATCACCATAACTACCATCCACAATAACCACCATCCCACCATCACCACCCACAATACATCCCACTCACCACCCAACTACCATCCCACCATCACCACCCAATAACTACCATCCCACCATCACCACCCAATAACTACCATCCCACCATCACCACCCACAATAACTACCATCCCACCATCATCACCACCCACAAAACTACCATCCCACCACCACCCACAATAACTACCATCCCACCATCACCACCTACAATAACTACCATCCACCATCATCACCACCCACAATAACTACCATCTCACCATCACCACCTACAATAACTACCATCCCACCATCACCACCCACATAACTACCATCCCACCATCACCACCCAATAACTACCATCCCACCATCACCACTCACAATAACTACCATCCCACCATCACCACCCACAATAACCACTATCCCACCATCACCACCCACAATAACTACCATCCCAATACTCACCACCACAATAACTACCATCCCACCATCACACCAACAACTACCTTCCATCCCACCATCACCACCCACAATAACTACCATCCCACCATCACCACCTACAACTACCATCCCACCATCACCACCCAGTAACACCATCCCACCATCACCACCCACAACTACCATCCCACCATCACCACTCCAATAACTACCATCCCACCATCACCACCATACAATAATTACCATCCCACCATCACCACCCACAATGACTACCATCCCACCATCACCACCCACAATAACTCCCATCCCACCATCATCACCAACCACAATAACTACCATCTCACCATCACAACTACTACCATCCCAACACCACCACAATAACTACCATCCCACCATCACCACCTACAATAACTCCACCACCACCCACAATAATCATCCCCACCATCACCACCCACAACTACCATCCCAACATCCACTAACAACTCATCACCACCCACAATAACTACCATCCCAACCATCACCACCCACAATAACTACCATCTCACCATCATCATCCCACCATCACCACCCACAATAACTACCATCCCACCATCACCACCTACAACTACCATCCCACCATCACCACCCACAATAACTACATCCCACCATCACCACCCACAAAACTACCATCCCACCATCACCACTCCACAATAACTACCATCCCACCATCACCACCCACATCCCACCATCACCACCTACAATAACTACCATCCCACAACACTCACCACCCAATAACTACCATCCCACCACCCACCAACAACACCATCCCACCATCAACAATCAATTAACTACCATCATCACCCAATAACTACCATCCCACCATCACCACCCACCAATAACTACCATCCCACCATCACCACCTACAATAACTACCATCCCACTACCATCACCACCTACAATAACTACCATCCCACCATCACCACCCACAATAACTACCATCCCACCATCACCACCCACAATAACTACCATCCCACCATCACTTACAGAACACAGTAATGTATTATCCAAGGCAGGAGATGCAGCACTTGACAAGGGCGAGGTAAGCGGGGGCAGGTGAGAGTTGTGTGGTTGAACATGTGCATTCCGTCCATGCAAACAGCTATTTTGATTTTTGTTCATATATTTTAATTTTATACGTTATTATTAAATAATAATAATAATAATAATAATAATAATAATAATAATAATAATAATAATAATTTCCCAGCCCATGAAAACAAAACAAAATTATATGTCAGCTTCTGAAGCCCAAGACAGTGTAGGGTCAACAGAGGCTAAATATAGAGGGTAAAAGAGCTTAGGGGTGCATGTATGAGGTGTCGGGTGAGCCACGGGAGGTGGGAGTCGTCCAATTAGTGGTAACTGGATTATTACGGGGTATATAAGGGGTCAGTTGGGCTGTCCAAGTCATCCCGCTGTTGTTCTTCGTCGAGCAAACTCTTTAGCGCGACTTCTTAACCTTCTCGCAAGAGAAAACCAACCAACTTCGATGGTGAACGCCGTGAAAGTCTTCAAGAAAACCGCCCCTAATGGTACGTCACTGGCTGTTGCCACCCTTAGGTAGAATAATTTATTTGGGAAATTAAAAGTACAAAGATATAAGTAAAAAAGGCGGAGTACTGTTCCTATTTGGATATACTGTACTACACAGTACTGTATATCATTACTGGCTTCCCTCACCCAGTGTTCCAATAATCTATAAATCGTATATGGTAGCCAGGCGTCGTTGTTGTTCTCTTGGTTTTGTACAAAAATCTCACGTAACTTGAACAAGCGTCCTTTACGCGACTTTACAAAGACTAAAACTCTCCTCAAATTCTGACAGGGTTTCATCAGGGTGAAGTAGTGAAGCAATGTCGCATAAGTATATGCTGTATATTACACAATTATGCTCCGTCACGCAGCTTTTGTCGTCAACTTGTCCAACAACCCTCACTAGTTTTTGAAAAGTCAGCTCTTACACATGTGATGTAGTTATATTTTGTGATGGTGATATCTTTTTACATACTTTAATGCGATTTGAACTTAGTCCATTTTACCTGTATTTGACAATTAGTGTAAATTTTGTGACGATAACTTAAAATGTTAAAATTACCGACCTGTTTAATGTTTTCCATTAAATGATCATAAATATAACAGTAATAGAACAGATGAAACAGTTTTCTGAAAGAGTTCGTAAATTTTATTTAAAATTTCCTGTCCGTTTAAATTTTATTTTTATTTTACTATTAATCGTCTGACCAACAATCAGTATATCCTTATAATCCTTATTAGCATTTAATTTAAAATGTGAGGTACAATCACTAAAAAAAATCTATACAAAATTGTGTTGAGAATATATGACAACAAACGAAGGATTTTGACAACCCTAACGAGACAACCGGAGTAGCAGTGTTCATTTTGAAATTCATTGACCCCCCCCACAAGTACCTTAAAATGTACCACTGTCAAATGAGTTCCTAGAGCGCCATCTCCAGTATATAACAAGGAGTTCGAGGGCTCATTCCAGCAGTTCAATGTACTGTGCTGTACTCAGGCGTGTCCTTATTGGTGAATTCTATATACGTACATAATCGGATATTCAGTTACTCGAAAACCAATGTTCTGTGTATCTAAAAATGCTGCCATTATTTCTGCATAAATGAATTTTTAATGAATCTTTACAAAACATGAAGTAATATAATGTACCGCTGTAGGTGTAGTGGACTCGATGCACTGAAGAATGTCAACACACACACACACACACACACACACACCTGAGTTACATCCTGACTGATGTTCACTGTTAATTTGCATACAATTTATAACTAACAACATTTTTAAGACCATGAATTATGATAACACACTATAACTGACATATTTATCAAGTAACTACATAGTGACTATAATTTAGCGTCTATTTTGATCAGTTTTAAGAGTTAGTGAAAATTTCTCAAGCCTAGAGGAACCCTCTCATGTAGAATTTATAAAAAGAGAAAAAAATGCAAGTACGGTTTTCTTTACAAAATGACTGACTTCTGACGTGCTGACCTACGATTTATGGTAAACGTTATAATTCATGTTGTCTTGTAATTAACAGAGCTTGAAATATTTGCCCTTCACGGAGGCTCAAGTTATTTTTTATTGTTTTTTGTTTAATCTCTTCCGCTTCAATACGGATTTTCGTGTGATAAAATGTTTTTTCCTACACTTTCCCAAACAGGATATGCATAGTTTTCATAGAAAAGTTCTTTGATTTCGAATATGAGGAATTTTAAATGTTATTATGCAATCAGAATTTGTTGTACACACATGTTCAAACGTTCCATGTCTCCTCCCCCACCCCCCCCACCCCCAAGAAACTAAGGCACCAAATGACCCGGCCCTCCAGTAACAAAAACAGCTAACGCAGGATAATAATTGTCCTAACAAAGTAACAATGAACAGACTAATCGTCCGAACGGTTAGTGGGCTGAGAAGTGGTGAAATGACAAATAAATTAATAAATAAATGAATGGTATAACGGTAGACTCTATTATGTTTTATTCCGGCAGGTAAAATCACCGTCTACCTAGGCCGCCGCGACTTCGTGGACAACACCTCTAGCACCGAACCTGTCGATGGCGTCGTAGTCTGTGACAATGACTACCTCCGTGGCCGCAAGGTCTTCGCCACCGTGAGTACCTAACTTTACAGGTTGGGGAAGTGAAGGCAGCCGAGTGGCGTGTCGGCCACGCTGCCTCCTTATGTACCAAAGGCTTAGGCTACAGTGTGTTGTATCTACACCGTTCTTAATGGGCAGTCAGGCTTAGGGGGCCCACTTACACCTTCACTCTAGTCCTCCAAACACATAATTTTGATCAGCTTTTCCTCAGTTGTTACACGTTCTCGGGAAGCTGGACTCTTAACTGTTAGTGTGTTAAAACTTCCACTAAAGCTTTCATTTGCAAACACTTGATGTTTCCTCTATATCAGAATCCAGTTTCACCCCGAGTTTCCTGTTACATGAAACTGTTCGTTTACTGAGGCGATGCCTCAAACACAAACCAAGTTTATATTTCCTACCACAACAATTAAACTTGCTCTAGATACTGTAGACTCCGATTTGTAGAGAAACGTTGTGGACTGACCATAAACTATTATTCTCCTCGTTCTGTCACTCTCGTTCACCCTTCTGCGTCTCCCTCAGGTTACGGTCACGTACCGTTTCGGTCGCGAGGAGGATGAGATCATGGGGATCAACTTCAGCAAAGAGCTGCAGCTCACCACGCAGCAGATCTACCCCAACTCCAACCAGGACGAGCCTACCGGCGTCCAGGACAGGCTCATAAAGAAGCTTGGTGCCAATGCCTACCCATTCGCTGTCACCCTCCCTGAAAATGCCCCCTCCTCCGTCCAGCTCCACTCTGGTGACGACGAAACTGTGAGTGTCCCTAATCCCCAGTCTTGGGTGTTCTCCCCTGACCACTGGGACTGTTTGTTGACCTCTCCTGACCACCAGTCTTAAGGAATGAGTGACCTTACTCCGAGGAGCAAATTGACTCACCATTGTGCAACTGATAGCTTACCGTAATGGTAGTTCTATACCCGTGTATTTCCCAAGTGTAAACAAGATATCCATTCACATTAGAGGACTTTCACTTTATATAAATACTGGCCGGAGAATCCCGGCTCTGATCAAGTTTGTCTTTGGCCTGCTCATATACCGTGTTCGTGACAACGCAATCTACACTACATCCACTACACTATCTACACTACAGTTTATCAACTACACTATTATCTTCACTACATCCACTGCACTTCCTAAATAACATTCACAACATTATCTACGATAAATCCACTACGCTATCATCTACGCTAAATCCACTTCACTATACTTAGATAAATGTAAGCACACAATGCAAAAAAAACACAAAAAACATACCAAATATTAGGTCCATGTTAAAAAATATGGTAATGCACACGGGGCCCACAGAGAATTTTGATAACCATGCTCGACTAACACTAAGATATACTCGTGCATCACCACCCACATGTTCCCTGACGCCCCACTCTCTGTCACAGGCCAAACCCCTCGGTGTGATCTATGAGCTGCGTGTGTTCGTTGGTGACAATGGTGACGAGAAGCCCCACAGGCGCAACTCCGTCGCCCTTGCCGTCAGGAGGGTCCAGTACTCCCCTGCTGGAGGCAACAAGCGCCAACCCAGCACCCTCGTGTCCAAGGGCTTCGCTCTCTCCTCCGGCAAGCTCAACATGGAAGTCACTCTTGACAAGGAACTGTACTACCATGGTGAGCAAGTCAAGGCCAACCTGAGCATCAATAACTCCTCCAAGAAGACTGTCAAGTCTGTCAAGGTGGCTGTGATCCAGCACGTCGAACTCACCATGACCAACAACCAGTTCACCCGCGAGGTAGGTCAGGCCCTCATACCTTCCTCACCCCTACCCCACACTCTTACCCTCCTTACCCCTACTCAACACTCCTACCTTCCTCACCCCTACCCAACACTCCTACCTTCCTCATCCCTGCCCCACACTCTTACCTTCCTCATCCTTACCCCTCACTCCTACCTTTCTCACCCCTACCCCACACTCTTACCTTCCTCACCCCTATCCCACACTCCTACCTTCCTCACCCCTACTCAACACTCCTACCTTCCTCACCCCTACCCAACACTCCTACCTTCCTCACCCCTACCCCATACTCTTACCTTCCTCATCCTTACCCCTCACTCCTACCTTTCTCACCCCTCCCCATACTCTTACCTTCCTCACCTCTATCCCTCACTCCTACCTTCCTCACCTCTATTCCTGACTCCTACCTGCTCACCCCTACCTCTCACGCCTACCTAGCTCATCCCTATTCCATACTCCTACCCTACTCCTAATTAGTTTTGTAATCCATCACATCAAATATTTGTGAAAAATAAAACTCGCTTAGATAAAACACGATACACTTAATGATGAAACACAGTCTCCTACCGAACGAATTAACTTTACATTTAATATTATCTTAACTTTATAAAACTTGGTGTTGTAACATAGCATATTGCTCCCCCGACAGGTGTCTTCACTGGAGTCCAAAGAGGGCTGCCCCATCACCCCCGGCAGCAACCTGCAGAAGGCCTTCAACCTCACCCCGCTTGCCTCCTCCAACAAGGCCAAATTTGGCATCGCCCTTGATGGCAAGCAGAAGGTAACAGCCATTTATTTAGATTTTCTTGCACAATGCTTTTAAGATATAACACCCTGTATATGTGAAGTTAAAAGACTACTTACTCAAAATCAGTAAACACACACACACACACACCATACATATGCTGTATAAGATTAAAAAAATATACGTACAGTATTTCCTCACACGGCCAACAATATTTAAGAGTAAGATTATGAACAAGTGTGACCCACTCACTCTTCTCCCACAGGACTCTGACGCTAACCTTGCCTCCTCCACCATCGTGGCTGCCGGCAAGAGCGCCAACGATGCTCTTGGTATCGTGGTGTCCTACTCCCTCCGCGTCAAGCTGAACTGCGGTGCCTTGGGCGGCGAGCTGGTGGCTGACCTGCCCTTCAAGCTCATGCACCCCGCCCCTGGTTGGTTTCCTTTTGTAAATTGGCAGCATCCGCGTGTATATAGGCATAGCGTGGGCTGACTGGGTCTTCCCTAGCATAATATTCACTTGTGTCCCACACAGCACTCAATTCCTTCATCTAACGCACCAACTTAACCTAGTCTAACCTAACCTACAGCTAATCCAATTTAGAAGTGGCGACACTGGCGAATGTCATGAAGGAGACGTACTAATCTCCCAAGGTTATGTCCTCATACTTGTTGATTTTGCCTTCATAATAATATTATAAATTTCTGATCACTATAAACATGGTATGAAGGTTTACATTACTAAAGAGATAACAGGCTAGGTTGAGATAACAGGCTAGGTTGAGATAACAGGCTAGGTAGAGATAACAGGCTAGGTAGAAGAGAAGTACCGGTTTTATCAACTTTCGATATACAGTAAACTGGTTGCAGGGTCCAGAAATAACTGACCATCTACAGCTGATAATTCCCCCAAATAATTCCAAGGGTAAAGAAATAAAATTTGAATTCAAATATCATAATAACGGTGCTACAAAAACGAGTAATATCAAACATTTTTGAGTGACAGCCTCATGATCTACACCGCAGCTGTAATATTTTTAGTTGAGAATACTGAATGGGTCCTCAAATTCTTGATAACCCAAGAGTATCGCAGGAGTCCTTGTCTGATAATCAAAATCTTAAAATAATTTGTTGCTCTTGATTTTGTATTAAGTTTCTGAACAGATATTCATGTCTCACTGTTTAAACATTACCCAGATTAAGACTGAGATGTTGTGCCTGCAGGTACTACCATCAAGGCCCGCCCTGACGCTGGCTACACTGGTGGTGAGGACCTAGAGTTCGAGGACTTCGCCCGTCTGCGCCGCGGCGTCAGCGTTGACCAGAACTAAGGTTCTAATCTCCACATCTACACTCGCTTCCTCACTTGCCGATTACCTTGATCTCCACGGTTCATCGATCGAACGAACGATACGGGATTTTTTCGAAACGAAGCCGACGTCGTGACAAGTTTTCAGCGTTGCGCGCTCAGTATGATATTTTGCTCGCGTTCCCGCGCTGCCCACACTGACCTCACGTCAAAATCTCTCACCTGCACAGGTTGCAGAGGCTCATCGCCATCTTGGGTCATGGTGTGGGCAATCAAGGTCAACCATCATCAGCACCCACGTGTCATCTGGTATGGGCAGCTCGCGAACTGCCTGGGCTTTGTGAATGTATTTTCAGTTCGTCTGATGCCCGCCTTGGGCAGCACCTACGCTGTGCATGTGATTTATGACTTTTCTGTTTTAGCATTTTTTTTTTTTTAGTTTTTGTTCCACAAATTCATTTAAAAGTGCTCGAAAATATCAGAGCATTTTAATTTGCTAACATAATTCCAGCAATCTAAATCAATTGGCGTTTCTATTTTATTTTATGCTAATAAAAAAAATAATAAGCCTCTTTTTTACTTTTCCTTTAATGTACTTCTGACTCACACCACATGCCTTTGAAACCCAGAAAAACGTAATGTTCCTTACTCTAATAACATTAATCTCTTAAATCTGCCATACAATGTTAATTTTTATTGTTGACATGACCAACAATGACTCGTGTTATTACAAACATTTCCTTCACATATTACACAAACACAAAGTCATTTAGCATCTAAGATTCATCACACCACCGCCCCATTCCACCAGGGTGAGGTGCAGCGTTCTCCATAACCTTCTTGAAAGAGATGTACAACTCTAAAAAAAAAATAATTATTATTTTTTTTTTTTCAATTTCGCCTTGTGGTAAATATGGCTGGAAACACTGGTGCCGCTACACAATGTTATTCCGGTGAGCCTCTTCAGCTACCGTGATGCTGTTGACATCGGTATCATTATATTTTCTTGGCATAATTTGTGAATTTTGCACTAAGAAGAATAATAATAAAAATAAATATAATAATAATAAATAGCAGGGGAACCCAGCGTTGCTCAGGTGGATTCTTGAAAGGCAGCTCAGCGTATATCTAAGGCTACTCTATTAGCTACATTTCACTCCTTCAGTTCTCCGTAAAGAGCAGTTTTATAATGAATTTTCATACCATACATAACTATATTCCAGTTAATAATCTACAGTACCGCCTGGCCTCGCTTATCCCTCGACCTCACTATCACCATACGCGTCCAGGCATCTCCTCGGTTAGAACTTCGACTTAAATGTTGCTTCTGGAAAACCTCATTTGGTTAGCCTTGCCTTTGACGAGCTATATTTAACTCATGACCCCGACACACGACACGCAGACGAGGTGGTTGCAGTGATGGTTTTTGTACATTAGTGTTGGTGATAGTTGTACTGAAGTAGTGGTGGCGGTTGTACTATAGTGGTGGTGGTTGTACCGTAGTGGTGGTGGTTGTACTGTAGCGGTGGTGGTTGTACTGTAGGAGTGATGGTTGTACTGTAGTAGTGGTGGTTGTACTGTAGTGGTGGTGGTGGTGGTTGTACTGTAGCGGTGGTGGTTGTACTGTGGTGGTGGTGGTTGGCTACTGTAGCGGTGGTGGTTGTACTGTGGTGGTGGTGACTGAGTGGTGGTTGCAATGTAGTGGTGGGTGGTTGGTACTTGAAGTGGGGGTGGTTGTACTGTAGTGGTGGTGGTTGTAATGCAGTAGTGGTGGGGTAGTACTGTAGCGGGTGGTGGTTGTACTGTAGTGGTGGTAGCTGTAGTGTAGTGGTGGGTGGTGGTTGTACTTAGTGGTGGTGTGGTTGTACTGTAGTGGTGGTGGCTGTAGCGTAGTGGTGGTGGCTGTACTTAGTGGTGGTGGCTGTAGTGTAGTGGTGGTGGTTGTACTTTAGTGGTGTGGCTGTAATGTAGTGGTGGTGGTTGTACTGTAGTGGTGTGGCTGTAGTGTAGTGGTGGTGGTTGTACTTAGTGGTGGTGGCTGTAGTGTAGTGGTGGTGTGTACTTAGTGGTGGTGGCTGTAGTGTGGAGTGGTGGTGGTTGTACTGTAGTGGTGGTGGCTTGCACTTAGTGGTGGTGGTTGTACCTAGTGGTGGTGGCTGTAGTGTAGTGGTGGTGGTTGTACTGTAGTGGTGGTGTTTGTAATGTAGTGGTGGTGTTTTTGCATGTGGTGGTGGTGGGTGGTTGTACAGTGGTGGTGGTTGTACTGTAGTGGTGGTGATGGTAGTGGTGGTGGTTGTACTGTAGTGGTGGTGTTTGTACTGTAGTGGTGGTGTTGTACTGTGTGTGGTGTTGTACTTAGTGGTGGTTGTACTGTAGTGGTGGTGGTTGTATTGTAGTTGTGGTGTTTGTACTGGTGGTGGTTGTACCTAGTGGTGTGGTGGTGGCTGTAGTGTAGTGGTGGTGGTTGTACCTGGGTGGTGGTGGTTGTACTGTAGTGGTGGTGGTTGTACTGTAGTGGTGGTGGTTGTACTGTAGTGGTGGTGGCTGCTAGTGTGTGGTGGTGTTTGTTATAGTGGTGGTTGTACTTAGTGGTGGTGGTGTGTAGTGGTGGTGGTTGTATTGTAGTGGTGGTGCTGGGGTGGTGGTTGTACTGTAGTGGTGGTGGTTGTACTTAGTGGTGATGGCTGTAGTGTAGTGTGGTTGTTGTGTGGTGGTGGTTGGCTGTAGGTGGTTGTGTGTGTTAGTGGTGGTGTTTTATTGGTGGTGGTTGTGGTGTGGTGTAGTTGTGGTGGTTGTATGTAGTGGGTGGTGGTTGTACTGTAGTGGTGATGGCTGTAGTGTAGTGGTGGTGTTTGTATTATAGTGGTGGTGGTTGTACTTGGTGGTGATGGCTGTAGTGTAAATATACGATCTGTGCTGGATCTGAGGCTTTTGTCTGTACTTCCACCACCCACCACAACCTTGTCCAACACAGTTCTCAAGTTGTGTATTTTGCGACTTTGAACATTTCCGTTGTATTGTGTGTGTGTGTGTGTGTGTGTAATAATAATAATAATAATAATTAACGGTTTATTAAGTTCTGCAGCCCGAGCTGAAAATATACATTGGACATAAATGACTTATTACATACATTGGTGGTTTAACAAAAGCCTTCATTAGAGAAAGGTAAAGGAACATACAGTGAACATACAGATTAATGTAGGTGTTGAACAACAAACATGTAGTGTAGTAACTTCCTCCCAGATGGTGTTAGGAGGACCTACGTGGTGTAGTAGTTCCCTCACAGATGGTGTTATGGGGACCTGACGTGGTAGTAATTTCACAGATGGTGTTATGAGGGCCTCACGTGTGTAGTAATTCCCCACAGATGGTGTTATGAGGGCCTGACGGGTGTAGTAATTCCCTCACAGATGGTGTTATAGGGCCTCACGTGGTAGTAATTCCCTCACAGATGGTGTTATGAGGGACCATGTGTAGTAATTCCTCACAGATGGTGTTATGAGGGCCCTACGTGTAGTAATTCCTCACAGATGGTGTTATGAGGGCCTGACGTGGTATAGTAATTCCTCACAGATGGTGTTTAGTGAGGGACCTGACGTGATGTGCACTTTCCACAGATGGTGTTATGGAGGGACCTGACGTGGTATAGTAATTTCACAGATGGTGTTGTGAGGGACCTGACGTGGTGTAATTCCTCACAGATGGTGTTATGAGGGCCTGACGGTATAGTAATTCCCTCACAGATGGTGTTGTGAGGGACTGACGTGGTATAGTAATTCCCCACAGATGGTGTTGTGAGGACCTGACGGTAAAATTCTCACAGATGGTGTTGTGAGGGACTGACGTGGTATAGTAATTTCACAGATGGTGTTGTGAGGACCTGACGTATAGTAATTCCTCACAGATGGTGTGTGTGAGGGACCTGACGTGGTATAGTAATTCCCTCACAGATGGTGTTGTGAGGGACCTGACGTGGTATAGTAATTCCCCACAGATGGTGTTATATGAGTGAGGTGTGGTCCCAGTCCTTGTGTGTGTGTGTCATGTTGTTTTATATCTCGCACAATAACTCTGATACAACATACTGTACCTTAATACCTCGTTAATTTTAGGCAATTCAGTAAATTAAGGTTGTCACACTAGCGAACACATCATCTTAGATATAAACAAAAAATTATTTAGTGGTGAAAGTTAATATATCATTTACATACTTGAGGACATCCAGGATTTTCAAGGATCCTCAGCACCCCTTGGACCTCTGGTGAACGGAAATAAAGTCCCAACGAAAAAGTCAAGTAAGACTTGTACACATTCACAACACAATATATATGTATATATATATATATATATATATATATATATATATATATATATATATATATATATATATATATATATATATATATATATCTTGATAAAATCACACGGGAAAATGGAAACAACGGAGTACCTTAGCTTGTTAAAGGAATGTAATGAAGAGCTTAGTATGCCCTTAGCAAAGTTGTTTAACATGTCCTTAAAACGGGTGTAGTACCAGAATCTCGGAGGATAGCGAATGTAATACCGATTTTCAAGAAGGGAGATAGATCACTATCCTCTAACTACCGTCCAATCAGTCTAATATCAATAGTAGGCAAATTACTGGAAGCAATCATTTCAAACTCTATTCGAAATTACCTTGAGAAGCACCAATTGATCAATGATTCCCGCATGGCTTCACAAGCGGGCGTTCTTGTCTAACTAATCTATTAACATTCTTTTCATTAGTTTTCGAAACGGTGGACGAGGGGCACAATTATGATGTGGTATATCTCGACTTTAGCAAAGCCTTCGACAGAGTCCCACGAAAGACTAATTAGAAAGGTAGAAGCACATGGCATCAAAGGTGATATTCTTAAATGGATTTGGGCGTGGTTACAGGACAGGAAACAGCGAGTGAGCATTAACGGCACTAAATCCCAGTGGAGCAACGTCACTAGTGGAGTTCCCCAAGGCTCAGTACTTGACCATAAACGACATAGATATCGGCATAGACAGCTACATAAGTAAATTTGCTGATGACACTAAAATAGGACGTGTTATTAAATCTGGCGAGGACTCCACAAAACTACAGGAGCATCTAAACAAATTTTTCGAATGGTCTGAAAAATGGCAGATGAAATTCAATGTGTACAAATGTAGAGTACTCAGTATAGAGATGTAAACAGGGAAACCAGTTACGGATGAACAACGATGCCATTGAGAAATCCGACTGCGAGAGAGATTTAGGAGTAAATAATAAGTAGGAACCTTAAGCCAAGTAAACAAAGTGTATTTGCTTGAAACAAGGCATAAAGTACTGGGTTCATACAAAGGAGTGTAGTTACAAGACTAAGGAGAGGTCATCTTACGATTATATCTGCGCTTGTGAGACCTCACCTGGATTACGCAGTTCAGTTCTGGTCACCGTATTACAGAATGGATA
Source organism: Homarus americanus (assembly GCF_018991925.1). NCBI lineage: Eukaryota > Metazoa > Arthropoda > Malacostraca > Decapoda > Nephropidae > Homarus > Homarus americanus. The sequence continues at coordinate 7,179,196 of NW_024714177.1, forward strand.
TAGAATCCTTGGAAAGAATTCAGAGGAGAATGACAAGACTAATCCCGCATTAGGAACCTTGAGTATAGAGACGTTAAAGCATCTTAATTTGCACCTCGAGAGACGTAGAGCAAGGGGGCACATGATAGAGGTGTATAAATGGAAATCAGGGCTAAACAAAGGATATTACAAAGGTACTCAAACTATCCAACCAGGAGCGAACTCGTAACAATGGTTTTAAATTAGACAAATCTAGATTTGGGCGCGAAATAGGTAAACATTGGTTTAGAGTAGTGGATGAGTGGAACAAGTTACCAAATATCATCATTAACTCGAGTACGCTGGATAGCTTCAAACATAGGTTGGATGGATATATGAGCAATAGGGGTTGGGTGTAAATGGGACTGCCCAGTATGAATAATAGGCCCGCTGCAGTTTCCTCCATTCTTATGTTCTTATGTTCTTATGTAGTGTAGTGGTGGTGGTTGTATTATAGTGGTGGTGGTTGTACTTAGTGGTGGTGGTTGTACTGTAGTGGTGATGGCTGTAGTGTAGTGGTGGTGTTTGTATTATAGTGGTGGTGGTTGTACTTAGTGGTGATGGCTGTAGTGTAGTGGTGGTGGTTGTATTATAGTGGTGGTGGTTGTACTTAGTAGTGGTTGTTGTTTATGGTGGTGTGTTGTACTTAGTGGTGATGGCTGTAGTGTGGTGGTGGTTTTATATATAGTGGTGGTGGTTGTACTTAGTAGTGGTGGTTGTTGTGTAGTGGTGGTGGTTGTACTTAGTGGTGATGGCTGTAGTGTAGTGGTGGTGGTTGTACTGTAGTGGTGGTGGTTGTACTATAGTGGTGGTGGTTGTATTGTAGTGGTGGTGGTTGTGTACTTAGTGGTGGTGGTTGTACTGTAGTGGTGGTGGTTGTACTGTAGAGGTGGTGGTTGTACTGTAGTGGTGATGGTGACTGTGGTGTAGTGGTGGTGTTTGTATTATAGTGGTGGTGGTTGTACTTAGTGGTGGTGCTAGTGTGGTAATTGGTGGTTTGTACTGTAGTGGTGGCGTTGTACTGTAGTGGTGGTGGTTGTACTGTAGTGGTGGTGGTTGTACTGTGGTGATGGCTGGCTGTAGTGGTGGTGTTTGTATTATAGTGGTGGTGGTTGTACTTAGTGGTGATGGCTGTAGTGTAGTGGTGGTGGTTGTACTGTAGTGGTGGTGGTTGTACTGTAGTGGTGGTGGTTGTACTGTAGTGGTGATGGCTGTAGTGTAGTGGTGGTGTTTGTATATAGTGGTGGTGGTTGTACTTAGTGGTGAGTGGCTGTAGTGTGGTGGTGGTTGTACTGTAGTGGTGGTGGTTGTACTGTAGTGGTGGTGGTTGCATACATAGTGGTGGTGGCTGTAGTGTAGTGGTGGTGGTTGTACTGTAGTGGTGGTGGTTGTACTTAGTGGTGGTGGCTGTAGTGTAGTAGTGGTGGTGGTTGTAGTGTAGTGGTGGTGTTTGTATTGTAGTGTGGTGGTTGTATGATGGTAGCTGTGTGGTTTTAGTGGTGGTGGTTGTACTGTAGTGGTGGTGGTTGTACTTAGTGTGGTGGTGGTTGTACTTAGTGGTGGTGGTTTGTACTTAGAGTGGTGATGGCTGTAGTGTAGTGGTGGTGGTTGTATTGAGTGGTGGTGGTTGTGCTGTAGTGGTGGTGGCTGTAGTGTAGTGGTGGTGGTTGTACTTAGTGGTGGTGACTGTAGTGTAGTGGTGGTGGTTGTAGTGTAGTGGTGGTGGTTGCACAAAGTGGTGTGGCTGTAGTGTAATAGTGGTGGTGGTTGTAGTGTGTAGTGGTGGTGGTTGTAGTAGTGGTGGTGGTGGTTGTAGTGGTGGTGGTGTGTAGTGGTGGTGGCTGTAGTGTAGTGGTGGTGGTTGTAGTGGTGGTGGTTGTAAGTGGTGGTGGTGTGTGGTGGTGGTGGTGTGTAGTGTAGTGGTGGTGGTGGTGTAGTGGTGGTGGTTGTAGTGTAGTGGTGGTGGTTGTACTTAGTGGTGGTGGTGGGTTGTACTTAGTGGTGGTGGTTGTAGTGGTGGTGATTGTACTGTAGTGGTGGTGGTTGTAGTGGTGGTGGTTGGTACTAGTGGTGGTGGCTGTAGTGTAGTGGTGGTGGTTGTAGTGTAGTGGTGGTGGTTGTACTTAGTGGTGGTGGCTGTAGTGTAGTGGTGGTGGTTGTAGTGTAGTGGTGGTGGTTGTAGTGTAGTGGTGGTGGTTGTAGTGTAGTGGTGGTGGTTGTAGTGTAGTGGTGGTGGTTGTAGTGTAGTGGTGGTGGTTGTAGTGTAGTGGTGGTGGCTGTACTGTAGTGGTGGTGGTTGTACTGTAGTGGTGGTGGTTGTACTGTAGTGGTGGTGGTTGTAGTTACTCGGTAAAAGTTATAATGATCATGGTGACTTTAGTTGTTGTGTGTAGGTTGTGGTGTTATTAGTGGTGTTTAGTAGTAATGGTGATGATTGTGGATGTAATAAGTTAGTAACAGTAGTATATCTAATAATAGTACGGTGTTACTAATTATAGTACCACTATTACTACGACTACTACTAATACCTGTAGTAATAATATCCTGTCACTTGCTTAAGGTTTCGTGTGTTACGTCATGACAGTTAGACAATCAGGTGACGTTCCTCGTGCTGCACCATGTTGTGACATTTCCTGTCCCCTCCCCCAAACACACACACTATATATATATATATATATATATATATATATATATATATATATATATATATATATATATATATATATATATATATATATATATTGATAAAATCACACGAGCGCGGTATCTGATTATAATCAGCGAAAATATGGAAATGGACATCAAGACAAGAACACACACACTTAAACATACTGTACGTACTCAATTACACACATAGACATTTCAGTTTTGTGTCAGTTTAGACGTTATTACATCCCCCTTTCTCCCTCCCTCCTTCCCCACCTCATCCCCCCCTTCATCCTCTGCCTTCCTCCCCACCCCACACCTGATCCGGTTCTTATCAGCTGTTATCGTCATTATAAAAGCAGTAAACAAGATATCCTAACCCGATAGTGATGGCTGAGTCCAACCTGACATCGACTTTAACCTATGTTTAATAGCCTGTGATATTAATTACAGGACACTGACCGGACACCTGAAAATTAGGCACCCTAGTTTATTTCACCTGAAGATTAAACACCATAACGTCGCCTGGAGGTATTAAGTTAGGTTATGTTAGCGTACCGTACAGTCTTGAACTACAGTATTTCTAAGAAATCTTCCGACTCTTAAGTTTCCTGTTAGATTAATCAAATCTGTTCTAATGAAGTTAAAGTATCCTACTATACCCTGGTTATTTAATCCCAAATAAATGCCTTTTTTATCATATCAAGATCTGGTGGTCTACTGTGTATTACACCTATAATTAAATTTTCTTTGCCTTCGTTCAACCCTGTCCAAACTGTTTCTGTATTAATATCAGTTTCATTTACTTTTTTTACTAATTTTTCTCTCCATTTCACATTTAACAGTTAACTCGTGAATTTATGTGTTTCTACGTTTCTGTGAAAGCTATTATTATAATCTATTCTTTCTGCTGACATAATAAACCTCCAGGCTACAGTATCTTCCCTCTGTTGATATTCTGGTTTATCTTCCAAATTTAATTTTATAGTCGTTTCAGAAACATTCTCTTGTTACCCTTATGTTACATATTCCTGTGCCCACTGCGGCTTCCTTCACTCTTACGCTTTTGTTTGCTTAGCAGTATAAAGACCATCACATCCTGCCACCTACTCCCTTGAGCGAACTCGCCCGGTCCTATACACATAAACCCGTCCCCTGCATCTAGGTGTGTTTCTGCCATAGAAATTATTCCTCATTATTTTTTTATGGCAGACTGTGGGAGGTAGTGTGGCCTCCCAGTACACCACCGCACGTATGTGTCAGTCCAGTGCGTGACTCGTATTTCACACACAGGTTTGATATGATACGTGAATCCCCTATGTGATCTTGATATTTGTGTTAGTCTTTATTACATACTAAAGGTGATGTCATACTATTGGTCTGATTCACACCGGATATGAATCACACTTTATCACCGCAATGAGGACAGGGTCGCGCCTGAGAAAAATGAATTGCCACCCCAAGAGAAAATTTTCTGCCCTTGGGAGTAGCATGTTAAATAGGTGGACGGAAAAAAAGTCCACAGGAAAAAAAAGTCACATGACATGTACACATTGACAACATATATATATATATATATATATATATATATATATATATATATATATATATATATATATATATATATATATATATATATATATGATGGCATTGCACGTAGATTAGGTTAGGTTAGGTAAGGTTTTTTCCGTGCCTTTTTATCTGTGACTTTTTTCTTGCGACTTTTTTTCCTGGATTCGTTAAATATGATGCAGACGAGAATCTCGCCAGTAGTGCAGATCAGTGAGATCCTATGATAGTTACTGCAGCTCATTCTGACTCCCCTATTATATATATCACGACAATGGCGGCCTCGCGTTCCCATATAATATGCAGCAAAAAGTAGAAGTGGTTGGTCAGGGGGCGTCCTCCTGCTTTATATAACTCAACTATAATTCACTCTATTCCATTTTTTTTCCAACCTTCCCACACCCAGTTCCTCACTAACCCCCCCCCCCATTCTTTTTTTCCCAGCCTTCTAGAGCTTCACCTCTTTACCCACTCCCACCTTTTCACACGTAGAACAAAGACAGAATTTTCGTAATAAGTAAAAGATTAATTCATATATATCCGTAACAAAGTGATTAATCTGTTTACGGACATCCTAGTTTACAACATAGTCAGTATAGACGTCACCTACACTTGGGTGACGTGCCTACTCAATACACAAGTCGAGTCGATCGTGACTGTACATAATGGCACCGGCCACAGGTGTCACATATCATGCATGACCCTGATAATATGGACTGACTGATATGTGATAACAAGCTCACGAAAATATCAGTAAAAATAGAAAAGTCCGAGCTTTTGTGTTTTCAAAAGGTGCCTAAAAGAGGTAAAAAATTAAGTCAAACGGTACCCAAAAAAGCGGGAAGAAAGAGATCATAAGGGGCATAAAAGCAAAGAAAAACAAAGAACAAGAGATCAGACAAGGGGTGATGAAGTTAGGGTATACTTAGGGGTGGGTAAGGGTATACGACACAATGTGAAAACTGCATTTGGGTGGTGGTTCAGGTTAGGTTACGTTAGGTTATCTACTTATGGTCGACGAATATACCTCTCTCTAGTGACACCACTGATAAGGACTGTGCGTTATCTTATCACAGCCAGCCGTGATAACTCCCGCTCAGTCACCACCCACCAACTCCACCCAGAGCCTCTTCGCGACCAAAGTGACTTTGCTCTCTCTCTCTCTCTCTCTCTCTCTCTCTCTCTCTCTCTCTCTCATTGTATTATTGTTTTCTCTTTCTCTACCTCTTATTATTGATTCATGTTTCCATCTCTCCCTTTCACAAAATTCTAGTTTGCTGGGTCAGGCCGATGTAAAAAGCAGGATAAGAGGGAAAAGCTGGAGTGAGAGGCAGGTAAGGCTGGGGTGAGGGGCAGGGTAGGCTGGGGTGAGAGGCAGGGAAGGCTGGGGTGAGAGGCAGGGTAAGGCTGGGGTGAGAGGCAGGGTGCTGTTAGGGCTGAGGTGCGAGGCAGGGTGCTGAGTTAGGGCTGGGGTGAGAGGCAGGGGTGCTGGAGTTAGGCTGGGGTGAGAGGCAGGGGTGCTGAGTTAGGCTGGGGTGAGAGGCAGGGTGCTGAGTTAGGCTGGGGTGAGAGGTAAGGGTGCTGAATTAGGCTGAGGTGAGAGAGGCAGGGTGCTGGAGTTAGGCTGGGGGAGAGATGCAGGGGTGATGAATTAGCTGAGGTGAGAGGCAGGGTGCTGGAGTTAGGCTGGGGTGAGAGGCAGGGGTGCTGGAGTTAGGCTGGGGGTGAGGCAGGGGTGATGAATTAGGCTGAGGTGGAGAGGCAGGGGTGATGAATTAGGCTGGGGTGAGAGGGCAGGGGTGCTGAATTAGGCTGGGTGTGAGAGGCAGGGGGTGCTGAGTTAGGCTGGGGTGAGAGGCAGGGAGTAGGGAAGGTTGGGGTGAGAGGCAGGGGTGATGGATTAGGCAGGAGTGAGGCAGGGGTGCTAAATTAGGCTGGTGTGAGGCAGGGGTGCTGGAGTTAGGCTGGGGTGAGAGGTAGGGGTGCTGAGTTAGGCTGGGGTGAGGCAGGGTGCTGGGTAAGGCTGGGGTGAGATGCAGGGGTGATGATGGGTAGGCTGAGGTGAGAGGCAGGGGTGATGAATTGGGCTGGGGTGAGGTAGGGGTGCTGAGTTAAGCTGGGGTGAGAGGCAGGGGAGTAGGGTTAGAGGCAGGGTGTAGGGGTAGGTTGGGGTGAGAGGCAGGGTGTAGGTGAGGTTGGGGTGAGAGGCAGGGTGTAGGGTAAGGTTGGGGTGAGAGGCAGGGGTGTAGGGTAAGGTTGGGGTGAGAGGAGGCAGGGTGTAGGGTAAGGTTGGGGTGAGAGGCAGGGGTGTGGGGTGAAGGTTGGGGTGAGAGGCAGGGGTGTGTAGGGTAGGTTGGGGTGAGAGGCAGGGTGTAGGGTAGGTTGGGGTGAGAGGCAGGTGTAGGGTATGGGTTGGGGTGAGAGGCAGGGTGTAGGGTAAGGTTGGGGTGAGAGGCAGGGGTGTAGGGTAAGGTTGGGGTGAGAGGCAGGGGTGTAGGGTGGGATTGGGTTGAGAGGCAGGTGTGGAGTAGGTTGGGGTTGAGAGGCAGGGGTGTAGAGGTGGGGTTGGGAGGAGGCAGGGGTGTAGGGTAAGGTTGGGTGAGAGGCAGAGGTGTGGGAGTGGGTTGGGGGTGAGGCAGGGGTGTAGGGTGGGTTGGGGTTGGGGGCAGGTGTGGGGGTAGGTTGGGGTGAGAGGCAGGGTGTGGGGTAGGTTGGGGTGAGAGGCAGGGGTGTAGGGGTAAGGTTGGGGTGGGAGGCAGGGGTTGGGGTAGGTTGGGGTGAGAGGCAGGGTGAGGGTTGGGGCAGAGGTGTGGGGATGGGGTTGGGGTGAGAGGCAGGGGTGTAGGGTGGGTTGGGGTGAGAGGCAGTGTAAGGTGGGTTGGGAAGAGGCAGGGGTGTAGGGTAAGGGTTGGAGGTGGGGGTGTAGGGTAAGGTGGGGTGAGGCAGGGGTGTGGGTTGGGGTGGGGAGGCAGAGGTGCTGGGTAAGTTTGATCAGTTATCTTATAAGGTGTTATCTTATCATCCTCGTCAACCATGCATGATTCATGGTTTTAGGACGTGGGCCTCCTTAACTACCATGTACTGACAACTTACTCTCATCTGTGTACCTATACCCCTGCCTCTCATCCCAACCTTACCCTACTATACCTACACCTGCCTCTGCTACCATAGCACACACAAGCATGGCATGGCACAGTTGGGCTGGCTCTGGCTGGCTGACTCTCAGACCAGGGTGGACTGATGCTAAAATATGATGAACCAACATACTGTAAGTGTTAAGTGTAATAAATGACCTCACCGGATGTGTAATCTGACACGCGATCTGCTTCAGCGATGTTTATTTTATCATTGTCACTAAGCTTACTAAATTTTAAATGTTTATTACTAAATATATAATTGTAGTGTAATAATAATAATAATAATAATAAATAATAATATATAATATATTAATATTAATATATAAACGGTTTATCAAGAGAGTTGCAGCCGGTGGCTGAAAATACAGGCTTACATTTGATTTAGACATAATGATATAATATGCGTTGAATACATTTACAGGGCTGTGTGTGTGTGTGTGTGTGTGTGTGTGTGTGTGTGTGTGTGGGTGTGTGTGTGTGTGTGTGTGTGTGTGTGTGTGTGTGTGTGTGTGTGTGTGTGTGTGTGTGTGTGTGTGTGTGTGTGTGTGTGTAAAAAATTGAGATGTCATCCTTAAGGCGCCACAATAAGACTACAGGAAGCGTTCGTTATCTTAATGGCGTCATGGGGCTTGGGATTGGAAGGTGCGGGAGGGGGGCTCTCTCACGGGATGTCAAAAGATTATGAACTGTCTTCTATTACCTGGGTTGGGATTGGGTTAACTGGCGGGTGATGTCTGTAGGTGGTGGATGATATCGTAGCTGGCGGGTGATGCTGTAGGTGGTGGATGATATACTGTAGCTGGCGGGTGATGTACTGTAGGTGGTGGATGATATATTGTAGCTGGCGGGTGATGTACTGTAGGTGGTGGATGATATATTGTAGGCTGGCGGGTGATGTACTGTGGGTGGTGGATGATATATTGTAGGTGGTGGATGATATATTGGAGGTGGTGGATGATATATTGTAGGTGGCGGGTGATGAAGGTGGTGGATGATATATTGTAGGTGGCGGGTGATATATTGTAGGTGGTGGATGATATATTGTAGGTGGTGGATGATATATGTAGCTGGCGGGTGAGTGAAGGTGGTGGATGATATATTGTAGGTGGGGTGATGTACTGTAGATGGTGGATGATATATTGTAGGTGGTGGATGATATATTGTAGGCGGTGGATGATATATTGTAACTGGGGAGTGATGTAGGTGGTGGGTGATATATTGTAGGTGGTGGATGATATATTGTAGGTGGTGGGTGATATACTGTAGGTGGTGGGTGATATATTGTAGCTGGCGGGTGATGAAGGTGGTGGATGATATATTGTAGGTGGCGGGTGATATATTGTAGGTGGCGGGTGATATATTGTAGGTGATGGGTGATATATTGTAGGTGGTGGGTGATATATTGTAACTGGGGAGTGATGTAGGTGGTGGGTGATATATTGTAACTGGGAGTGATGTAGGTGGTGGGTGATATATTGAGGTGTGGGTGATATTGTAGGTGGTGGTGATATATTGTGGGTGGTGGGTGATATATTGTAGCTGGCGGGTGATGAAGGTGGTGGATGATATACTGTGGGTGGCGGGTGATATATGGTAGGTGGTGGGTGATATATTGTAGGTGGTGGGTGATATATTGTAGGTGGTGGGTGATATATTGTAGGTGGTGGGTGATATATTGTAGGTGGCGGGTGATATATTGTGGGTGGTGGGTGATATATTGTAGGTGGTGGATGATATATGTGGGTGGTGGATGATATATGTAACTGGGGGAGTGATGTAGGTGGTGGGTGATATATTGTAGGTGGTGGGTGATATATTGTAGCTGGGGGGTGATGTGGGTGGTGGATGATATATTGTAGCTGGCGGGTGATGATATATTGTAGGTGGTGATATATTGAGGGTGGTGGATGATATATTGTAGGTGGTGGGTGATATATTGTAGCTGGCGGGGTGATGTAGGTGGTGGGTGATATGTTGTGTAGGTGGTGGGTGATGATATATTGTAGGTGGTGGGTGATATATTGAGGTGGTGGATGATATATTGTGGGTGGTGGGTGATATATTGTAACTGGGGAGTGATGTAGGTGGTGGGTGATATATTGTAGGTGGTGGGTGATATATTGTAGGTGGTGGATGATATATTGTAGGTGGTGGATGATATGTTGTAGGTGGTGGATATATGTAGGTGGTGGATGATATATTGTGGCTGGGGGTGATGTGGTGGTGGATGATATGTTTAGCTGGCGGGTGATGTGTGTGGGTGGTGTGTGGCTGGCGGGTGATGTGGGTGGTGGATGATATATTGTGTGGGTGGTGTATTGTGGGTGGTGGGTGGTATATTGTGGGTGGTGGATGAGTATATTGTGGGTGGTGGATGATATATTGCGCTGGTGGGTGATGTACTGTAGGTGGTGGATGATATATTGTGGGTGGTGGGTGATATATTGTAGGTGGTGGGTGATATATTGTGGGTGGTGGATGATATATTGTAGGTGGTGGATGATATATTGCAGCTGGCGGGTGATGTACTGTAGGTGGTGGATGATATATGGCGCGGGTGATGTATTGTGGGTGGTGGATATATTGTAGCTGGCGGGTGATGTACTGTAGGTGGTGGATGATATATTGTAGCTGGCGGGTGATGTAGATGGTGGATATATTGTAGGTGGTGGGTGATATATTGTAGGTGGAGGGCTGATATACCTGGTGGGTAATATTCCAGGGTATAGAGAAGGTCATATTGTGGGTACACTAGTCTCCCCCGCCGTACGTACCATCACCGCCCGTCATACATTGTAATAACCTCACCTGCTGTTGCTGACTGGATGATTTGTTTTTTTCTACATAAACTACATTCCTAACGTAACGTAACGTAACCCGCACGCAGAGCTATAGGGTGTTAAGAATGTATGGGTACCCTCCACGTGAAGTGTTATAATCACTTATGAGTTCAGCTGTACAAGTGGTCGTACTACCAAAAGCACTATACCTTATGAGGAATTGTATTTGAGTGGAGTGGTCGGGTTATGTAGATGTCTAAATGTACAGATGAATGTGATGGTAATTTTCACGCACTGTTACTGGACGTTCGTCAACCTACCGAAAACGTTCGCGAACTTGGGAGTGTGTGCATGCTCCCCGAGAAATCGTGTGGTGAGCCAGCTCAGCCAGTATGTGTTGTGCGTTTGCCGAGTCAAGGTGTTATTGGTGTGCAGTGCGATAATCCACCAGTGTACCGTAATCTAGCAGAATACGAGTAAGTTAATCTATCAGTATACCATAAGATATTATCGTACGGTAATATGTCAGTGTACCATAAACTATTAGTGTGTATGTATAATAATAATTAATGGTTTATTAAAAGAGATGCAGCAGCCAAAAGGATGAAATATACAAGGGACAGAAATGACTTATTACATACTGTGACATGAGGGAGTGAACCGTTTAACAAAAGCTTTCATTACAAAAAAATCTGCAGTAAACATACAAATTATTGTTTACAATGGGTGGCAAGGGTTGCCCTTCTGTGTGAGGTCACGTAGGCCAAGTGCGCTGAGGTGTTGAGCAGCAAACACGTGGTACAGTAACGTGTTCACAGACAGCGTCGTGAGGGACCTCGCGTGGTACAGTAACGTGTTCACAGACAGCGTCGTGAGGGACCTCACGTGGTACAGTAACGTGTTCACAGACAGCGTCGTGAGGGACCTCGCGTGGTACAGTAACGTGTTCACAGACAGCGTCGTGAGGGACCTCGCGTGGTACAGTAACGTGTTCACAGACGGCGTCGTGAGGGACCTCACGTGGTACAGTAACGTGTTCTGGGCGTAGCGTCGTGAAGGACCTCGTGGGTACAGTAACGTGTTCACAGACAGCGTCGTGAGAGGGACCTCGTGGTACAGTAACGTGTTCACAGACAGCGTCGTGAGGACCTCACGACGTGGTACGGTAACGTGTTCACGGGCAGCGTCGTGAAGGGACCTCGCGTGGTACAGTAACGTGTTCACAGACAGCGTCGTGAGGGACCTCACGTGGTACAGTAACGTGTTCACAGACAGCGTCGTGAGGGACCTCGCGTGGTACAGTAACGTGTTCACAGACAGCGTCGTGAGGGACCTCACGTGGTACAGTAACGTGTTCACAGACGGCGTCGTGAGGGACCTCACGTGGTACAGTAACGTGTTCACAGACAGCGTCGTGAGGGACCTCACGTGGTACAGTAACGTGTTCACAGACGGCGTCGTGAGGGACCTCACGTGGTACAGTAACGTGTTCACAGACGGCGTCGTGAGGGACCTCGCGTGGTACAGTAACGTGTTCACAGACGGCGTCGTGAGGGACCTCGCGTGGTACAGTAACGTGTTCACAGACAGCGTCGTGAGGGACCTCGCGTGGTACAGTAACGTGTTCACAGACGGCGTCGTGAGGGACCTCACGTGGTACAGTAACGTGTTCACAGACAGCGTCGTGAGGGACCTCACGTGGTACAGTAACGTGTTCACAGGTGGTGTCGTGAGGGACTTCATATGGTGCCGTAGCAACTTGTTGACATACGTGGCGTCGCTACTCGCTAACTCACGGTCTTACAGGGTAACACCCCCAATCCACATCAACTACATTCTTTCACCCCCCTACCAGACCACCCTACTCAGCCTTCCCTTCTCTGCTCCGCGCCACGCCTTGTCCACTGCCCCTACACCTACCTCTCCCCCAGCCTGGACACAGCCAGCTGCCATTCGTCAACCTCGAACGTCCCCAAAACACTTTGTCAGTATCAGAGGGCAGTGGATAATTGTCAGCTGCCACGCCCACACAGCTGAGTTTCACAAACGAAGAGGGGAACTGTTGCATTCACATCAGGAAAACGTGGCCAGAGAGAGAGAGAATGAATGTGTATGTGTATATATGTGTGTGTGTATGTGTCGTGTGTGCGTCCAATTTAAGGAATAATTGTTCGTCTGTGTGCTTGGAGGTCCGAGGTCCGTAAACCTAGTACAGTACACCTGTCCTTTGCTCATCTCAGCCCCATATAGAACTTTTATAAAACGATCCCGAACCTAATTTTCGTATACTCCCGACAGACGAAAAAAAAAAACGTAACTATGTGTCAACAATGTACAAAGAGCATTTTTTTTTTTTTACAATTTGCCCCGCGAGGGGGATAGTTTATTGGGCACCCCCTTGCATCCTGTGGAAGGCGAAGCTCAGAAACGTTTACAAGCGCCCAACAGGGAAGTATGCGGAGTTCATGCGTGCTTGCCTTAATGACTCGTGCATTAAGAACGTAAATGCCTGAATGGCCATGGGTTTTGTCAGCAAGTTATATAAAGTGACAGGATAATAAGTGTGTGGGGGAAAGTTCCCGGCACAATTCATCTGTTTTTGACAAAGCGTGACAGGCCCCTAATAATGTCAAGTGACAGGCCTGTCTCTAGGAGGAGGGATATCTGGTCAGGGAGGGAAGAGGTGTTGGTAACGGCTAGGGACCATCAAAATAAAGACCTCGTCTTAAAGATCAAGGTCATCGACCAAAAGATGCCGTCACCATAGTTTTTGCGTGTGGAAGACTCGGGCACCGTTAGTGGTCCAGCTGAGGCAAATTAGTTCATGTTTTGTCGACTTGGGTTGAAGTTTTTATTCACTTACTTTTCTTTAATTGGTCGACCTGCGGTGGAGTGATCGTACGTCGAGTTAAATAAATTTGCCTGAACTCTCGTCGGGTTGATGCACTTCACTTTCATCACATCAGGATGTTTTATCCTCTCTTGTGTGACGTGAAGTAGTTTATTCTATGGAAAGTTATATTTATTTAATTTTTTCTAACTTCTGAGAGTTATGAGTTAGCAGCGTTTTCCTGTTCTAATTAAGGTAAATGTTTCGTCGTGGTAGTGAGACTGGTTCCTCCACACAACAGCAGGGCGGCGTCTCAATGGCCCCTATCACACGCAGGTGCACGCCTACCCACGCTTGCAACAGTGCTATAAATTCCTAACAAGTCCTCTCACCCGTCTGTAACAGCCCCTCACATAGGCCCAGCACCTCATCCTACGCCACGATGATAAAAAAATACAGCCTTCGTGCCCCGTGTTTCCATGGTCTCTGTCCCCTAGGAAGGTGAAATACATTTTGTATACGAAGTAGGAAAGACATACCCCAAACTTTGCTAGTGGGTGAACTTCACCTTCATTAACGACCAATATAACCACAAGGGTATAAGAGCTTCCATTACTAATAAGGACAGGACCTGTATACATGTAGATGAGGGAAGGTGTGTAGCTCATCAGACAACTTCCCCGTCAACAGGTCCTAACGAGGTCTTGTTTCACCTTGTCAGTTGAAGATATGTGTCAGTAATTAAAGATCATACATTACCATTTTTAATGAATTGTTGTGGTTACCAAAAATAGCAGTATTATTTAATTTGTCACGACTCGCTCTGTGTGTACTCGCGCAATTTAACTTGTCAGTGCACTCATAATTTGTTCTTGGTATTACATGAAACTTGAGTATTGAGTGTTTCAGTGATACTTGTTCATTTGGTTACTGGTGTAAGGCCCAGGGAAACTTAATATAATGGGCTTTAAACAAAATACATTCCGGATATTAAACCTACAGTACATAGTTACAGGCCAATAGTTCGTACACCTCGCTGTTAGTTACAGTCGGGGACAAAAGTTCGTTCCTCGTGGTGAGACTGAGACACGGGAATGAGTCCGAACTGACTTACCCTGACTGTTTCATCTCATTTGGGGTCGATGCTGCTTCATTTTGGGCTGGAGCGAACTTTTGACCCCGACTGTACAATAAGTGAGACACTAACACCTGGCGGGGAACATCGATGACGTCATAGTCCCAGTGGTAGAAATATTACGATGGGGTGTATCCTTTCCCTGTCACTCACACACCTGATCACTCACAGCTGTGCGTACCTCTCTAGTCTGTCACTCCCATGGTTTCCTCACCTTACGACCTCAAACTCGAGGGTATGGTGATGCAACAGTTGTTGTAGCTGGATGTGGGTTATGGGCGGGTGAGAATAGGTAGTGTGTGAATCTTGGTTAACGTGAGTGGGTTTTAAAACGTTATTTGTACGTTAATATGAATATTGCGTTCTATGTGTATAATTTAATTTGTGCGTAACTTCATAGGTGTGTATATATTGTGATACACAAGTATGTGCAACATGCATCTGCATACTTCAATAAAGTCCCTTTGGGTGTCTACTTGAAGATGAGAGAGAGAGCGCCTAACTAGTTCCCTGAGGCTGCCACATATATTTAATCGCTCAAGAGGCTTCGAAAGTGGGATGAGACTGTACAGTAAACCTGTAAATGCTATATACTGTAATCAGACGGAGCCTCTCGTTTATAAATTCACCAATCTTTCAGAATCTAGGTCTTGGCACTAACTCTGGCACTGCTCCCCCCCCCCCGTCTCAATCCTAGTCACTTGCGTCATCATTGTGGCCTCAGTCCTCATCCGTCACACACGTTGTAACCATTGTATTATGTGAACCTCCCCCTACACTCATCATAACCCCAGATTTGTCTTTGTAAGCATATTATATTTTTTCATCCTATACAGTATATGGCTTTGTTAACATGTCTGTCTCATCCTGGTTCCAGATGTAACACAATAAACCATTCCTATTCTCATCCTAGCTTCATAATATAACATGGTTTGCTGTCCCTTTTCCATCCTCACGATAAATCTCTCATCTTTAGTATCACTGCTTCCTCGTCCTCGCTTCAATGAGCGACCTTGAAAACTTTCCATTCATCCCACCTATACTGCAGTCTCATCCTGGGGCCGCATGTTTTGTTTTATTATTTGCCATAAGTCTTTCACTCTATCATCATAAGTAACTCCCCGCTCCTTGCCTGCGTCTATAATACGGCGTAAGGCCCTTCAACATGTCTTACCCCCACTCAAGAGCCGTAAGTAGACCCTCTTGGGGCAGGTGCAAACTATCTGTATTTTGTTTATTAATTTTATAAATAGTGTCAACTTACTCCAAAATAACAGGTGATGCTACGCTACCTAGTTCATTAATGTGTCCACCCTACAGAGAACTTTGAACAGAGATCTGTATACAGTACAGGGTATATATTTTATTAAAAACCTTGCAACTCGATACTTTGCCCACCAAGGAGTTGTTTACATCTGTAGTTCCAATCGTGGCCGCAAGATGAAACACCAGACTGATATTGTTTGAGGGTAAAAATTAACGTCGTCTCTCCTGTTTAACAAAGAAGTCGAATGAACCAATTTAACTAACGCAACTAAATCTAACCTTCCAGCGTGACTTGAACAAACACTCGTACTCTCGAACTTTAGGGCGGTAACATGAGGGGTGAGTCACGAGGAGTCACTCGATATTGAGAGGCTTATTAACCCACTGAGTGGCAAGGGTTTCTCTCAACTGAATAAAATCGTCCGGCGTTAGCCAGAATAAAATACATCCTCTTGAACATTATAAAAAAACACACACAGGAATAAATTGGAGTCAAAGTCTGGTGAACTGGGGAGTTGTATAGATTCTCTGGTACCCTAATAATGATGTTTTATCGAAAACTGAGGCGAAGATGCGTCTTTACAAATGTTGTTTGTTATATATTCAAAACAACAATTTTCTTTATTTAATAAATATTACCGGCATAAGTTCTATCAGAGCCGAACACTTTTGTAAAGGAGTTTACAAGTTCCTCATCAACTAAACTCCATCAAAGTCTCAACAGGGTACATAAACCTCTGACAAGGCATCAACCTCCCACAGGTCATCATAACATAACTCGCCTCAATCTCCAGGCGGTATCATAGGTTAGACGTTAGAGGGATTGAATTCCCAGTACTCAGTCTAGGCTATATATTGTTTTACTGTGGACAAGTGATCCAGCCCATGGAAAACTATTATGGTAAGAACTTTAGATACTGTGCGTGTGTGTGTGTGTGTGAGGTAACGTTTTATTGACAAATAGAACAGCAATAAACTGAAAATATACCTGTGATGTAAGTGGTATGATACATAATGTCATAGAGGAGGATAATTTATTAAAGGAATTTCAGCACAGTTACAGTTTAAAATTGAGAGTGGCAAGGGGTGAATACACATGTTATCTACGAGTTGTTAAAGGTTTTACAATGGTTGGAATGGGGCTCTTATTGCAACCAGTACTTGGTTGTATAGGCTGGATGCTGTTGTAGTGTTGAACAATAATTCTCGGACTAAAGGATCTCAGGTGATAGCAGGAGCCGGTGGCGAGGATAGTGTAGCTTTGTCCCAATCTGACAGATGAGGTCATGATGATATTCAGAGAGAATTGAGAGGGTCAGTGTGTTGAGCACCTCTTGATATGTGGTGTAAGTCTTGCATGCCCTCTTCTGCACTTTCTCTGAGAGTCTTCGTTGTGTCGCAGTTAAGGAAGGAGACCAGGTAGGGAAAGCATTGTTGAGCTTAAGAAGTATGAATTCAAGAGTTCAGACGCAGGAACTCCGATGGATTTGAGATGACGGAGGTAGCAGGAAGGTTTGATGATTGTACCGACATGTGCTTTCCAGTTCAGTTTGTTTTCTATAGTAACACCGAGGAGCTTAGTGGAGTCCACCAACTGGAGTGTCTTGGAGCCCAATGTGATGAAGGGAGGTGGGACAATGTCTTGGTATGGTTGATGGTGGATCAGTCTTGGGTACCGTTCAATATATTTTTGAGGGCACCATAGTTGGGAGTCGAGTTGTTCACATTGATGCTAAAGGTAGAATCATCGACACGTTTCCTGCGAGCAGAAGTAGCTTTCAGGGCAGCCCCTTGGAAGCGTACAGCCTGGGATCGGTTTCTAAAGAAGTCTGAGAGCCATGGTATGAGACTTCCCCCAAAATCCGAGGTTAGTGGCTTTGTTGATAAAGGATAATTATGTCATGGCTGACACAGTCAAATGCTTTGGTGAAGTCAATGTAGGCGACAGCCACAGAAGTTTTACGTTTCTTTAAGTTTCAGTAGATAAAGATAAAACTGACCAGACAGTGGGTGGTGGAGGATGTTTTCATATTACCAAATTGCCTGGGGATCTAATAATAATAATAATAATAATAATAATAATAATAATAATAATAATAATAATAATAATAATAACAATAATTATTAACGGTTTATTGAAAGAGCATGGCAGCCGGAAGGCTGAAAATATACAGTTATATAATTGGGGAAAGGGTCACTTAATTGACAAATAATATAAAAGTAACATAAATGATACAAATGTTATATAATAACAAGGTGGGGAGAAGGTCAGAAAAACAGGGCATTTCAACACAGCAACAGTGCAAAAAGGTAAGATTGGCTGGGAGTGAACACACTGATTGATTACGAGTTGTTGATAATTTTTACAGTGGTTGGGTCTGGGTGTTCTTGTAGCGATCAGTACGTGCTCGTACGGGCTGGCGCGTGTGTGTGTGTGTGTGTGTCACGTTAAGGAGGTGTAATGGACGTTTTTACCAAATTGGTATAACTTTTCATATAACTTAGTGAAATTTAATAATAAACTATAAAATTTGCTCTGCTTCACTTATTAAGACGTCGCTTACAATCACAACATAACCAACTAAATATAAATATAAATTGTTAGTAATGATGCTGTTTATTTACGGAATGAATGCATAACTATCTAAATGTAATGTACACACACACACACACACACACACACACACACACACACACACACACACACACACACACACCTGTTGGAATTTTCGAGAAAAAATATAGTTTTTACATTGACGAAGTATTGTCGTGTAAGAATATGAATTGAAGAATATCATTTAAGATTTTTTTCATCAGTGATAACAGTACTGCCAGCTAGATCTGTAGTGAATGTCCTCTACCTGAGAGAGAGAGAGAGAGAGAGAGGGGAGGGGGGGGGGGATTATTATTACGTGCATTACAGTAAACGTCAAGTTGGCAACAGTGTAGGAGGTGGGCGGCACAAGCTCCGCCCGCATTAATGTCCGGGTAGCAAGGGCGTCGGGCTACCCTACCTCCACGTGCCCAGTCATATCGAACGCAGTTCTTTAATTTCACGACACAACCATTAACACTTGAAGAGAACGATTCATACTTGAGACTTTATTCTTCGCAATGTGATGTTTGCCTTAATGAGGAATGACGTCACGATTACCACATGCAAGTACACCTTTATGAATGAAAACAATATTCTTCCTTCATTATACAATATGCCTCTTGCCACTGATCCATCGTGTGCTGACAGCAACATCAAGTGTATGTACCGGTAAGACAATGTACGAAAAACAATAACAATAAACGGCAGCCTTCCATAAGTTATGATGGTGTGCGGCCCACCCTCCCTCCCCACCATGCTCTCTTAGCTCCCACCAGGCGCCGCTACCCGCCTACCCCCAGTCTCGAGTTGTCTCCCAACACTGAGACTGTAAGCTGTGTGAAAATTTTCTGTGTAGTGCTAAGTGAACTTTGAACGAGTCAATAGGATTGCGCTGGGCGTTAGTCTACGTGTACATCACCACTACTGCACTGTCTGTGTACTATATTCGAAAGCTTTTCTGTGAGTATGATATTTAATCCCATTTTTTTATGATTAACTTTCCTGTTGATACCTATAATGTCAATCTATACATAAATGAGAGTCCGCATACGAGAGTGACGTGACTGATTGAGTGATATCCTCACTACTCTTACCCCATGTGACTCAGGCCAACACATCCAATTACTATTTCGCCGGGAGGCAGATATCCCTGCCCTCGCTCCTACACCTTGCCAACACCACGCCACTGACACACCTCACAAACTCTAAAGTGGCCTCGGTCTAATTAAGCTGTACGTGAAACACGAATTTCTCTCCTAGTTCATCGCTCACAAATGGAACGAGTAAATCCAAAATCTGAAACGCCGTACAAGTGGTAAGTCTACTACCATATTGTAGTTAATGGAAATGACGTCTCTTAGACACGAACACTGATCGGTCATAATTAATATTAGTGATGTAGTTGCAACAGTGAAGGAAGAAATCACACCGTTTGTGAGCGTGAAGTTCAACCAAACCAACCCAACACACTGGGTGTCTGGTTTACTTTCATAAATAATACACTAAGGAACGAAAAACTGCCACAATTAGGTATATCTGATAATTTATCCTTTCGCCAGTGATCGGCTTGTTAGCCGTTTGGGTGGTCGTACTGGTCGGTCACGTCTCTTTCACTGTTAGCAAGTATTGTGCATATATTGGCTCCAAATGTATCTGCACCTGAGCTAGTATTGATCAAGTCTGGCCATGAATGAACTCACACTCGGTGCCATCACAACACTCTCGCAGATAGTTCTAAGAGTTCACAACTCTCACTCCCAAAAAAAATTTGCCTTTACAATTTTCTGAACTGGTAGCTTCTTTAACCTGCGCCTGTGACCTCTAGTGGAGCGGGCATCCTTTATCTAGTTTCAGGCATGATCACTCCTCAAAGGTGTTTATATTAAATCACCCCTTGCCCGCCCATAGTATAAGTTAGGTAACTACAGGCGTTATAAGGGCTACTAGCTATTTGCTTGATTTACCTTCTTCTCACAAAGGTCTGAGAACTTCAGTTCATTATCCTTTTCACATTTGGTCTCCGTTAATGTTTCATCGTCATGTTGGGACATGCGAAACGTCCTCTTACTGATGGTACGACCTAGGGGTATCCTTTTGCATTCCGTGGCGTTGAATCTTGACAGAGCTCTTCCTGTAGCTCTTCACAGTCCGGTTGGTTCTTAATTTTCCTGAATAACTTAGCATCGTACGCTTCTGGCATATCATTAAATGATATGCCAGAAGCGTACGATGCTAATGTTATATAAATTTTATGATCTGTTAGACGGTGTGTGTGTGTGTGTGTGTGTGTGTGTGTGTGTGTGTGTGTGTGTGTGTGAAACAACCTTGTATTAATACTTATACAAACACCTCAAATAAAAATTAGCGAACTTCTGTCATATCTAGCGTCAGCGCGAGCTGCTCGACGGGGTTTGAGTCGAGTTTTGTCAGCGAGTCTCAGGATTGGTATTTATAGAATCAATTGACGCAACCACAAACTACTGTTACGATATACAAGCGTATATAACCTAATTTCCTCTAACAGTGAATGAGTGAGTCAGTCAGTGACTGAGCCAAGGAAAGTGCCGTTGTCGCAATTAAATGTGTGACGTAATTCCTATATTTCATAAAACACGCCGTTAACTCTTCCGCCGTCCGTGAGAGGCGTAGCGTAAGGAGGGGAGTGGGGGGGACTGGTAGGAAAAGAAACGTTATCAAAGAATTGTGACAAAGCAACTAATACTACTAAACATACCACGCATCTCACAGTTTCATCAGCTCCATCTGGCAATTTTTGTAAATTGCAAACTGGAACCATATCTGTTGTAATACTACCATTTATCTATCACCCCTCACTGCCCACCTCATGTCTTCCTCACCACCCCTCACTGCCCACCTCATGTCTTACTCACCACTCCTCACCACCCCTCACTGGTCACCTTATGGTCACCTCACGTCTTCCTCATCACCCCTCACTGCCCACTGCCCTCATGTCTTCCTCACCACCCTCCTCTGTCTCCACCACCCCTCACTGACCACCTCATGTCTTCCTCACCACCCCTCACTGCACCCCACCTCATCTTCCTCACCACCCCTCACCCCACCTCATGTCTTTCTCACCACCCCTCACCCACCTCACCTTCTCCACCACCCTCTGCCCACCTCGTTCTTCCTCACCACCCTCCTGCACCTCATGTCTTCCTCACCACACCTGCCTCTGTCTTTCTCACCCTCACTGACCCACGTCTTCCTCCCACCACCTGTCCTCCCACCTCATGTCTTCCTCACCACCCCTCACTGCCCACCTCATGTCTTCCTCACCACCCCTCACTGCCCACCTCATGTCTTCCTCACCACCCCTCACTGCCCACCTCATGTCTTCCTCACCACCCCTCACTGCCCACCTCATGTCTTCCTCACCACCTCTCACTGCCTACACACAAACTGGTCTGTTGTTGCCGCTATAAACGAGGAAACGTACAGTACGTTATTTCCTTTATTTCTGAACAAGTAATTTTCTGCCTTCAAAGAGCGTCAGTTCAAGTTACAAAAAATTCAATATTTTTTCAGGTCTAACCTTAAACATTTCCAAATCATTTGAAAGGTTGATTACGTACATCCTTGTTTGAAGACTCGACGTGATAAGGATAAGATAACATTCCCATGCTTGGCTCAGCAGCCAATGGCAGGCATTGCGCACCGCCACCCGAACCGCCTTTACCAGGATAAACGATAATGGTGCCAGTTGTGTTCCACCAGTACTAGTGAGTGAACCGTCCTACATCTGCTCGCGGTAAATATACATATTTTTTATCATGAATTATATTTAATATTTAACTAATACCCTTTCTCACTGCTATATTGCCTTGGACACTGTACCGCGCAGTCCATTAAAATGACGATTTGCCTCAGGAAGTGGGCTACGCTGAGTCACCTTGTAAGATGTCAGAATGATACTGAAATTCAAACTTGTAAACTTCACTGCCGTACGCTGTTAGTAGTCAGTGACATATCTTTAAATGCGTCTATATCGTATGTGTTCGACTAATGGACACGTATCAAGGAGAAGGATGTGGTGGGCTTCAACACGCACCTCTATCAGCCGGCTCTGAGGTGTGGCTTGGCTTCTGCGCCATACTGATAATGAAGGAGGGGGGTAGAATAGTAGAAGTGGGTGATGGTGGTAGCTGTCGTGATGGGGGGTGATGGTGGTAGCTGTCGTGATGGGGGTGAGGGGGGTAATAGAAGTGGATGATAGTGGTAGCTGTCGTGATGGTGGTAGCTGTCTTGATGGGGGGTGTGAGGGGTTAAGTAATGGCGGTAAGTGATGATGGCAACGTTATTGTGGTTAATGGTAATAATTTGTGGCGATGGTTAGTTTCTGGTCTAAAACAATGGTAGTAATTTGTGGTGATGGAAATTTTTTAATAATACCAACGACTATATAGTTCTCGTGTTGATAAGTGGTGGTAGTCAGTGACGGTGATAAGTGGCCCTATGAGCTTCCAACTACAGTAAGTATAGGCTCTCATCGGAAGGAACCCAAATAGAAAGATACTCTACTCCCCAAATTTCGTGTGTGTGTCTCTCTCCTCCCCAACCTCCGTGTGTGTCTCTCCTCCCCAACCTCCGTGTTCTCTCCTCCCAACCTCCGTGTGTGTCTCTCCTCCCAACCTCCGTGTGTTCCTCCTCCCAACCTCCGTGTTCTCTCCTCCCCAACCTCCGTGTTCTCTCCTCCCCAACCTTCGTGTGTGTCTCTCCTCCCCAACCTCCGTGTGTGTCTCCTCCCCAACCTCCGTGTTCTCTCTCCTCCCCAACCTCCGTGTCCCTCCTCCCCAACCTCCTCCCGTGTATCTCCTCCCCAACCTCCGTGTATCTCCTCCCAACCCGTGTGTATCTCTCCTCCCCAACCTGTTCCTCCCCCAACCTCCGTGTCCCTCCTCCTCCCTCCTCCCCAACCTCCGTGTATCTCTCCTCCCCAACCTCCGTGTATCTCCTCCATTCTCCTCCCCAACCTCCGTGTGTGTGTATCTCTCCTCCCAACCTCCGTGTCTCTCCCAACCTCCGTAACCTCCGTGTGTCTCCTCCCCAGCTGCGTCACTATTCTCCCCACCTACAATGTGTGACGCCTCCCCTACCTGTGACGCCTCTCCCAACCGATGACGCCTCTCCCCCAACCGATGACGCCTCTCCCCTACCTGTGACACCTCCCCAACCCATGACGCCTCTCCTCCCCGTGACGCCTCTCCCCCTACCTGTGACGCCTCTCCCCACCCATGTGACGCCTCTCTCATGACGTGATGACCAAAACGCTTTATTGAGCAATATGAGTACCAGTACAAATTTAAATATGAAGCGATGGTGGTAATGGTGGTAATAGGTCTTGCTTTATGGTGGTTGAAGTGATGATGATAGTTATGATGACGCGGCGTTACCAGTGGTAATATTTGTTGTTTTGATGACGATGCTGGCGATGGTGGTGGTGGTGGTGAGTGAAGGTAATGGTGGTGAGTAGGGTTGGTAGCGGTGAGTGGAGGTGGCGAGGAGTGGTGGTGATGATGGTGTTTGTGATGGTGGTGGTCGTGGTGTGTGGTGGTCGTGGTGTGGTGGTGGTGCGTGTGGTGGTCGCTGTGAGTGGTGGTGGTCGCTGTGAGTGGTGGTGGTCGCTGTGAGTGGTGGTGGTCGTTGTGAGTGGTGATGGTGTGTGGTAGTCGCGGTGTGTGGTGGTTGCGGTGAGAGGTGGTGATGGTCGTGGTGAGTGGTGGTGTGTGGCGGTCGCGGTGTGTGGCGGTCGCGGTGAATGGTGGTGGTGTACTGTACAAAAGACTTCGGGTTGTGTACCTGTACAGAGCCTCAACTTCTAATGTGTCAGCAGTACTACAATATACGTACAGTACTGTAGGTCCATGTAGACAAGACAAACAAATAGGCTTTTTCTCCCCTCTAATTGGGTTCGTATACTAGACCAACAAACTGATGTTGATGGTATACTATAGTCATAACTGTACTTCAACAACTAGGTCTTCATAGGCTTACTCCACGTTAGTACACTAGTTATCAGCAATTAAAATTAAGAAATCAAGTCTACCCAGAGAGTTCTATATCTTATAATTTTTATTTGTTGATGGATTAGTAAAAGTTCTAACCGTCTTATGCACTTAAAATTTTCAGTTGAAGCGTTGTGCGCTTTAAGGATTTTAGTTACTGAAGCGCAGTAATAACATATAACGTGAAAAGAATTGTACGGCGGCGCAGTGAATGGTGACTTCAGTGTGTAGTGAGAGCGTTGTGACGCGGCAAGTCGGTCAGTGTTTAGTCAGTGTTGAGACTGTGACGAGGACACAAATAACGTCTCTTGGTACACACTTGCAAGTGAGCAGAGCCCGAAACCTATTTATTTCTCCATGGCAACGAAAAGGCGTGAAAGAATATGTTAAACCTCTCCAGGATAGGGACAAGAGCTACTAGTCCGAGGTGAAATTTTCCTGGTGTGTAAACCGACAAAGCCGAAGCCCGGAGAGTGTGTAGCATGCGGATGCGGAATCTAGCAGGTATTTTTTTTTCCTGTTTGACTGCTCTGTTTTCTTTATGATAAAAAAAAAATATTAAGGAAAAGCGTGTGATGTGACACATGAATATGGAGTGAGGTGATGTGTGGTGTGGTCCAATGGCATGCAGTTACGGTGGGTTTCCTGTTTACGGATGATGTAGTGGGTAACGTTATTAAAAGACGGGAAGTCCATACTGGAGATGGCATCTATTCGACCCCACGTCCGGATACGCTGTGGTATCCAAGCAGGTATAGTTATCACTGTCATGGACATGTGCGTTCCAACCCACACTCGCAGCACGCGCGCACACAAGCTAGCGAGGAAGCATATACAGTATATGTATATATACCTGTACACACAAGTGAAATGTCACGTATTAACACACACACACACTACACCACTAGCCACACAGCTATAATACACTACACCACTGGCCACACAGGTATAATACACTACACCACACCACTGACCACACAGGCATAATACGCTACACCACACTAATGGCCACACAGGTACAATACACTACACCACTGGCCACACAGGTACAATAAGGGCATAAGAATGGAGGAAACTGCAGCGGGCCTATTGGCCCATATTGGGCAGTCCCGATTACACCCAACCCCTATTGCTCATATAAGCGTCCAACCTATGTTTGAAGCTATCCAGCGTATTCGAGTTAGTGATGATATTTGGTAACTTGTTCCATTCATCCACTACTCTGTTTCCAAACCAGTGTTTGCCTATTTCATGCCTAAATCTAAAATTGTCTAATTTAAACCCTTTGTTACGAGTTCGCTCCTGGTTGGATAGTTTGAGTACCTTTGTAATGTCCCCATTGTTTAGCCCTGACTTCCACTTATACACCTCTATCAGGTCGCCCCTCGCTCTACGTCTCTCGAGGGAGTGCAAATTAAGATGCTTTAACCTGTCTCTATACTCAAGGTTCCTAATGCCCGGGATTAGTCTTGTCATTCTCCTCTGAATTCTTTCCAAGGATTCTATATCCATTCTGTAATACGGTGACCAGAACTGAACTGCGTAATCCAGGTGTGGTCTCACAAGAGCAAGACTCAGTTTTAGGATGACCTCGCTAGTCTTGTAACTAACACTCCTTTGTATGAACCCAAGTACTTTATTAGCCTTGTTACGAGCAAAAACACATTGTTTACTTGGTTTAAGGTTCCTACTTATCATTACTCCTAAATCTCTCTCGCAGTCGGATTTCTCTATGGCATCGTTGTTCATCTGGTATCTGGTTTCCCTGTTTGCATCTCCGATACTGAGTACTTTACATTTGTCCAAGTTGAATTTCATCTGCCATTTTTCAGACCATTCGAAAAATTTGTTTTGATCTTTCTGTAGTTTTGCGGAGTCCTCGTCAGATTTAATAACACGTCCTATTTTAGTGTCATCAGCAAATTTGCTTATGTTGCTGTCTATGCCAATATCTATGTCGTTTATGTATATAATAAATAATAATGGTCCAAGTACTGAGCCTTGGGGAACTCCACTAGTGACGTTGCTCCAATGGGACTTAGTGCCATTAATGCTCACTCGCTGTTTCCTGTCCTGTAACCACGCCCTAATCCATTTAAGGATATTACCTTTGATGCCATGTGAATCTACCTTTCTAATTAGTCTTTCGTGGGGGACTCTGTCGAAGGCTTTGCTAAAGTCGAGATATACCACATCATAATTGTGCCCCTCGTCCACCGATTCGAAAACTGATGAAAAGAATGTTAATAGAATAGTTAGACATGAACGTCCGCTTGTGAAGCCATGCTGGGAATCATTGATCAATCGGTGCTTCTCCAGGTGATTTCGAATAGAGTTTGAAATGATTGCTTCCAGTAATTTGCCTACTATTGATGTTAGACTGATTGGGCGGTAGTTAGAGGATAGTGATCTATCCCCCTTCTTGAAAATCGGTATTACATTCGCTATCCTCCAGGATTCTGGTACTACACCTGTTTTTAAGGACATGTTAAACAACTTTGCTAAGGGCATACTAAGCTCTTCCTTACATTCCTTTAATACTCTGGCAAATATCTCATCGGGACCAGGTGACTTATTAGGCTTTAGTTTGTCTATTTGCTTACTAACATCGTTACTAGTCACTACTATCTCGCTTAATTTGTTTTCTTCACTATCTCTGAATAGAGTCGGTGCCTCGGGTATCATGTTTAAATTTTCGGTGGTGAAAACTGTTGAAAAATATTTATTCAAATTATTGCTCATTTCTCTGTCGTTATCATGAGCTCCACACCACTGACCACACGGATACAATACACTACACCACACCACTGACCACACAGGTATAATACACTACACCACACCACTGACCACACAGGTACAATACACTACACCACACCACTGGCCACACAGGTATAATACACTACACCACACCACTGGCCACACAGGTATAATACACTACACCACACCACTGACCACAGAGGTATAATACACTACACCACTGACCACACAGGTATAATACACTACACCACACCACTGGCCACACAGGTATAATACACTACACCACACCACTGGCCACACAGGTATAATACACTACACCACTGACCACACAGGTATAATACACTACACCAGTGCTACTCAAAGTGTGGTCCGCGGACCGGTGCCGGTCCGTGAACCATCGTCTGCCGGTACGCGGAGAGTTTTCAGAAAAGAAAGAAACGATAGACACGTTCCACACCACGTGACACTGCCGGGACATCTGACTCGGTCTTTTTTTTTTTACATTTTCATTGTAGTTTTTATATTTATTATGGCTATATTTTTCATTTACTCACTCATGTTAAAAGTCATTGCTATGCAACTAACGAATGCGATATAATGAACAGCAAAACAGCGAACTGAAATACGTATAACAACACCTTCATGATGATGTGGCGTTTGACTCTGTGGGAACCACACCTGGGGATATCAATAGGGCGCATCACCTTGTGTTGCCAGAATTGCCACGTTTCTCGGCCACCAGTTACGCCATATCCACCCAAAACATAAATCTTTTTATTTTAAGTATGGTAGTTATTTAATTTCGGATAAAATAAATGTATGCATTCCATTAAAAGAAATGGCCGATTTTTTACTATGCGTGCCAGCCGTGAAGGGTGTCACACAGCTGGCAACCCTGCTATTCCACACGTGTGGATCAGCAGTCTGTGATGTCAGGTCACAGGTCAGTGGTTAGTTACCATCAAGAAGTGGAACAGAGAGCATCATACGGGTATCTGCGTGTTTGTCATTTGGGACCCCATCCCAACCCACTGATCTGAAAATGTAAGTACTAATAATCTTAAAGGCCGGTTCACACTATTCCTGTGTAAATTTGAAAAACAAAAAATTATTGTGGGACATATCTCAAAATATTTTCCTGGAGGGGAGGGGGGGCTATAGGCCCCGGGATTGGCTCGGTTCGCTCGCCCGTCCATGGCACATTGAAAAAAACCATGCCGGTCCGCCACATCAGATAGTGGTGTGGTGTAGTGACTACACCACACCACTGGCCACACAGGTATAATACACTACATCACACCACTGACCACACAGGTATAATACACTACACCACTGGCCACACAGGTATAATACGTTACACCACACCACTGGCCACACAGGTATAATACACTATACCACACCACTGGCCACACAGGTATAATACACTACACCACACCACTGGCCACACAGGTATAATACGTTACACCACACCACTGACCACACAGGTATAATACACTATACCACACCACTGGCCAAGCAACATCAAGCACCACCTGTTTTACTTATTAATACCACAGTTAGTATTCACTATTATTTTAGTATAATTATTGGGATCACGTGAAGATTAGTAACCCCAGCTTATTTCATTTGATGCTTCAACAGCCTAATGCTGCCTGCGGGGTTATGTTAGGTTAGTTTATGTTATGTTAGGTTAACGTGAAGATGCTTATTCATTGGGTGACAAACTGGGGCGCTAATCTTCATGTTACTTAAAAAAATACAAATTAATCACAATAATATACCTTAAAATAAAGCGATAATTAAAAAAAATAGACTGAAAGACATAATAAATGAAACAAACAAATCTTCAACATTTTCATGTGGGAGGTGTTATGATGTCACGGATTCAGTGTTGTGTGAGTGGGTGGTGTAAATGAAGCCCAAGGCGTTCCCTTAACTGATGCACTTGAGAGAAGAGGATCTCCCGTTACACTAATAGATCATCAAGGTTTCCCTGGTAAAAATTTTGATTTGACATAAATGGATAATTTACCTTTTCTATCTTAAATTTTACGTGTGTGTGTGTGTGTGTGTGTGTGTGTGTGTGTGTGTGTGTGTGTGTGTGTGTGTGTGTGTGTGTGTGTGTGTGTGCAATAATAAAAATAATACTAATAATAATAATAATAATAATAATTAACGGTTTATTGAAAGATCAAGTCAGCCAAAAAGACTGAAAATATACAGTTACATAATTGGGGATGGATCACTTGATTGACAAATAATGTACAGTACAAGTAACATAAGTGATACAATTATCTATCTATATAAAACAAAGAAGTCTGTCTGTTTGTGTGTGTGTCCGCAAGAGAATCTCGGAAACTACTTTACCGATCTGTAGTGATGATGGATGGTGTTATATGTAGTGATGATGGGTGGTGTTATATGTAGTGATGATGGATGGTGTTATATGTAGTGATGATGGATGGTGTTATATGTAGTGATGATGGGTGGTGTTATATGTAGTGATGATTAGACAATAAAATAATAACAGTTTAATGCTAAAAATATATACTTTGCTGTACCGTTGTAGTGAAAAACATGGTGGAACTTACATATACCGTTAATGAACTATTGATGGAAGACGAAGTTTTGGGGACTGAACAGTGAGACAATGTGGAGCCTCCCCGAGGGTGGCGTCCTACCGTGGCCTAGCGAATGAGTGCGTTTCTGCTAGTGATATATAATAACAAGGTGTATGTTTGTATGTGTATCTGTGGTAGTTTTATATGATACTAGGGTGCTATAACATAATAATCTAATAAGAAATGTTTGGGTTCATCGTCAAGAGTAGTATCCAGTCTTGCCACTACAAAACGACGCTCAGGGGCACTTGTACAATATATTCCTACTTCCACTTGTACAATATATTCCTACTTCCATGTTCCTTTTTTCTTTTAACGAGGCAATGATTACCATGTTGGTAACGAAACACATCATTAATACATCACGTTGGTAGCCACCAGTGATAGTGGGTCAGTTCTTTTTACTTATATCGTCTTCGCCACTGACCGGTTCATCAGCCACTTGGGCGATCGGTCACGTCTCTTACGCACTGTTGGCAAGTACTGGGCCTGCACTGGCTCCTGAATGTATCTGTTCCCGCGCCAGTGTTGTCAAGTCTGGTCTCGCAAGAGCTCACACTCGGTGCCGTGACAACACTCTCTGGCAGATTGTTCCACGTATTTACAATTCTCACTCCGAAAAAAACTTTTCGTAGTTTTCTGGACTTGGGACTTCTTCCACCTTGAGCTGTGACTCCTTGAGAGGCCGGGCGCCCGCCAGCTCCAGGTATGGACATTAGACTGAATAGTGCCCTATGAGATGTTTATAAACTTCAATTGGGTCACCCCTTGCGTCTCTAGTATAGGCTAGGCAATTGCAGTACTCCAGACGGGGAAGCACCTTCTTATAAGAGCTATTAGTTTAGTTGCTTGATTGACCTTCTCACAATAAGCTAAGAACTTCAGTTCATTGTCAACATACACGCCCAGGTCCTTTTCACATTCAGTCTCTATTAATGTTGTTTCTTCGTCCCGTTGGCACATGTGATACGCCTCCTTACTGTTGGCACGACTCAGGTGCATCCTTTTACACTTCGTGACACTGAATCTTAAAACAGCCATTTCTTCGACCACTCTTGAAGCTGACAGAGATCCTTCTCTAGCTCTTCACAGTCTATTTGGCTCTTAATTTCCCTGAATAATTTGGCATCGTCCGCTCATATTTGTAGGGAGGAGTGTATAGCTTCTAGCATGTCATTTATGAAACAAACAAACAACAACGGACCCAGTACACTGCCCTTGTGGTACCCCGCTTGTCAAGGGTGTACACGACGATTTCGTGACATTAATCACCACACACTGCTTGTGATCATGCATAGTCTCCGATCCACGAAAAGGACACTTCCCCAAATCCCTACCCTTCCAGTTTAATTTTCATCCTTTCACGGGGTACGCTTTCAAATGGCTTGGCAAAGTCCAGATACAGCCCACTTGGTACAATCCGTGTAACCAAACTAAAATTTAAGACCCGTTAACTGGAAGCGAATGAATGTAACGGAAATGACAGTTCTACTTTCTAGAAAATACGGTATGTGTGTGTGTGTGTGTGTGTGTGTAATACATTTGACTACTGTATTATAAGTAAATCGCCGGCCGAGATGTATAACACATTGTTAGCGCTTTTGTAATTTGGATAAGGGGACAAACATCAGTGATTCGGTAATTACTGTATGTAGAAATTCCACTTTCCGCTGCGTCCCTTCCTCTGAGGTCACGGTGCCCGCCCCACCCCACTTCTCAGGTACCCTTGGCGGAGTTAACACTTGATGGGTGTTCAGGGTGGAAAGAAGGAACCTATTTTAAATGATAAGCAGAGAAATATAAGAGTTACGTATATAAGAATATATATTATTGAATAATAATAACAGAAAAGAATAATCTGGAAGATAAAATATGAAGTAAGGAAATCGCGCTCTTACTTCATATTTTATCTTCCAGATTATTCTTTTCTGTTATTATTATTCAATATTTTATATATATATATATATATATATATATATATATATATATTTATTTATTTATTTATATATTTATATGCAAGTAAATCACTGTAGGTGCATATATATATGCTGATAACCTATGGTTATCAGCATATATATATATATATATATATATATATATTGCGTATATTCTTATATAAGTAGCTCTTATATTTCTCTGCATATCATTTAAAATAGGTTCCTTCTTTCCACCCTGAGCACCCATCAAGTGTTAACTCCGCCAAGGCTACCAGAGAAGGAAAACGTAGTTGGTGAAGGAATGTAGGGGGAAAACGGCACGAAATCACTCACGGGAAAAGATATAAATCTACTCTACTTAAACCTAACCTAACCTAGCCTGATTTTAACTAATAAATAGAGCAGAGTTCCCGTAGGTGGAGGACTTGGTGGCAAAGTTGTAGTAATAGAGACCAGTGACTCACAGACTTCACCTACCAGATATCGACCTCAGCTGTAAAATGGAGACCACAATCTTATCTCTCCATCGATAACACGTAACAAACTCCTAAAATCTTATATTACATAGAAGAAAGTTGTCAATGCTTGTACTCTTCCCACTTTGGTGTTTTCCCAATCTACAGTAGTGATAATTTGAAAAATGTGAAAAGCAAATGCGGATATTCAATAGAGCATAACATTCCATGTTTTAATCCACTGTGCATTTACAGTAGATTCAGTTACAATGATTCGGAAAATGACTCGTAATATTCTCATACGGACATTCCCGGGTATTTTCCCAACTCGCTGTCCTAAGGCGTGCACAAAAGTAGCGATGTTTTTAACTCTAAATGTATTCCTCGGTTTGATTTGATATGATATCTTTTTAATATAGATAAGTATATTGCAAGCATACATATATAACCATTTACTGAGAATAACCCAAAGTATTAGTCATACTTATTCCAATGTGATCGTCAGTGGAAAAGAAAAGCTCTCCCGATACTTCTAAAGTTGCTTTCATCATGGCTGATAATGACTCATAATCAGTCCGAGGTGGAGAGATTATTTACCCACTCATCATAACGACGACTTAATTATCTTCATTATCTGATACATTATAACGACACTTAACATTTACATTACGTGTGGCATAGGTTGGTGTTGAACTGATTATATTAACGCAGTGGCACAACAAGACCCTAACACATTGGGAAAATATCAAATGAAGTACAGAAGTATAATTATCCTACGAAAGTGATTCAGTTAATCTGTCTCTAACTTCAATACGTGCTCCTTGTCCGTTTCCTTTGTTACCCTTAAAGAGAAACACCTACCAAATACATTTTCTATGATGAACAAGGCCATACTCCCAACAGTGCATCACATCACATTAAACGTATAACGGTTTTATAAAAGCTCCCACAACTTCATCATTAATTTCCTACAATATTACATCCGAAAACTTTATTTTTACGGCGTCACTGCCAGCTGGGAGCAAATGGCGGTCTAGGTTTAACGAGCATTCAAAGTTTCAAAATAACATGATATCTAATCATTTCAAGTAGAGTGAAAAGTTGAACACACACACACACACACACACACACACACACAGAGTTCTAATTTTTTAGCGTTGTTGGTCCAGTGTATTACTAACCTTGCTACGCACTTAAAGACCTTCGTTGTTAAAGCACAGTAATAACATTATAACAACACGATCTGCAGAACCGTCCTTCTTCCTCTATTAGTGAGGTCTGTTTTATCTACAGTATATACATTATCATCTTTATATATAGTCGTTGGAATTTTCAATGATATGTAACCCAATTTACGTTACAGTACGTATACTGTATTAAGTAATGTGTCGGAGCTCAGTAAAAAATGCAATGACTAAATTACCGGTCACGCCAAAATAACCTGACTGGTTAAATTATGTCAAGGCAAAATTGTCTGACAAGCTGTTTTGGGCTATTTTGCTGGTCCATTGTTTATATAACAGCAGTAATGATATAATAGTATTTATTGTATTATTATTATTATCACTTACTGCTAATTAAATATATCGGTTTTAGGTCGTTTGTAAAGAAAATTTCATCAAAGAAAAGTGTCTTAAAATTGTTTAAGCTATTGATTGCAAAGATAACATTCCCGAGATTCAATTAGTGACAACAAATGCAATAATACCTTTTCAAGTAGTGTTCTGATTTTCAACTCGAGATATCAAGGTTATGGGTAAAATGCACTAAAAGTGTCTTTGACGAAAATCATCCTTTTTTGTCTGAATTATCATTAAACACAAAAAAACTTATATCCAATTATATCCTCTAATATAAATTGGCCGGGCGCTCCTGCTTAACACAATTGCTCAAGGTATTGGATATTTGTATCCATTTTCTGGAACGGGGTGGTAATATCGACAATATATACCTAGATTTTGCCAAGGCTTTCGACAGTGTACCCCATGAAAGGCTGAAAATCAAACTGGAAGGGTACGGAATTCGGGGAAATGTCCTAGTCCCCCCACCCCCACACAGCAACAACAACCATGAAGGGTATGACTTGTGATTACTGCAGGGTGACGACAGATGTAGATGGTACAGACCTGACCAATACAGAGTTTAGGACGATACAAGTTGCCATAAAGCATGAAGGTTGTTGCTGGTATTGCCCTGACTGCATAGTCAAGGTGAAAGAGGCGATTGCAAGCCATTGGGGAACGAGTTCCCTAGGGACGAAAATAGATGAAGCTGGATCCTTGCTGGTTACCAAACTAGAACAAGTTGGGAAAGAGATCCTTGCTAAGACTGAGGAAGTAGCCGATGGAATGGAGGTGGTTGCAAAGAGGAGTCATGCTCAGGCCTTAACAGGGCAATAGGAGGTGGCGGAGAGTAATGCAGGATCAGAACAGGTTCTATAACAGTTAGGGACTCTGAAGAAGTGTGTCGAAGAAATGGCAATTAGTGGACCTACTGTTAGGGGAGAGGAGTAACAACGGGAACGTTTCCAGTGCAGGAACAATGTAATAGTTTTTGGAGTCCCTGAGAGCCAGGCGGAGGGAACTGAGAGTACAAAAACACACGATAAGATGCAGTTTAAGAATATTTGTACAGAGGTTCTGAATATGCCATCAACCCCTCAGGATGTGAGGAGGCTGGGACAAAAGCAGGGGAACAAGCCTCGCCCCACCTCGCCCCTTCAGGATCACACAAGTGAGTGAGGAGGAGAAATTGGAGATTATTCGGCAGGCAAAAAAATTAGCAAAGAGCGAGGCATTTTGGAATGTATTCATTCACCCAGATCGCATGGTAATGCTCGATGACTCGTTTACGAACCTTTCTCAAGAAACTTGCAAGAGGGGTGTGGTTATCTATGCTAGACAAGACTTTAAGAGCCAGCCAGGCAAGGGTACAGGGAGAGGATGTTTTTGAAGAGTCCAAGTGGTGTAAAATTAAATTAAAGGGAGGGGACTTACTGATTGTCGAGTGTATCTACAGATCCCCAAACTGTAGCCCACTAAATCAAAGGAACTTAAAAGCCTTAATAGACAACGCAGCAATGCTCAACCGTACCACCTCCTTATCATGGGGGACTTTTAACTATGGCGACATCGACTGGAGAAACGAGTTCACCCCAAATGACTTGAATAAACCTGCTACTCTGTTTGTAGAAACTCTAGGAGATAATTTTCTGTTCCAACATGTTAAAGACCCAACACATTACAGAGTGGAGCAAACACCCAAGCCACTAGACCTCATCATAACAAACGAGGAGGGTATGGTGGCCAAACTGGAACATCTAGCCCAAGTTGGCACCAGTCACCATGTAGTGTTGTCATTCAGATTTAACTGTTACCTAGTTCAAGATAAAGCCAGGCCAAGGTTCAAATATTACACGGGAAATTATGATGAGATGAGGGAAGAGATGAGGGATATCCACTAGCCTGATTCACTAAGGCACAAGAACGCAAACACTTCGCTGAATATCAAAACTAGTAAAGTGAACCATTTGATCGATAAATATATACCCAAGACCAAACCCGGTGCCTCTATGAATATGAGGGGATCCCTACACATGAACCACGCGGCAGTCGACACACTTAAGAAGAAAACATGGAAATTCAAGACCTGGGTTAGGTCAAACGATGAGCAGGACAGGAGGATGTATGCAAAACCAGAAACTAAGCAAAGTCAGAGTGTAGAAGGGCTGAAAAGGAGTTCCAGAGGCTGGTTGCAAGCGAGGTCAAGTTAAATCCAAAGGTGTTTTACTGCTATGTAAAGTCGAAATTAAAAACGCGAGTAGGAGTATCAGACCTGAGGCTTGAAGATGGTAGTTATGCAGATTTTGACCAGGATAAAGCTGAGGCATTGTACAGCTTCTTTTCCTCGGTGTTCACAAGAGAGGATGCGATTAACCTCCTGCGTTTGAGGACAGACGGTTCGACACAACACTGACCCACATTGTGTTCACAGAAGAGGGTATAAGAAATAAACTGTCAAAGCTAAAGGTTCATAAGTCCCGGCCCTGACCTCGTGCATCCCAGAGTGCTAAGAGAGATATGCAACGGGCTTGCCAAGCCCTTGAAGATCCTGTTCTGTAAATGCCTGGATGAACAAAAGGTCCCCAGTGATTGCAAAATGATGTATATGAAGGTTTGTCGGTTCATTTCTTTACTACAAACTGGGTAAAATCGACAGTAAGAAAGAGTTTACTCATTGTATGATTTCCATGAACCAGTTTTTTATGGTTGTCGCGTGTTGAGGAATGGTTTTAATTAACTTATTGGTCCTGACTTATAGAATGAGTCTGGGTAAGTTAAAGGCAAATTGTGACTGGCCTCTGTAACCTTGGGTGAGAATTCTTTTTGCACCTACAGAGAGGATTGGAACAAGTTATCAGGCTATGGTATTAAAAAATTAAAAGCTAAAACTGAACAACACATAACAGATGAAGCTACATCAAGAGAAGTGTGAGTTTCTTTATTGTTAACCACAGAATGATGTTTTGTTGAAGTGATCTACCAGCCTCAGATAGTCCAAGTGCAATGTAATACTTGTTGAATTTAAAAAAAAGAAAAAAGAAAAAGCTTTCATTATAATCCTGCAGATTTTCTATGACTAATTAGATACTAAGCCTAAACAAATGAAAATAAGTACCTGGCAGCTTTGCCGGCCATCCTTAGCCAATTGCCTAACTGTTTACTATTGCTGTATACCTGCACTGTCTCTAGGCACACAGAAAACTGTACACTACCTTCACTGCCTACATTCATCGTATACTGTACCTTCATTTTCTATATGCATGGTGAACTGTTATAACTGCGTCTGCATAGTTTATATATGTCTAGCCAATTGTAAACTTATATGACAATTTTACTGAATAAATATCAATATTATTATCATCTAAGTCTACCATAAGCGTCGTGAGTGTTTGGGTTTACTATTTACCTTGACACCTGGTGTAATCCATCCTACCACTTGTGTGTTGGTGTACCCCCCATGTATCACTATACTATCCCTGCATCACTGTGCGCTCTCAATAGTCTTACCAGGAACTAACTGATAGCTTTTGTAAATAATTGATAGCTTTATCAACTAAATGACAGCTTTGGTAACTAAATTATAACTTTGATAATTAAATTATAGCATTGACAAGTAACTGATAGCTTTGGTAACCAACTAATAGCTTTGGTGACCAACTAATAGCTTTGGTAACTAACTGCCAGCTTTAGTAACTGACTACTGTACTGAATATTGCAGGAGATGCGACAACTGACAGCTGGGCTGCTCCTGGTGCTCCTCACTCTAGCAGGTTTGTGACTCCTCTCCTTACATTCATGTGTTTGGTGAACAGGAGAAAGGAGGTGTAGAGAGGAAATTTATAAATGAAGGAAATCAAGAAAGGTACAGGGAGAAATGCATATTCCTGTGGCTTAATTAAACGTCATGGCATATACAGTATTGAACATGTAAAATATCTCACCTACAGTGAAACCTCCACATAACGTATTTTTCTCTCCATATGATCGTTTAGATGGGGTTTCACATCTAATGGACTATCACTATAGCATATTTTCATATTGTAGTGTGTTAGATAGAGGTTTTATATCTAACGGACTATATATATATATATATATATATATATATATATATATATATATATATATATATATATATATATATATATATATATATATATATATATATATATATATATATATATATATATATATATAAGGGAAACAAATTGAACACTGTTGGATGTTGTATTGAACAGCTAATTTTGCTATAATACCTATTGCAAAATAATATGGACTACAAAAATTACTATTCATATGCTGAAGATTGTAATACCAATGGCATAAGTGTATTCGTCAGTGAATAACCAAATATTGACAAATAAAGCATAATAATCATTTTGTCAAAACAACTGTTGATTCAAGTTAACATAGAAAACGGCAAGTAAAGGTGGACATCTTATGAAAGAAATCATTGCAGGAGCGGAATGGCACGAGAAATTCAGGTCCTCTGAATGTTACAAGCATGGCCTTGACGATCTTGAAGACCGCATGCCAATCAACCTGGGAAACTTCATTGCCTTGGTGGAGAAGTATGAGAATCAGCACAACTTTATCTACCCTGATACCTTAGCTGAGGCTCTCTTGTTGAGGTAAGGGTGTATGTATGTACACACACACATTGTATGTATGTACACACACACACACACACACACACACATACAGTATTTTCAGCCACCGGCTGCAACTCTATTAATAATATATATATATACAGTTAACCCTCACTTTACGCGGTCCCACATTCCGCGTTTCCACGTTTACGCGGTGCCCTGCCGGAACCCAGGATGCTCACATTCCGCGGTGCGTGTACCCCTTTACGCGGAGAGCGGCTGGCGAGCCGCGCCATTTTTGGATCCAAACCTCCCGCCATCCGCCATGTTGTGTAAGCGGTGCGAACATGGTGCGCACAAGGTCGCCCAGTCATCAAAACATTACCAGTTCTTCACCCGCCACCCACCACAGCCGGCCCAAGTCAGTGATAGTGATAATTATGGTGAGGATATGGACTTATATGGACTTTGGGGAGTTTGACAAAGAGGCCCTGCAAGCCTCTGTGGTGGATAGTGATACAATTGATACAAGTGACACAGGTGAGGGCCAATAATCTGCCCTCTGCCTCGGAACCAACCGCCCATCCCCGTGTGCCCAGCCATTTTTTCTACTAATGTAAGTGTTAAAAAACCTAATATTATTGATATTTCTCTTAATTATTAATTGTGTGTGCATACCATCATAAAGTTAAGATAATATTTTTACTACAACATAGTTGTGTGTCGTCAAAAAGTGGAGTTTGGGGATCGGCCCGGACTCCATTTCAATTAATCCCATATGTTATGTTATTCACTTTACGCGTTTCTCACTTTACGCGCGACCCTCCGGGTTACATTAACCGCGTAAAGTGAGGGTTAACTGTATTGTATATATATATATATATATATATATATATATATATATATATATATATATATATATATATATATATATATATATATATATATATATATATATATATATATATATATATATATATATATATATATATATATATATATATATATATATATATATATATATATATATATATATATATATATATATATATATATATACACACACACACACACTATAGTCTCCATTTACGCAGTCAATTGAACCCATGGAGGTCCGTGTAAAACGAGGAACGCATAAACTAAATAACAGGACATATGGGATTAATTGAAATAGAGACTGGGCCGACCCTCAAACTCCACTTTTTCCGACACAATACGTACGTTGCAGTAAAAATAGTATCTTAATTTTATGATGGATGGTATGCACACACACATAATATAGAAGATAAATATAAATTAGAGAATAATATACTGTACCAGGTAAAAGAAAAATCAAGGTTTAACACTTAGGTTAGTAGAAGAGATGGGTCGGCATACGGTGATGGGGGCTGGTTCCGAGGCAGAGGGCAGATTAGTGGCCCTCAGGTGAATCACTATCACTATCCACCACAGTCGTCAGGGCCTCCCTGACAAACCCCTCAAAGTCACCATCATTGTCACTATCACTGACTTGGGCTGGCTGTTGTCGGTTGCGGGCGAAGAAGTCGGTAATGTTACGCTGACGACTAGCGTTGATGTGGTCGTGATACATCTTGATATATGGCTCCATAGTTTGGTCTAGATGGTTATTGGAGACTTCATATCGGTGATTGAGAGGGTCTTTGGAAAGGATGAGCTTGAGTTTCTCGGCAAACACGATGGCATCCTTTATATCACCATGTGTTAACTTCTGTTCTGGTACTGCAGCACCACCTGCCTCCTCACTGACGTCATCGTCTTCCAACATATCGTCGGCATTCACCTCAGGATACCTGATTACCTAAATGATGTCGTCGTTGGTGGTCTCGGAGAAGCCTGCAGCTGTAACACTCTGAGCAGTTTCTCTTGCAAGGTCCACTGCCACTGCAACAGACTGAGCCTCTCCAGCCACAGGTTGACTCTGCCTCCCACCTGGGATACCCTGCAACACATGCCGCCACGCGTGACGAATCGTTGCCACAGACAGCTGCCCCCATGCCTCCACCAAGAAATCAACAGCTTTCTTGACGTTAAACATTTTCCAAAACTGTTTAACTTGCACTTCATGCTCCGCCAACTCTTGTTCTGGATCCTCGTCCTCGCTCTCGCTATCTGTGCCACTCAGAAGGTTCGGCAACTCATCCTTGGTGTTTGTGTAGTCGTTCAGGAGCTTAAACTTCTTTGCGGAGAATGCAGCCTTAATGTTGCATATCAACTCCTGGTCCATCGGCTGGATTAATGAAATAGTGTTGGGAGGAAGGAAGACCACTTTTACACTGAGATGATGATCCAACAGTAGGGGTGAGTGTCCTGGTGCGTTGTCAAGGAGCAACAAAATGTTAAATAGAACATTATGTTGCTCGCAGAATTTCTTCACGTCGGGAACGAAACAGTCATCAAACCAGGAGAGGGACAGACCAGTGAACATCCACGCCTTACGTGCGGTTAGCCAGTGGACATTTAGCTTGGTCATGTCCATGTTCTTGTAGGCGTGCGGCTTGTGGGCTGTGTGGATCACCGACAACTTGAGCTTACAGGTGCCGGAGGCATTGGTGGTAAACAGGACGGTAATGCGCTCCTTCTGCAACTTCCGGCCCCGACACTTGCTGGCAGACTTGACAACGAAGGTCTTGGAAGGTAATTTTTTTCCAAAACAGACCGGATACATCCATGTTGAACACCTGGTCGTCGGTGTACTGACCTTCCTCCATAATGTCATGTAAGAATGGAGGAAAATCCATGGCAGCAGCACGGTCAGCACTGGCTCCTTCACCAACAATGTTAATGTTGGTTATCTTGTTACGTTTCTTAAACCCCTGCAGCCACCCAGAGGAAGCAGTGAAGGGTTTGGGCTCTGCAATTTCCATCTTGCGTGCCACTGATTCGTAGAGTTCATGGGCGTAGTCCTGCACTGCCCGCGTGTCGACCGCCATGTTACGTCTTGCCTGGCGAATCAAGTAGCTCACTAGTAAGCTCTCAGTCTCGAGCAGCACCTTATTCTGACAATACTTCACCATTGAAGCACCTGCAGACTTTGTGATGCTCATGTGTTCTTTTATCTTGGCGGCATCCTTCTTGATTGTATGAATCGTAGAATCGTTAACTCCATGCTAGCAAGCGAGATCAACTTGTCGGGTTCCCTTTTGTAAGTCCTGGACGATTTTGTACTTTACTTCGTAACTTAGGGCGCGTCGTATCTTCTTGGGCTTGGGGCGGCTTGGTGTGTGTGTGTGTGTGTGTGTGTGTGTGTGTGTGTGTATATGTCGTGTATGTGTGTGTGTGTGGTGTGTGTATATATATATATATATATATATGTTGATAAAATCATACTAGAAAAGGAAACAACGGAGCACCTTAGCTTTCTGTCTTTATTCATATATATATATAATATATATATATATATATATATATATATATATATATATATATATATATATATATATATATATATATATATATATATATATATATATATATATATATATAATATTCTAATTGGTTCAGAACCTGTTTGTTATAGGGTCCATTGTATGCCTCAAATACAAGCACTAATGAAAAATATAATATAAAATGTAAAATTGTAAAACGGCATAAATGTGCATTTA
Organism: Homarus americanus; assembly: GCF_018991925.1. Classification (NCBI taxonomy): domain Eukaryota; kingdom Metazoa; phylum Arthropoda; class Malacostraca; order Decapoda; family Nephropidae; genus Homarus; species Homarus americanus. Next base: position 7,220,740 of record NW_024714177.1, read on the forward strand.
AACTCCTGAAATAAAGAACATTAATACTTGTAATAAAAAATAAATCAGTACAAAAATGATAAAAAATACTGTTGTTGTAGGAGTTTCGATCAGTTATAGCATTCTCAATTTTATAGGTAAAACTGTTCGTTATAGGAATATTTGTAGTAGAACTGTCATATACTCCATATATATATATATATATATATATATTATATATATATATATATAGTGCTATGTTTCGTATATCTTCAGGGTGAGTACAGTCTGATTCACCTGAAGATGAATTAATAAAGCTGAACGTGTTTCTTCCTTGTATATATATATATATATATATATATATATATATATATATATATATATATATATATATATATATATATATATTATATACAGTATATATAATATATATTATATATATATATTTTTTTATATATTATATATATTATATATATATATATTTATATATATTATATATATATATATTTACATATATTATATATATATATATATTTACATATATATATATATATATATATATATATATATATATATATATATATATATATATATATATATATATATATATATATATATATATATATATATATATATATATATATATATATATGTATGTGAATCCTACAGTGTACAGTATGTATATACAGTACAGTATTTATATATTATTTCTGACTTAGAAGAGTTTAACATGTTTTTACCCTCCAGGTACAAACTGGACGGCATCACATATCAGTCCACCAGCAACAACGTTCCATGGGCAACTAACGAGCTGGTGGAGGTAGAGAAGCAGGACATCATCACTAAGGCTCTGGTGCCTAGTGAGACTGTGCCTGCTGATACCTATGAGCCTCGTGAAGAGGTGAGATAGACAAAAAATTATTTACATTCCTTAGATAACCTTTTTTTCAGAAATACTGTACTGAGTGAATACAATGCTTGCCTATGTATGGTTGCTGGTTCGTGCTCAGGGTACCTCTAGTTAGTCTACCCACTTGTAAATGAGCACCTAACTTTACTGTATATAATAAAGTGCCGGCCACATTGCCTCCCTTGTGTTATGAACAAAGAATTTATCTAGTGAGCTGCATCCATGAGACTCACCTTCTGCTGAACCAGAAGCTTAATAAATATTGTGGTTAATACCAGTAGTTACAAAGAGTCGATGAGGAGCCGGGTCGGACGTACATGGGTTATATACAAGGGGAGAATAGTGGGAGCAAGAATGTCAGTACAGAACTAGGGGACAATGGGACACCCGCTATCCGCTCTACCTCCCACCTAGGAGGAGGCAAGTGCCATGTAAACAATGTCATCTCTGGCCACACCCCACAAACCACAAGGGATACAGTAAACGAGGCAACTGTAGAGAATGGAGGGGGGCTGGAAATAATACCAAGACCGGAGACATTACAGAGGACAATTTCCGGCTTGAAAGTCATGTACATGAATACTAACACTTTCCTGAGGGTATATCAACCTGATATAGGTGTTGTAGAACTTTTGTACAAGAACAGGAGAATTGAACAGGAGGAATGTGAGTTAGGCATGATCTTAAGAGCCAGACAAGTGAGGGTGCAGGGAGAGGATGTTTTCGAAGAATCAAAGTGGTGTAAAATTAAACAGAAGGGGAGAGACTTACTCATTGTTAGATGTATCTACAGATCCCCAAACTGTAGCGTATTAAACCAGAGAAACTTAAGAACCTTAATTGACAATGTAACGGTGCAGAACCCGAGCCACCTCCTTGTCATGGGGGACTTTAATTATGGCGACATCGACTGGAGCAATGAAGCCACACCAAACGACCTAAATAATCCAGCCACTCTTTTTGTAGAAACTCTGAGAGACAATTTTCTATTCCTACATGTTAAAGAGCTGACTCACTACAGAGGGGAGCAAACACCCAAACCACTGGACCTCATCATAACTAACGAGGAGGGTATGATGGCTAATCTGGAACAACTAGCCCAGGTGGCACCAGTCATAACAAAATGTTGTCCTTCAGATTTAACTATTACAGTACGTACTTGGTTCATAACAAAACCAGGTCCAGGTTCAAATATTACAAAGGAAATTACAATGGGATGAGGGAAGAGATGAGGAGTATACACTTACCTGACTTACTAAAGAATAAGAATGCAGATGCTACGCTGAATATCATAGCCAGTGAAATAAACCATTCGATCGATAAATATATACCCAAGACCAAACCCAGTGCCTCCAAGAATACAAGGAGACCACTACACATGAACCATGCGGCAGTCGGCAAATTTAAGAAGAAAATTTAGGATTTCAAGACATGAGTTAGGACAAATGATGAGCAGGACAGGAGGATGTATGCCAGATCCAGGAACCAAGCAAAGTCACAGTGTAGGAGGGCTGAAAAAAGTTCCAGGGGCAGAAAGCTAGCGAGGTCAAGTCAAATCCAAAGGCTTATTACCGTTACCCAAATTCAAAATTAAAAACGCGAGTAGGGAAATCAGACCTGAGGCTTGAAGATATTAGTTATGCAGATTCTGACCAGGGTAAGGCGGAGGCATTGAACAATTTTTTTCATCAGTATTCACAAGAGGGAAGATAGTTCGACACCGAGCTGACCCACATTGTGTTCTCGGACGAGATTATAAGAAATAAACTGTCAAAGTTAAAGATTCACAAGAGTCCCGGCCAAGATATGGTATACCCCAGAGTGTTAAGAGAACTGTGTAACGAGCTCGTGGAGCCCCTGAAGATCCTGTTCTGCAAATAACCTGAAGGAACAAAAGGTCCCCGACGACTGGAAGATGGCTTATGTGAGTCCTATACAGTATTCAAGAACGACAATCATCACTCCACAAATAATAAAAGGCCAGAGAGCCTGACCAGCATAGTGTACAAAAGTACTAGAGAACATCGTAAGAGATGTCATGATGGAACATCTACAAAACAACCATGTAAAGGAATACCAACACAGTTTTATGCCGGGAAGATACTACTTAACTCAATTACAGGTGGTACCAGATGTTTGGACTCAAATTCTAGAATAAGGCATAAATATTGACAATATATACCTAGATTTTGCCAAGGCTTTCGACAGTGTACCCCATGAAAGGCTGAGAATTAAACTGAAAGGGTACAGGATTCGGGGAAATGTCCTAGCGTGGATCGTAGACTTTCTGCATGACTGCAAACAATGTGTGGTGATAAATGGTATGAAATCGTCAGGTGTACCTGATTTTAAAGTGGTTTTGTAGGGGATAAGTCGTACTTTTGGCTGTGATATTTTGTGTTACCTCAATCTGCCACCAGGGTGTAGCACAATCGCTATTGTTTTGGCGTCATCGACCCATTGCGAATGGCGGACTGGCGGCTGAACTTTCTGTTAACATTCCTTTAATCTTTCTAGGGGCATTTTTCATTTAGATAATAAACTAATGTTTCTTAAAGGTAACGCAGTCATTAAATAATGTAAGACATGTATCTGGTGTGGGTTACGTATGCTGGAGAAAGAGGTACAGTAAGATGTTGTGAGCTTCCTTCTGCCATTATTTACCCGGTACGTCTTCGGCAAATTTGCTGTAAGTTTGTGATAATAGATTGTGATAATTTGGCTTGTTTTTCAGTATTTTATTATTAGTAATATTATTAGTAACAAAATTTTTGTGCTTAGTGGACTACTGCTCATGCCAGACCCCTAGCTAGGCACCTCCGCCTATGGCGCTCGGCCTCCCATCCGTAATACGGGCCCATTATACTTTTTTTCTTTTAAACGCGTCTTATACGCCGGCAAATACGGTAAATCCACTTACTGTAAGTCCTCATTTAATGTTGCCCTCGACAACGTTGTTTCGTTAAAACGTTGCTACTCTTTAGATACCCATGATTCGGGCAACGTCCCGCTAATTCAGTATAATGTCGTCACGGACTACTTTGTACGGTGCATCACCCTCTCTCATCTTGGTGCGTTAACGCTCTCTCGCTGAGCCTAACAGCTTCCCCAGTTTTTGATGGGCTTCCACATTGTTTGTGCATGTTTAAGTGTTTTTGCTCTAAATACTGTACAGTACTGTAACCATTCGAAATGGCTTCCAAGCACCCATCAAGTGTTAGTGTTGTGAAGAAGCAACATAAGACCATTAGCTTTGCTACGAAAATGAAGGTTTTAAACCGTTTTGAGAAAGGTAAACGTGCAGTGAACATTGGTGTTGCGCTAGGTCTAACCCCCACAACAGTGTGTACTCGCCACCCATCAGTGAGTACAATACAAAATGATTTAGTTTATTTATCTTTTTGGATGTATAATATATATCATTTTCTATAAAAAATCCATTGAATTTATGTGTAGGTAATATATTTTATGGGGCAGAGGGAGGCTGGGAAATGTAATTCCTGTATTTTATCTATTTTTTATGGTGAAAATCGATTCCATTAACGTCACGGTTTTCAGGAACGGAGCCATGACATTAAGCGAGGACTTACTGTATTACTGATTTTAAAGTGCTCTATAGTTTAATATTTTGCCTTCACTAATTAGATCTGCTGCTATAATATTAATAATTGAATAAATCTACTGTACAGTATAACAAAATAAAACTGAAAACTGGCACATAAAAACGAATTTTCACTAATCAGTAAAGTAGTGGGACTCCATGCTTATTTGAGTGAACATTACTCTTCTCACCTCATAGTGATGACCACATTCCTATATTTTTCTATACACAGTAAAATTATCCTATGATAAGTAAAAGATGAAAATTTCACACAACAACTCAATGTTTACTTATTTTTTACAGTGTTCGTTGCACTTCATGCTGTCACACAGCACCGACACCTACCCACACCCTGGCCTCGACTACGTGTGGCAAAACTCAAGGCGGAGAAGGTCTGAAGCAATATTTCCAGAGCAGTGAGTGTATATGTGGGTGTAGGGGTTTTGTCTCCTGTTTTTGCTGTAGTTAACTCGACATAACTGACATAAGACTTTGAGTTGTATTGGTATAACAAAGGAAAAGAACATTTACAGAAAAAAAGAGGAGTGTACTATCAAGTAAACAGTATTTATGGTTCCATTCCACCAGTGTCCTCAATGAGGGAAGTGTAGGGATTTGATACTTTTTGATTGATTCTTCTTTACTGTATGTGTATATGCATAGAGACTTGACCAATCTTGCTGTAAGTTGTGATTTTTAAGAGTTGCGACCCCAATAACACCCATTGGTCACAAACGTGAGTAGAAGCTGTTTTACAGAGAAATTTACAGCCAACATCATTTAGGCTGATGCTTACAAGTACAGCACCACACAGCTGTCATATGTGACATCAGTCTGCTCCTCATGGACACTTCTACTAAATTTCTTACTCCTGTACAGCATCATATTCATCAATGTGAAAGATAATTGTACTTGAACTGTCTGACCTGGACTGTTTACACCACTCATACACCTTACATATCTTTTGCTTTTATCCTCTTTGTCAATGATCGGCCAGTTAACCACTTAGGCAGTCAGTCATGTCTCTGTTACACACCATTGGCAAGTACTGGCTCCAGAATGTATCTGTACCTGCACCAGTGTTGGTCAAGTTTGGTCTTAAACGAGCTCACACTGGGTGCTGTCACAAAACTCTGGTAGATTGTTCCAAGATTTTTCAATTCTCACTCCAAAAATGTTTGCCCTGACAATTCGCTGAACTAGTGGCTTCTTTAACCTTGAGCTGTGACCCCTACTGGGGCAGGCATCCACCAGCTCCAGGTATGAACACTCGACTGAATAATGTCCTCTGAGGTGTTTATAAACTTTAATTAAATCACCCCTTACATTTACTTTTACTTTTATCCTCTTCGCCACTGATCGGCTTGTTAGCCGCTTGGGCGATCGGTCACGTCTCTGATTACTTTTCCTTTTCATTTATCGTCTTCACCAAAAGATCGGCTCGCTAGTCGCCCGGGCGATCGGTCACGTCTCTGTCATGCACTGTTAGCAAATACTGGGCATGCACCAGCTCCTGAATGTACGTGAACCCGCTCCAGTGTTGGTCAAGTCTTGTCTTGAAAGAGCTCACACTCGGTGCCGTCACAACACTTTCTGGTAGATTGTTCCAAGAGTTTACAACCCTCACTCCGAAAAAGTTTGCCCTCACGGTTTTCTGGACTTGAGGCTTCTTCAATCTTGAGCTGTGACCGCTTGTGGGGCGAGCGTCCGCCAGCTCCAAGTAAGGACACTCAACTGAGTAGTGCCCCCTGAGATGCTTATACACCTCAACTAGGTCCCCCCTTGCCCGTCTGTAGTATAAGCTAGGCAAGTTCAGGCGCTCCTATCTCTCAGGGTAGCTGAGGTGCCGAAGTGCAGGCACCAGTCTGGTGGCCCTCCTTTGAACATTTTCAACCAACTGGCAGTCCCTAGCATATTTTGGGGACCAGATCAGGTGACAGTACTCCAGATGGGGAAGCACTTCACTCCTGAAGATCGTTACGAGGGACAGACCGTCTAGATATCTGAACAACCTTCTTATAAGACCCAATAATTTATTTGCCTGTTGCCCGTCTATTGTATAAGCTAGGCAACTGCGGGCATTCTAATCTTTCTGGACATTTTCAGTCAAGTGACAGTCTCTAGCATATCTCAGGGATCAGTACCAGTATTCCAAACAGGGGAGCACCTCACTTTTGAAGAGCATTACGAGGGACAGACTGTCTAGATATCAGAATAACCTTATAACACCTACTAGCTTAGTTGCTTGATTCACCTTCTCACAATGGACCGAAAACAATTGTCTGGGAAAAGTTTTCATTGATCAGTAATCTAAATCCTCAGTCAAAACGTTGTTCGACATGAGGGGTTAAACTGTGACAACACAAATATTAAGAGTATATTCTTAATAACTGGTAGAGTTTACAAGTGTTGGCAAGTGATTTCAGATTTAAAGGTATTCAAAGGTATTGTGCACAATACACTGACACAAAGTTTGTTGAATACGAATGCTGTAGGATGAAGAATCTACACAAAAATCTTATTAATTTCACGTCTGTTTCGGGGGGAGGGTTGTTCGAGGGTGTACTGTACCTTTCACCTTCAACACCCAGAATATGGAATGGGGAATTAGCCTCCAACATGAAAAAAAGAAAACACAAGGATTAAGAGACGTTATGGACTAAGGCAGGGGTTCTTAACATTTTTCTGCCATTTACCCCATAGTGCTGGCATGACCAGTCATTTACTCCCACCACATAAATAAGCATAACCATGGCATAAGCATGATAAGTTTTTATTAAAGGAAATAGGCTGAACAATGAAAATTAGGGTAAAAATTAAAACAAAAGAAAAACACATCATTATTTTAGAGCTGCACAATAATGACTGTACATTTGTCTTTTGCAAATGAAGGAGTTAAAATTGCATTATTTTAAACTTGGTGTATATACCCCCGGCGATGTTGTTATTTTACCCCATGGGGTAAATTCACCCCAGGTTAAGAACCCCTGCACTAAGGTATATACAACACATGCCATGTTTCAAAGGACATTAACATCCTTCCCTTGTAGGAGGTGAAGGGTGACTTAATTACAGCAAAGGCAGGAACATGTTGCATTTTTGTTTGCTATTTGTCACTTAATTTGGTTTTTATCATAGCTTATGTACTATGTGGATAGCCTATTTGTCTCTGGGCTATTAAGATAAGACTTTGTATGTACATACAGTATTTCATTCATGTCTTTTATATGTAAGTTTATGAGTTGTAAAGGTCAATTTATAGTATAGTAGTGCATCATTCTTTCTTTGGGTATTAGAAATAGGTTTTCCTATGGTTTTTGATGAGTTTTGAACGGATTTGGCATTCATTTTCGTCGGAAATCACAAATTTTTGTTCAATCCAGAATGCAACACCTAGCTTATACCTAGGTATGTTAATGCCTAGCAATAACTCGCCAGGTCAACATACAGGCAATTAAAACATCTAATAATTACTTAATAAGTAATATTAGGAGGACACGTCGCTACCTGGCATTTAATTGCAATTCTCAAAACCCCCTCCCTCACACGCACTGCCACCGCCATCTTCTAGATGTTGGGAAGTGGGAGTTTTCGGGTGGGGGAAATCACAGAAACAGGTGATTTTCAATGGAGAACAAGACCAAAATCCTTCAAAAGTTATCAAAAACTATAGGAACAAACATTTCTAATACTGAAAGAAATATAACCTAACTTAACCTACCCCTTTTTCTGTGTAAAAAAACCCATAGAAAATCACCAAAAACCAACCAAACCTAATCTAACCTTATCAGCCTGGACCACCCTTGTTCATGCCTCCACATCTTTCATTAATCTGAAGAAGAATCGGGTTCATCTGGGTCATCAATGATTTGAAGTGGTGCTCGTGGGTGTCAGTCACTTTGAGGAGGGTACAGGCGGGCTGCTTGAGTACAAAACTGTGCAGCAATTTGTGTTTATTGATTCTAACAAACAGATAACATGCTAGATACTGTTACAAATGTTCAGCACAAATTTCAGGCAGTTTCACAAACTTTCTAAATCTAACCAGACTCTTTCAATGTTTTGTATATGACTATACAGTTAAATAACTTAATAATAAGCTATCACCTACAATTTTGTTGCCATATTTAAATTCATGATTGAAATTTTTTTTCCCTAACTAAAGTAGACAGCTTAGGAATCAATAATATATTAAATATGAAGACGCAGAGCACATACAGGTAGTAGGGGGCCAGAGATGTGTACATGATAACTCCGTAACCGTGGAGTGGTTTGAACTTGGCTGGTAGTCATTTACTGGTCCTTTGTTCATAGTCACACTTTAGGGGAATTAGGTTACAAATTAACTTAGGTATTACTGTACTTCAGTTCTTCTCACCTGAATAAACTGTATTGTTTTTGAGACTTGACCATTTTAATTGAATGTGTTCAGTGTAGGCACAAACTAATTTGTGTTAACAATGAGTTTGATCATGTGCATGTAACACAAACCTCTCTCATTAGTAGATAAAGTACAGTAAAGTGAATCGAATAAAGTACAGTGACCCCTCGTTTAACGAACGCCTCGGTTAACGAAATTTCGGTTAACGAACTGCCTTCCATAAGGATCTTCAATTCGGTTAACGAACAAAAATTCGGTTAACGAATTTCTTACGAACCGACCTCAACATGTTTTCACTTGCACTGGCCGGGCAACCAGCTTTAGTATCAGTCCGCCAATACATTAATCGGTTCTAGGGCTTAAATTCCTAACTATTTTAGTAAATATCAAGAAGTTTATACTATTCAATAATTTTAAAAGTTTAATATTCAATTTTTTAGTCATTTTAACAATTATTGAACATAATTGAAGGTAAAGTGACTAGTTTAAAGCGCAGCATCCAGCCTCTTAACACAGCAAACAGGCGTTAGTCTCTCTGTTTTCACTGGAGGTAACATCTTGCTTGAGACTCTCTTCAACTAAATGCTTTTTTCTGTGTTTCCAAGCAAATTATTGGTCATTTTGAAATATATTTTACATATTGACAATATATAATGCAGTACAGTGTTGATTTAAAGAAAATAATCTTGAAATACACCAAGAGAACTAAAAATTTATGGGTGAAATGGTGCCATGGGGTGACTTCTCTTCCACCCCAATGCCTTCTCTTCTTCCTTCTCCTCCACCCCCATTGTAATTCCCATCATCATCATCATCATCCAGGAGCCTTCTACATACACACCTCAAAGTAAGTGAACTTTTTTACCATTTTTGTTGAATTTAGGAAATTTTTGGTGAGCTGGAACCAATTACCCAAAAACCCATTGAAACAATGGTTTCGGTTAACGAACTTTTCGGTTAACGAACGACCTTCTGGAACGGATTGAGTTCGTTAACCGAGGGGTCACTGTATTATTTTATTCACTATCTTTGTGAAACACTCTCCCTCTCTTAATGGGACTCTCAGAATGTGTACCGTACATTGCCTACATAAACTGCAGTAAACACATGAGATTTATATATCAATGAAAAACTTTATATTTAATCATTTATTACCATTCCATCCTCGGTGCTACTTAAGGTTAGGTTAAGTTATACTAAATATATCTTTAGAGACAGCACCCTATAGTAGCACCCCATCCTCCTTTGAGAGGAACTTTGTAATTTTAGTAAAATACATGGTGCAAAAGGCAACAAACAAGGTTAAATAGTCCCCACACGCTAACCTCAGTCTATTACAGCACTGTTATACTCTTCACCACTCGTCCACTTACTACCCAAAGCAACATTATTGATTATCACCAGCAATAAGTCTCATTAGTTAAAGCACGACCTCGTTAATTTCTACTCTTAATCATTTAAATATATATATTTTTTTCAGTTTATCTTAAGATTAGCCCCAGATTCTATCACCTTAAGATCAACTACCTAAATGTTAAACTAACCTTATCCCAGCTTCTTTCACATTAATCTACCCAAACCTAACAAAACATAGCTAATCAAATCTTAGCTAACCTAATCTAACATAGGCCCCCCCCCCCAGACAGCATTAAGGTGTTCTTCAGGTGAAATAAGCTGGAAGGGAGCTAATCTACAGGTGATCCCTATTTTCACTGATAAATTGATATATGGGGTACTTGTCTGGTTGCCAGGATCAGACACTTGGGTTCGAGAGACACCTTTTGAATACTGTACAATGATTTCATCCCTTGAGTATGATGACCAACTATTCAATTACGGTAATAATGAACTCAAAGATTCAAGACAATGTATTGAAAGGGTGACAACCTCGCATTATATTGGCTTTGATATTTTCTTTTTTATTTGTCAGTGACCAGGTTGGTGATACTTTTGCATTCTAAAGCACCATACCTGAGCAGGGTGGCAGAGATACTAGGGTGAAAGGAAAAGTGAAGTGGCAGAAATACTGGGGTGGCAGAGATACTGCGATGGCAGAGATACTGGGGTGGCAGAGATACTGGGGTGGCAGAGATACTTGGGTGAAAGAGACAGTGAGGTGGCAGAGATAATGGGGCGGGAGACACACTAGGGTGGCAGAGATAATAGGGTGAAAGAGACAGTGAGGTGGCAGAGACAGCAGGGTGGCAGAGGTAGTTCACAGGTGGATATGATAGGAAGGTGGAGATGTGTTGGTCGAGGGAGTAGTGGAGGCAGGCACCATCTGTCAACTTCAACAAACAACACGCGGAAGTCACTTTTGACTGGACAGATTCAAATTTATTCTCAGAGTTATGATGTAGTGTTAGGTTAAGTTTACATGTGAAACTGAAGAATTGTCAAATACTGTATGGCTGTAAAGGGGTTACATTCTGAACTTCGGGAAATGCTGTACCATCTACAGTACTATATAAAATTGAAAGTGGATCCCATTGGCCTAACATCACATCAGCAGCAGTGTTCATAAATCACACGAATATTAAGCTCTGATACTGAACTATACGGCCTTCACTTCCCTAACTGTAATGATAGTTAAACCAGTCACAGTTGGATGAAATGATGGTGCCCCTGGGAGACAGCTGGTGTTCATTTAGGACATTAGTGGCCCACTTGGCCACTGCATCCTATCATATACAGTAAATGTGATAATTCTGTAATACAGTGTACTAATCTTTATAGTACAAACTTAGAATATTTTTGGTGCTACAAAATTCTGACTTTTGTTCCACCAAGGTCCTGGAAATATTCATTAAATTATATACATATACTGTAGAGAGAAGCAATTAGCAGTTTGGCAAAACCTAAATGATTAATGCCATTTATATTTAACAGGAATATCTTCACAGGCCAGAAGATATTAGCTAATAGTGGACAACCAGTTGCAAGGATAACCAGTACCAGTGTTATATTCAGGTATATGGATAGATAACTAAGTATATATATATATATATATATATATATATATATATATATACATACATACATACATACATACAGGGTGGCCAGAAACATAAATATGAGAAGGTATACAAAAACATTTCCTTTCCTCTGTTTGTCATTCAGTCAGTTGTATGGCTCTAAAAGATGTGTTCCACTATGGTGCTCCCCTTTCACGACAAAACCTGAAATCTTGCTTAGTTCCCTTGTCGCTTTACACAAGCCACCAACATTCATCAGCAGCATATCTCAGTCACCTTCATGGTGATTACAGCTTTTAACCTTTTAGTGGGCAGTGAAACCCTTAGGTATTTTACTCTAGCTAACGGCATACGATTTTATTCAACCGAGAGACACCCCTTCACTGAAGGGTTAAAGTCTATCTTAATTAGTCCTATCTTGATCAAGAGGAGACTATTCCTGTAACTTGTGGCTGTTGAAGGACAAGGTTTCACCTCAGGAAGCACATTATCTCAAATGCAGAGGCATTTCCTATGGATGTACAATACTATACAAAGTATCACAAGCATCCACCTTACAAATATTTTTGAGGATGTTGATGGCTGTGTTGGTACTAATTATATGGTACAAACCGTACAGGTGGCCAGTAAGATGACCATCACTGATTGGTGATGCCTTCATCAGCTTAGGTGATTTTGCTTTTACAAGTGTTGAGAGATTCAGTGACTCATCTTGTGCAGGGATGCATTTAGACCTATGATACAAAACTGCCTTTATTATACATACAAATTTTACAGGACAGTTTACAGAAAGTAAATCAGCTCAAATCCCTGATGCTGATGTTGCTAACAGTGAAAGAAACTGTTAATTTTAGTGAAATCAAGGATGCGGTAAACCATACTCAATGTACTGAGCACTGAGCAATCATAATCAAATTTACCTTGTACAGCAAAGTCATACTGCATATATATATATATATATATATACTGTATATATATACAGGTATAGTTAACCCTCGCTTTACGCGGTCCCACATTCCGCGTTTCCACGTTTACGCGGTACCCTGCCGAAACAGGAATGCTCACATTCCGCGGTGCGTGTACCCCTTTACGCGGAGAGCGGCTGGCGAGCCGCGCCATTTTTGGATCCAAACCTCCCGCCATCCGCCATGTTGTGTAAGCGGCGCGAGCATGGTGCGCACAAGGTCGCCCAGTCATCAAAACATTACCGAGTTCTTCACCCGCCTCCCACCACAGCCGGCCCAAGTCAGTAATAGTGATAATTATAGTGAGGATATGGACTTATATGGACTTTGAGGGGTTTGACAAAGAGGCCCTGCAAGCTTCTGTTGTGGATAGTGATACAATTGATACAAGTGATACAGGTGAGGGCCAATAATCTGCCCTCTGCCTCGGAACCAACCGCCCATCCCCGTGTGCCCAGCCATCTTTTCTACTAATGTATGTGTTAAAAAACCTAATATTATTGATATTTCTCTTAATTATTAATTGTGTGTGCATACCATCATAAAGTTAAGATAATATTTTTACTACAACATAGTTGTGTGTCGTCAAAAAGTGGAGTTTGGGGGTCGGCCCGGTCTCTATTTCAATTAATCCCATATGTTATGTTGTTCACTTTACGCGGTACTGTACCCTGTGGGTTGAATTAACCGTGTAAAGTGAGGGTTGACTGTATACAGTATATATACAGTATATATATATATATACTGTATATCTTGATAAAATCACACGGGAAAATGGAAACAACGGAGTACCTTAGCTTTCGTCTTTATTCAAGACATCTTCAGAGGCAACTGGATTACATGGACAGAGAGAGGCTTAAATATACAGGGTTACCTAAAAACATGAGGTCAGGTCATAATGATGACATCCACTAATCCCCACACCAACACACACGTAGAGGAGCTTAAGAGAAGGGTGGTGACGTGACTAGCCAGGTCAGGTCAGAAAAAAGGGACCCACAAAATAACTATCATACATCTAGATCAAAGGTTCCATGTAGCAAATGTAATTGTAATTATGTAGGTCAGACAGGAAAAACACTGCAGCTCAGAATCAAACAACATAAGTATAATATCAGAACTGCATCTGAAAGCAGTGCCTTGTTCGTTCATGTTAGGAATAATAATCACCCCATTGCTTGGGAAAAAAGCTTAGAAGTATTCAAATCATCTTGTGTCACAGAAAGACTTCTGGTTGAAGCTAGTTTGATTAAGGAATTAAAATCAATAAACCTTAGTGATGGTCAGTTCAAAACTGATAATATGTTACATAAATTTATTTGTCAGTGGCCCAAGGTTAAAAATGCTTTGAAAACCTTTGATCTAGATGTATGATAGTTATTTTGTGGGTCCCTTTTTTCTGACCTGACCTGGCTAGTCACGTCACCACCCTTCTCTTAAGCTCCTCTACGTGTGTGTTGGTGTGGGGATTAGTGGATGTCATCATTATGACCTGACCTCATGTTTTTAGGTCACCCTGTATATTTAAGCCTCTCTCTGTCCATGTAATCCAGTTGCCTCTGAAGATGTCTTGAATAAAGACGAAAGCTAAGGTACTCCGTTGTTTCCATTTTCCCGTGTGATTTTATCAAGATTTATCTTATCCACGTTTTCATTGTGGATTTACATGAAATACTGTATATATATATAAATATACAGTATTACCCCGCTTAACGCGGTTTCACTTAGCGCGTTTTACCGTATACGCGGTGCCTCGCCAGAGCTGAACTTTCACTTAACCCGGGTTTTTTCCACGTATACGTGGTGAGTGTCCGGCTCGAGAGCTATTTTTAGATTCCCCCCACCCGCCACCCTGCCTAACTGCCTGTTTTAGCTCATAAAATTCATACAAATTACCCAGCCAGAATATATTTATTACTAAAAAGGTAAATATTCTGGTTTTCCCACACATCTGGTGGGACGGGGGGTGGGGGGAGGGAGGGACCGACCGACCATCTGTTACCATGTGAAGAATATTTTTTTTTTTTTTATTAACTGAAGATATTTGTTTTAGCTCATAAAATTCATACAAATTACCCGGTCAGAATATAATTTACATTGCTGGAATTCTTATAATTTGATGATCATTTTGAATATAAACATCATAGATTTTGCATTAGACATACAAATTTTAGATGTAATGTTTACTCTGAGTAGATATGTTATCTTTTGTGCAAAATATATGACATTTATATTCAAAATATTCCTGGTCTTACAAGGAATCCAGCAATGTCAATTATATTATCCTAACTTTAATCTGAGTTATTATTTAATACTAAATGTTAAAATTTAGTTTTTTCACCCAACATCTCTTGAAGGGAGGATTGGTGGGGGGTGGGGGGGAGGGTTGGGACTGACCACGCGGTTGGAAGAGGGGGGGAGGCAAGGTGGGGTACAGTACTTTGATTGACAGACAGTGTCTGAAGAATATTTTTTTCTTTATTAACTGAAGATATTTGTTTTAGCTCATAAAATTCATACAAATTACCCGGTCAGAATATAATTTACATTGCTGGAATTCTTATAATTTGATGATCATTTTGAATATAAACATCATAGATTTTGCATTAGACATACAAATTTTAGATATAATGTTTACTCTGAGTAAATATGTTATCTTTTGTGTAAAATATATGACATTTATATTCAAAATGTTCCTGGTCTTACAAGGAATCCAGCAATGTCAATTATATTATCCTAACTTTAGTTTAAGGTATTATTTATTAAAATCTAGTGGTTTTCCCCAAAATTTCTCAGAGAGGGAAGAGCCAGCAGTGTAGTGTGAGAAGAGGGGGAGGGAGTTGAGTCCATTATTTGAATGGACATTAACTTGGCAACTGTATTTCTCTATTTCTCTTAAGTATTAATTGTGTGCATGTACCATCATAAAATTAAGATGTTGTTTTTACTAGAACATAGGTATTGTGTTGGAAAAAGTAGAGTTTGGGGGTCGGGCCAGTCTCTATTGGAATTAATCCCATATGTTCTGTTGTTCCATTTACGCGGATTTCACTTAACGCGGTACCCTGTGGGCTCAATTGAATCGGGGTACTACTGTATATATATATATATATATATATATATATATATATATATATATATATATATATATATATATATATATATATATATATATATATATATATATATATATATATATATATATATATATATATATATATATATATATATATATATATATATATATATATATATATATATATATATATATATATATATATATATATATATATATATATATATATATATATATATATATATATATATATATATATATATATATATATATATATATATATATATATATATATATATATATATAATTCCACTACTGCCTCAAGCTATAACCCACAAATGCAGTCGGGCACCATGCTCTGTGTGAACACTTATGGCCATAATCCCTAGACACTTGGCAGTGTAAAGTTTTTCGAACTTACTTGTGGGTCATTAATAATATAATTTTCACTACTTATAAGCTTACTAGGCATTTGGGCACACTACCCAATGTTAGTACAGGAGGAAACAGTGGACTGGGAAACCTGTGATGTTTGGTTGGTTCACACTGGATATCACCCTTCTCACGTGTGTCAGGGCCGAGGCTCAAACCCTTGCCATATTGGTGGGAGATGATACGCGCATTCCCGCTTTACCACGTACATATGCGACTGACATAAATCACAGCTGTTGACTGCTGCTTTTCATAATAAATTATGTCAAAATCACGAATAAAAATTAAATTAGTGTAATAAATTTTAAAATTCCAACCACCTTTATCTACATGACCCTCAAGAATGATGTTAGATATGCAATATACACTGTTCACATTTTATATTTTATATATCACTGTATGTCATTATATAAAGTAATCTACTAAATACACATAAGACTGTAGATACATATGATATGTTGGTCAAATTAGCTACTGCATGTGTCAGACTGACATAACAGAGGGAGATTATACTGTACTTGCTACTCAACAGTATAAGCGAGACCTCACATGTCATTGTCACAAGCCCTATCTAACCTAGTAATTACCTAGTACCTGTAATTGCAATTAGGGCATCGCCCGTTCTTCCAGCTGTGAATAGGTATCTAATGTACAGTTCAAGAAGCGAAGGTAATCTATTGTAGTGTCTCCTAGTTCAAGATACCAAAAAAATCGGCTTTGTAGAACATGCTGTATCCACACAGCCTGCAGGACCCACTTTCGTTTTCATATTATCTCTACAGGCAAAATCAATATCAGTGTTTCAGAACTTTACCAGAGTATTATCTTATTCATTTAAATTTGTTATAATATCATTGTGGAGCTTGATAAGGGTAATATTTTTCTAAAAATTTTGATGAAAGTTGCCCCCTAAAGTTTTGTTATCCAGTCAATGATAGAATAGGGTTTGATATGTTGTTTCATTTAATATTGTGTTTCCAGGAATACAGTACATCCACAGTTTAAATAGACAACTTACTATGTGTGTGTTTATGTAATATTTTAACTGAACCACACCTCACAAAATACACTGAATTTAATAAACTAGGTAGCTGCTGAGAATAAAGGAAGGTTGGAGTCACTATTAAGGTCAGAGACTTTACCGAGGACAAATTCCGGCTTAAAAGTTAATTACACTACTGACACGTTCCTTGATAAAAGAATGGAGTTTGAAACCCTACTCAAAGTATGTCAACCCAATAGTGTATAGCAGGTGTTGTAGAACTGTTGTAAGAGAACAGGAGAATCAACCCAGAGGAATGTGAGTTCAATATTCTGTAGATGGATATGACTCATTTATGAACCTCTCTCAAGCAACTTGCAAGAGGGGTGTGGTTATATATGATAGGCAAGATCTTAGAGCCAGCCAAGTGAGGGTGTAGGGGGACGATGTTTTTGAAGAATCAAACTGTAGCTTATTAAACCAAAGGAACTTAACAGCCTTAACTGACAATGCAACAGTGCTCAATCCTAGCCACCTCCTTGTCATGGGAGACTTTAACTATGGCAACATCGACTTGAGAAATGAAACCACGCCAAATGACCTTGATAATCCAGCTATTCTTTTTGTAGATACTATAAGAGACAATTTTCTATTCCAACATATTAATGATCCAACTCACCTTAGAGGGAAGCAGACAACCAAACCGCTGGACCTCACCATAACTAACAAAGAGGATATGGTGGCCATGCTGAAACACCTAGCAGGACAGGAAACAAGAGAAGTCAGAGTGTAGAAGGGCTGACAAAAAGAGTTCCAGGGACGAATTGCAAGTGAGGTCAAGTAAAACCCAAAGGCTTTTTACCACTATGCAAAGTCAAAATTAAAAATGTTAGTAGGTGTCTCGGACCTGAGGCTTGAAGATGGTAGTTATGCAGATTCTGACCAGGACAATGCAGAGCCATTGAACAAATTCATTTCTTCGGTGTCCACAAGAGAGGATGCAAACAATCTCCCTGAATTTGAGGATAGATGATTTGACACAGCGCTGATCCACATTGTATTCTCAGACGAGGTTATAAGAAATCAATTTTCAAAGCTAAAGGTTCATAAGAGTCCCGGCCCTGACATGGTGCATCCCAGAGTGTCAAGAGAGTTCAGCAGTGAGCTTGCTGAGCCCCTGAAGATCCTGTTCTGCAAATGCCTGAATGAGCAAAAGGTCCCCAGTGATTGGAAAAAGGCTAATGTGAGTCCTATATTCAAGAAGGGTGATCGTCATTCCACGAATAATTATAGACCAGTGAGCCTGACCAGCATAGTGGGTAAAGTACCAGAGAGCATTAAAAGAGATGCCACAATGGAACATCTACTACGAAACAACCTTGTAAGGGAATGCCAACACAGTTTTATGTTGGGACACTCCTGCTTAACACAATTATTCAAGGTACTGGATGTTTGGACTCAAATTCTGGAACAGGGCTGTAATATCGACATTATATACCTAGATTCTGCCAAGGCTTTCGACAGCATACCCCATGAAAAGCTGAGAATTAAACTGGAAGGATACGGGAATCAGGGAAGTGTTCTAGTGTGGAGCAAGCAGTGTGTGGTCATTAATGGCATGAAATCGTCATATGTATCTGTGACAAGTGGGGTACCACAGGGCAGTGCACTAAGCTCATTGTTGTTTGTTTGTTTGTTTCATAAATGACATGCCAGAAGCTATACACTCCTCCATACAAATGTTTTCAGATGATGCCAAGTTATTCAGGAAAATACAGAACCAAACAGACTGTGAAGAGCTACAGAAAGATTTCTTTGAGCTTCAAGAATGGTCAAAGGAAATGGCTGCTAAAATTCAATGTCATGAAGGGTAAGAGGATGCACTTGGCTCATACCAATGATAAGGAGTTGTATCACATGTCCCAGCAGGATGAAGAAACTACATTAATAAAGACCGAATGTGAAAAGGACCTGGGTGTGTATGTTGACAATGAACTGAAGTTCTTGGGCCATTGTGAGAAGAAGGTGAATCAAGCAACTAAACCAGTAGGTCTTATAAGAAGGTCATTTAGATATGTAGACAGTCCGTCCCTCGTAACGATCTTCAAGAGAGAGGTGCTTCCCCATCTGGAATACTGTCACCCTGCCTGGTCTCTGAGATATGCTAGAGACTGTCAGTTGATTGAAAATGTCCAAAGGAGGGCCACCAAACTGGTGCCTGCACTATGGCACCTGCCTAGCTTATACTACAGATGGGCAAGGGGTAATTTAATTGAAGTGTACAAACACTTCAGAGGGCACTACTCAGTTGAGTGTCCATACCTGGAGCTGGTGGACGTGCACCCCAGAAGGGGTCACATCTCAAGGCTGAAGAAGCCACAAGCCCAGAAAACTGTGAGGGCAAACATTTTCAGAGTGCAAATTGTCAACTCTTGGAACAATCTGCCAGTGTATTGTAACAGCACCGAGTGTAAGCTGTTTCAAGACCAGACTTGATCAACACTGGAGCAGGTTCAGGTACATTCAGGAGCCAGTGCATGCCCAGTACTTGCCAACAGTGAGTAACAGAGATGTGACTAACTGCCCAAGCGGCTAACGAGCCAATCAGTAGCGAAGAGAATAAAATTAAAATTATCATCTATTTAGGTGATTGCCATTATGCATTTCTTAATACCATTGTCATATTTTTTGTAAAATCAATTTTCAGATGACATTCATACACAAAGTTACATAAAAAACAAATTTATTTGGTATAGCAGTAGTCATTGTGTACTGTAATAAGAAATATCTTTAAGAATAAGTTACTGTATTTAATCATGACAGTACAGTACAGTACTATTTTTTTTAAGTTTTAAAGATATGAAGAAAAATCGGGGTTTCAAGAGATGGGTTGCCATTGATGATGAGCAGGACAGTGATGAATGCTAGGTTAAGAATTAAGTCAGAGGGTAGAAGGGCTGCAAGAGAGTTTCAAAGGAGGATCACAACAGAGGCCCAGTCAAACTTGAAAGCTTCCTCTTGTGATCACAGATGAAAGAATTATTTAACACACCTGCCTTGTCCTGATGAGTCTGCATAACTATTGAATCATTTTCAAGTCTAGGATCTGATACACCCACTTGTGTCTAAAAATTTTATTTTTATTGTGACCCATCTCTTGAAACTTGGATATTTTTTCTTGACTTTGTTAACTGCCGCATGGTTCGTATTTAATGGTCTCCTTATAATCCTGGAGCTAGTGGGTTATTGGTCTTGGGTATATTTATCAATCAAATACTGCAGTTCACTTTGCTGTGTATGATATTCTGGATATTCTGGGTAATGTCCTTGTTCTTATCTCTTAATCACTGTAAAATTTTTACTTTGTCCTGCTCTCATCATGTACCAAGTAACAGTTAATTCTGAAGGTGGATGGTAGCAGGGACAGGGGAAGATCAAGGAGGAATTGGAGAGATAAGATGAAGGATGCAGCTATGTTTGAATGAGCAGCAAGCATGGCATTGAGTGATTTTTCTCACCAGTGAATTTGACCTGCATAGTGTGTAAAATACTAGAGTATTATACATGATGACATGATGGATCATCTACTGTATAATGGAACAGCCTTTCAAAGGAATGCCAGTACAGTACAGGTTTATGATGGTTCTGCTTGTTGCAGCTGCTGGATGTGTAGTCACAGATCCTGGAGCATGGTGATAATATTAATACAGTAATATTCTTTTCTTTTCTTTTATACTCTTCACCACTGATCGGCTCGTTAGCCAATTTGGCAGTGTACCTCACTAAACATTGAAAATTAATCTAAAATGATAAGGGATTCGGGGGGAATGCCCTAGCATGTATTGGAGATTTTTAATTGCAATGTGTTGTGATTAATGGTAAGGAATTGTTGTGTACCTGTGACAAGCAGTGTGCTTGAAGCAACGTTGTTCATTTGTTCCATACTGTATAATTATGATACTGTATGTCAGATACTATTCATTCATACATACAAATATTTGCAGTTGATGTTAAACTATTCAGACAAATTAAAAATCTAACACTCTGTGAAGCATTATGTAAAGTTCTGCTGGCTTCAGGGGTGATCAAAGGAAGAAATACTAAAATACAGTACCTGTATAACATTGCAAAATGTGAATGATGCACCTTGGACGTAACGGTACCTATAATTGGGAAATATATGACATGTCCCAAGGTGACGAATACATTTCCCTGAGATAGGTCTACGTATATACTTATGTTGATAATGAACTAAAGTTCTTGAATCAATGAATGAGAAAGTGAGCCTTACGAATTACAGTACCTAGTAGGACTTTTACAAAGATCCTACACATGCCTAGATGGTACATCTATCATAAGGCTTTTATAAATTGTGCTGTAGTGCTACCTCACTTGGAGTATTGTGCTGTAATTTTGTTCAATTTCCAAGATACACCAGTACTCTGTCACCTCACTTACCATCTTCAATTGCTTAGTTATACTATGTATAGAAGGGCAAGGGGTGATTTAATGGAAGTTTATAAGCACTTAAAAGGGCATTACTTAATCACAAGTGCATATCTGGAGTCAAATCAAGGAAGCTATCAGTACAGAAAACAGAGCAAAGTTCTTTGGAGTGCAGTACTCTAAAGTGTTTTGAACTCTTGGAATAACCAGCCCAGATCAGAAGCGAGAAGAATGTTATCCAGCGTGAACCCTACCAAACACTGCAGGTACTCCAGTTTCCTCTTGTACTAACACTGAACAATGAAGGTTGTAACAAAGAATAAATCACTAGTTTCAACAGCTAATAAGCTGATAGGTGGTGGAGACGACAGATAAAAAAGTAGCAAGTGTGAGCTCCTATAAGTCCAGACTAGCACAAGTTCTGGCACATTCAATAGCCTGTATAAACAGTCAGAACAGTACAGTCTTATAAAATAGTGAACAGACCAACCAACCAGCTTGTAAGTTGAAAAGTGGTGAAGAGGATACAATCAATAAGATCTGGGATCTTGTCAAATGAGAATACAGTATACTGCAGAAGAACACATCTTTTAGAATTTTTCAAATAATTGCTCCTGTTTTCAGCCACCATGTATTGAGCAGGATATATTGTATACATAAATACTCCATATAATACTGTAGTATCAAACAAATATTTATAAAAAAAAAGATTTATCATACTTCTACCAACTTTTTTACAAATTGTTTATATGATGATATACTGTGTGCATCTGAACATTGTTGCTAACCTAAAACAAACTTATATATAATTAAATTTAATATTAGTGATGTACTGTGACTATGTTTTATCAACTTGTGTATCTTCTACTTCAAAGGAGTGCTGCCCAGTCACGTTACTCATTACCAGATAACATCCAACCAGCCAACCACCCCATTGAGAATGGTGTCATCTGGACCCCTTATGGACCAGTGGCCCTGGGTACCCTCCTATCAGGTAAAGTACAATACTGTACTAATCATTTTCCTCCTTTGTTTGCATTTAATTCCATTTGTGGCCTTATGGTTGTTATCACTATTTCTACTGATTCTGAGCTGCAATGTTTTTCCTGTCTGTCCTACATAATTACCATTACATTTGCTACATGGAATACAATAAACACTTCCATTTACATTCAAACTTGGGCTATTTTTTATTAACATATTGGTAATGGTTGAGTCATACTTGAAAACAACATTAATATTTAGTAATTTAAGGGACAGAACTAATGGGACAAATTCATTGCGATAGGGCAGAGTCAAAATATTCTTAAGTGTAGGAATTTGCCTGGTTTGAGTAGAATGAAAGGATTTTTTAGCCCTTTTAAATCAATGACCAACAAACACAGAAGGGTATCCAAGTTTTTGTGCAATGGAACGAATGTGTTTCAATTCTTCATCAATAAATTCAACGTCACAAATACGCAAACATCTCAAAAACATAGCAGAAAAAACTGACATTTTGGTAGACCCCAGGTGATTCGATAAAAAATGTATGAAACTGTCTACCTGTGTAGGCTTTCTGTACACCTTAAATTTGTAGTTATGGCCATTTCTAATGATAAGCATATCAAGGAATGGAAGGGATGGCCATAACTACAAATTTAAGGTGTACAGAAAGCCTACACAGGTAGACAGTTTCATGTGTTCATTGATTTTGCCAGCATCCTTCTTGATCGTGTGGATCGTCGATTCATTCACTCCATATTGTCTGGCCAGATCCACCTGCCTCGTGCCTTTTTCTAACTCCTGAACGATCTTGAACTTAACCTCATAGCTTAAGGCGCGTCACACCTTCTTGGGCTTGGGGCAGCTTGAGCCAGGTAGTTCAGGGCTTCTCAAGGGTGGTGGGGGTCCAGCAGAAGCCATTGTGTAGAAAGAAAAAAACAAAACCAGTTCCTGGGCAAGAGTGAATACACTTAGGGACAGTGAGACTGGCGCGGCGATGGTCGAGAGCACGGGTAACAGGGGGTGGCAAGGTTAAATAGACCAATCACAGCGCGCGGCAGAGGGGGTGCGTGGGTGGTAAGGATACGTGGCCCAATCACAGTCCGCGACGTCATCGGCACGAGTCTGACGTCAGCGCCCAGCCCCTTGCCCCGCCGCTTGCCGTGTATATGATGGCATTTACCGCTTAAAGAATAATTATCGCTTCTGGACGGGTGCCGCGTAAATGGCCATTCGCATATAAATATCCGCGTAAACCCAGATATATATATATATATATATATATATATATATATATATATATATATATATATATATATATATATATTTCATTAGCCCAATAAAGCACGTGGACTTCTACATACAATCAACACCTCACCCCGCCAGGATTCAAACCCACGATCTTATAATTGTGACCGGGGAACGTTACTGTTATATTTCACACAAAGCCTGTTTACTTGAGCTTATGGTGCCGTGAACCTCAAATGGGGACCACCCGTGCTCTTAGGTGATCAGAGCAACGGGTTGAGGTGTTGATTGTATGTAGAAGTCCGCGATATTATTTAAAAAAAAAAAAAAAATATATTGTATATATATATATATATATATATATATATATATATATATATATATATATATATATATATATATATATATATATATATATATATATATATATATATATATATATATATATATATATATATATATATATATATATATATATATATATATATATATATATATATATATATATATAATTATATATATATATATTACCACTTGACTATAAAGTTCAAACAAAGCAACAAAGAACAAACCAATTTCCCAAGTGGCTAACAAGCTTATAATTGGTGAAATTAAAATTTTTTAATGGTGTTTCCTTCAACAGGTATTATGGCATCTGACAAAACTGGTGAATCCTCCATCAGCCAGATATTGGGTGAAACTCAAACAAACTTCATGCCTGTCGAGATGAAAAACAAGCGCCTTAACCCTCTGTACATCTCTGCTTTAGCAGGTAAACTTGTCATTACAGTACTATACTTTAAATCTAAAAATCTGCAGTCTGTACCCCATCTCGCTTCAAGAAAATAAAAAAAAATCCTAGTATGGTACGTGAATACAGTACAGTACTACTGTACAAAAAATTACCCTAGTATATGAGAATTACAAATGTATCACATGTGATCAAATATTATGCTATACAGTATTTATGTTGCATTCTTACAAATGTTCAGTAATAATAGTGAGGAAACACTTATTCTTCAATATCTCATCATCTCTAACACTCATTAACAAGAAACACAGACTACCTATCATCATAATTTTATTAATGCTAAGAAAATTTTTTACAGACATTGTTAGACACCAGCCTTTTTGATTACATGGAGTGAAGAGAATCATTGTACAGCTACAGTATGTGGTACATGATATACAGTACAGTAACTTCTTTCATTCATCAGGATCTGTTGTTTGGTGGGTTGTCATATTTTAACATTTATGATGAGGAACTTGCACATACCAAAGACGTTTGGTACTTAGAAAATCAAAAGGCTAATGTAGTAGTTAAATTATTTGATTGTGGTCTCAGCATGTGTGTTTTCCACCAGGTGATATTGGACAGTCAGCAGTCATAGGAGCCATGGCGACCACTACAGGGAACGAAATTTATCTTGGCCCAAATGGACGATTCTGCAATTTGACTGCAGCCCCTAAGCTGTTCACCCTTGCCAACAATTACAATGGCATCACTTCCTACCTCTCTAGAGCAGAAATTTTTGGTGGTATAGATGGTGAGGAGGAACATTTATACACATGCTCCAACAATTTAGGCACTGCAGTAGTAAGGGCACAAGTGACAATTAAAAAGATGTCACTTGTTCCCTTACTACTGCAGTGGCCTCAGTTACAGTAACAAACTTAAAGTTGTAAATTTTCAATACAGTACTAGCCTTCAAAGAAAATAGTACTGTAATGTAATGTAATGTACAGTACTGTACTATATTTTAGAAAATGGACAAAGTTAAAAAAATTATTTGTGGATTTATAAAAGATGTGTTAGACAAAATAAAGAAATACCTGCAGCCTGGGTTAACACTGATAAAATATAATGCTCGCTTAAAGCATACAGGGCAAGTAGTAATATATTTTAAGAAACACTCATGAATGCACTTAAAAGAGAAATGCATAATATGTGTTAATAAAGCTCCTGTATATAAAGATTTGACATGAGCCTCACTATTTAAATAAGAATAGATTACAGCATCAAATAAAATTCTATTTGAAAACTTCACAATTCATGCTGCTATGAAGGGTTACCCCAAGTAAAACCATTAGATCAATTCTGTTTTTCCATAGGCTTGCTCATAGCAACACTTCTGCAGTCGTCATCATCTTCACAAATGAAGCTCTCACAGATCTTAAGGATGTACTACAGTGAGCATGGCCTACCCAACAACCAAGACCAACGTGCCTGCAACAGGATGATGGCTTACAAAGAACTTGATGCTGACAAAATTAAAGAACAGGTAAGAAGAGCCAATGATGTATCCTGTTCTTATGTGTATAGCATAGAGTGACCACTGTATAAGCAGTGTTTACCTTTCAAGATTTTGGATGTCTCTATGAGGTCTACTCTATTGTTCTTGTCTTGAGAGTTGTTAATCTCAAGGCCCCCATCAATAAACGTTGATAATCGGGATGATATGGCTCAGGAATCATCTTAGTCACTCTGTATTGCACCTTTTCTTGAGGTGCTAAGTCTTTCTGGAGGTAAGGTTACCATGCCTGAACAGTATACAGTAATCCAGATGGGGACATAACTGTATCAGTCAATGCTTTATAAAATAATAAGCGTAGTACAGTACAGTACTGCATAAAAACCAATAGGAAGTGGAATTGGAAAAAAATCCTTGTGGTTCTCAATATTTCACCTATTACAACTCAATTTAGCGTAGCCTTCCTTGTGAGCATTTACAGCTGATTCGCCAGGCAAGAAGATGACGGTAGCAATGCGTGTGATGGAGGGTGCAGGATGGGGTTTCGATAATTACAATTTTATGCCAGGTAGTGATGTGTCCTCCTAATATTTCATATTTAAGTAATTATTAGATGTTTTAATTGCCTGGTGAATTAATGCTAAGCATTTACATACCTAGGTATAAAGCCTAATACAGTATTACATATTTAAGTAGTATTAAATGTTTTAATTGCCTGTATGTTGGCCTGGCGAGTTAATGCTAGGAATTTACATACCTAGGTATAAAGCTAGACGTCGCATTCTGGATTAAACAAATACAGTATAGCATTTTCTGATAAGGAATTTTGCCTTTTCTGAAAATGAAAATCAATGGCTCTACTGTTGCTTGGAATTGATAGGAATGTTGCTAGCCAAATATTTCTTTTTAGTGTGTTTAATTATAGCCTTTCTTGCTCTGTGCCCTTTCTTTTCACTCTAAGGTTTCAACTTAAAATTTTTTCTTTCATCAGGCTTTGAACTTCATGTATGCTTATAGTGATAAATTTCCTGAAGTCAAGCGAATGATCACAGAGTACCAAGACCATTTCAGTGGAATAGAAAGCAGCTTCAAGTCTGCCCTCAACAATGTATGGTCATCATTCACCTCATTTGTAGGTAAGATGTCAAAAAAATTACATAAGTCAATGTGAAAGTGAAAGTACTGAGCCTTTGATTTGTGTGTGTGATTTCCAGTATTTTGTGAATTTGGCTCCACTACTGTAAGAGTACTTAACACAATACTGAGTAGAAATAAATACAATACCTGTACCTGTACAGTATAATGGAATTGTGAGTATAATGGGAAATGATGATGATGATCAATAACATGCCAGAATACTGGAAAATCGGGAAATTTGGATGAATTAATAAGTATGATTGTTAAAAAAATGGCATAAGATAAGCATAAAAGTTATAGCATTTTTTCTTATTGTAGTTAGTAAAGAGTATGGAAAAGTTGATCGGTGTTGGGAAACATGGAGATTTGATTCGGAAAACTTATTTCATAACTGAGCCTCTGAGAAATGACTCGTGTAAAAGTAAGTCTGGCACAGGCAAGCCTAAACAAAGGTAGATGGGTTAATCCAAAGATTAACTTACAGTATTTCTTTCTGCAGCAACCATGACCCTCAATAGAAGAAGAGAAGCCAAGCTGGGAGCCAAATGGGTCACTGTACTCTTTTATCTTACTACATGTTGCGTGTACCTCTGGCAAATAGGTGCCACAGGACAATGTGTTGGGTCCAATGTTGCTATTCATTCTTCCATACAAATTATTGCAGATGGTACCAAGCTATTCAGGGAACTTGAGAACTGAATGGGCAGTGAAGTGTTAGAAGAAAATCTCTATTGGCTTCAGGAGTGGAGACAAATGACTGCTAAGATTAGCATTATGAAGTGCAAGAGGATGCATATTGGTCATACTAATGGTACGAATGAGGAAATATCATTAACTGAAACCAAATGTGAAAAAGACCTTGGTGTGAATGTTGCCAACAACTGAAGTTATCAGATCATTGTAAAAAGAAGGTTAACTGTGCTAATGAACTAAGAAGACTTATATGACAATCTTTTTCATACATACATGGTCCAATTGGTCCATCCCTTTTAAAGCTCTTTAAGTGTGGTGCTACCCAACATGGAGTAATGTACTGTCAATTTGTTTGGTATCTGAGATATACTACTGTACTTAAGACTGCCAGTTGAATGAGGGCCACCACACTGGTGCCTGCACGTCTTGTAACAAAAGAGATTAAAATGCCTCGTTTATACTGTAGACAGGTAAGGGGTGATTTAATATAAGTTTATAAGCACCTGAAAGGACATTACTCAGTCGGCCTTTCTATCCTGTGTTCATATCTGGAGTTAACAGATACCTGTCCCACTACAGGTCACAGCATCAAGTTAGAATCCACGAGTACAGAAAACTGTTAAAGCTAACGTCTTAAGAGTAAAAGATTTTAACTCCTAGTGTCATATTGAAAGGACTAGCACAGACAGTCAAGACTTCTTCCACTTCGCTATCTAGGTTGGTCTATCCAGAAAGTGAAGAACTGTTTAATTATTATGACTAACTTCCTCTAGAGGATTCTAAAATTAACCGTTCATGCAAACAGACCGAAACAAAAAATCAGGGGGGGCCTTATTGTATGTGGTTAATAGAGACCAGAAAAAAGCCACTGATAATGAAAACACTTATAAATGGGTATTAATTCCCAAAAGAATTAATAGGAATAGGGTCTAATCAGAATTCTCACAGTGTAAGTGACACTCATAAGGTTTAATTTGGTATCTCTTAACAGTTAAATAATATATACCTCAGAACCATTTTTTTAAACATTTGATTACACATTATTTTATGAAATTATTTAACCTTACAACTTATTTAAGGTACAGTACTTAAGTCGTTTGGATTGGTGTGTTGATGCGGCTCAAGCTACCTAACCATGCACTCACATGCTCATTTCAGTGAAAGTGTTTCATTGAGACATGCCACCACTTTGCTTACGACATGTAACTTCTAATTTCACATCCATCCCATAGCTACTACGCTTCCTTTTAGCCACTACACCATCTTGCTTCGGTTACAAAAATAGTCCACCAATGTCACCAAAGACACAACAAAGTTGATAATTACCTGTATAGTTCTTGGAGCACTTCCAAATATAACCTGTGGACATAGGCAACTGATACTGAGCATGCATAGTGCAGGTGAGAAGGATGAGCTTTAAAAGAATGGGATGTAGGCAGGAATTTCAATCACTCAAATGCTTGTGCTCCCAAAGAGTGATAGATTTCAGCCTTAGAATCCTCTTAACTGTGAAGACTTTTTACGTGTAGGTCCACAATTATTTGACCACTTAAGTGCAAAACCATTTACAATGAAGACACTTATAACAAGGGCCCCCAGTATACAATTTCTTCTACAACAGCATTCCTGAAAATTTGATGAAGATCCTTGGAACAATCTCTAACTCAAAATGACAAAACCTTGAACAGTAAACAATCTGTACCCATGTGGAATGCCAGGAATTTCCTGAATATCAACCATTTGGGCTCTACATAAAAGACCACATGAACAATATAGAGCCGGGGTTTCCAACCACCACCCTGTGGACTGGTACCAGGCCACAGATCATGGGCCATCAAGCCTCAAAAATTATTTGGAAACAAAAAATCAGACATACAATACTAGTAATAAAATCAGCCTGGCCTAGAAATGAAACCAATGTACAGGTATATCAATGTAAATATTAAAATGTAAATACAGTAAGTAAATATGAATATTAAAAGTACAGTACAGTGTACAGGTATTATAATAATTATATAATTTAAAATATATTAATATATTAGTTAATACACTGACTGGCACTTGTCAACTCCAGTAAGTTGAGAATTATCGAACAAATTGATAATTATATATATATTTTGGCAGGAACATGCGGTACATGAAACCATAAATATCCTTATTTTGTTTACGGTATTAACAATATATACAGTATTGTACGTGTACAGTGGTGTTTGTGTAAATAAATACAACTCCATGTGAGATGCATCGTATGGACTCGGGAAAATTTTTCCCAGTAAAGAGTGAAAAATTTCACAGTCTTCACTGTAACACACAGCTCCATTCACACCGATATTACATGTATATAGATTTTTTGTTTTTTAAATATATTTAGTTAACCAAACCTTTAGATAAACTAATCAGGATTATTTGGGTAAAAAAATGGTGTGTCTCAGTTCATTAGAACTGATTTGATTGACTTCAGTATATCAACATTACTTTTTTTTCTTAAAAATATGGAGTCCCATCATTATGGCATGTCAAGAATTTATTCAGGATCATTATGATATCAAATTCATCCCTCTAACACAATTAGAACAGATGCTGTGAGTAAAAGTACAGTTCACTTTTTCACTTTGGTATTGGAGGTGGTGGAGTTAGTAAGGGTGTCAAACCTTGAGAGTAAAACTGACCACGCAGTCGGTTTCCCTCCCCAAGGGTCACCTCCCACCCACTGTGTCTCACCACCTCTCTCACTCATTCTGTTATGACTGTTGTTCATGATACAATATTGTACAGTACATTATTTATTTGCTATTCATTGAAAAGTAAAGCGACATTACTAAATATACAATATTGTATGCAGTGCTGTATTCGGAAAACATTTTTGGGTGTTCGAGTCGTCTCATTATCCAGAAATCTCTCATCCCCGGAAGAGCTCTGCATCAATTACTCTAGCTAATGGGGATATCACTTGTACTATATTTTGATGAATACAAGCCACAATCCCCCCCCCCACCACCAAAAAAAAAAGGGGGGTGGGGGCAAAAGTAGGGGTGTGGCTTGCTATCAGACAAAAATTTTAGTAATACAGGGTACCTCAAAAATGCCTATACATGCACAGTATACTGTATATCACTATAATTCCTTGTGTGCTCTAATACCACCTCTAACCAGTCCCCACCACCATTACTTCCCCACCTTAAGTCAAAATTACCATTAGTGCCACAATTACTATCATCACTGCATGTCATCTACTTTAAAAGTTTGTTTAAAAAAATGAAGTTCAGTGAACCATATTTACTGTAAAGCCCTCAAAGTAGTAATAAAGCACTAAATTATTTACCGATATTAAGTTTGATGCTAATCAGAAAAAGTTTAAAAATATCCCAATAAAGAAGCATATATGGTGCAGTTATTGAATGTCTAATAAATACAGTACAGTACTTGTACAGACATTCACAGTACTGTAGTTATAAGTAAATTCTATAAGCTTGTTAAATGAAAAATTAACAGCAAAGTTTATTATCATTATTTATGTGCTACTGGTGATAAATTAGTACTGTTTAATTTTTTTTTAATTTCCTCACACTGTACAGTACAGTATACCGATTTAAATCAGTGAATGAAATGTTGTAGTCTGCACCTAAACCATTGATCTTTTCAACAGGAAGCTATGACTACACGGACTATGACAGGTGCCCCATATACAGCAAGAAAGATGTCAAGTGTGAGAACAAAGTGGATCTAATTATGGTATATGGCCACGAGGGTGGAATATACGAGATGGATAAGCAGCGGCAGTACAT
The DNA here is from genome assembly GCF_018991925.1 of Homarus americanus. Taxonomy (NCBI): domain Eukaryota; kingdom Metazoa; phylum Arthropoda; class Malacostraca; order Decapoda; family Nephropidae; genus Homarus; species Homarus americanus. Next base: position 7,252,565 of record NW_024714177.1, read on the forward strand.
CTCGTAAGTAAATGGGCATGAAGGCTCAACAGCCTATGAGTACAAGGTGTAGGCCACGACAAATGAGTCGGTTCTAATATTAAAAGTGTCTTTTTTCTTTTTTGCACTTTTGAGTGTAATTAAACTACTGTTTTGTATACAATACAGAAGTTCGTTTGGCAATTATAGAGTTAAAATTAACATATACTGTATCTCTTTTGTATGTGGCTCCTGCAGGCTCCTGGGAACAATGCTTAGTGTGAGTGTGGACAGATCACGTCTGGGTGTACTGGATGGTAAAAGTGCTCAGTGGAAGTTCCCATTGACCAACTTCAGTAATGTAGCAGACTGGGGTAGTAACTACACTGTAGATGATATTGGTAAGTATTGTGGGATATGTACTGGTCTTTTATTGGACAATTCTACTACAGTTAGGGGTGAACAACATTCTGTGCTATATCAAGAACTCGAAGAAGACTTTGTCGTCTTGATCCTGTAAATGTATATGAGCATGCAACAGACTTTATTTGTAGAATCATAAATACATGTTTTGCAGAGGGCAAATTTGTGCGATCTAAGAAACAGGCTTTATTGCGTCCACTTTTTTAAGGAAACCTGGTCTTGATACTGAAAATATGTAAAATTATTGTCCAGTCTCCAATCTCTCTTTCTTATCAAAGATCATAGAGCCTGCTTAGCTAGATCAGTTACTTCCTCTGTTAGAGAGTTATGGAGTGATCCATCTTGTCCAGTCAGCCTATAGGAAGCATCATTCAACTGAAACTACCTTATGTAAAATTCATAATGATCTGGTAATAAAGTCTTGCACAGGAAAGTCCTCCCTTCTGGTCTTGCTGAAACTCTCTGCAGCTTTTGACACCGTGGATTATCATCTGTTGCTTCAGGATCTTTGGTCGTTTGGTGTCCGTGAGAATGCACTCTCACTGCTGTAGTCTTATTTGTCAGAGCCCCATTAATGTGTGATGGTTGGTGGAACCATTTCAGACCAGGTCCCTTTGCAGTTTGGAGTCTCACAGGGATCAGTTATAGGACCACTTCTGTTTACAGTACAGGCAGTCCCCGACTTACAACGGGGTTAGGGACCCAGATCCAGTTCGTAAGTCGAAAATGCGAAAATAACACATAGAAATCTAAAATGGGTGTCTCTTTTTCTTCTCAGCACTACAAAACTCACTTTTAAGCTTGCCAGCCATTTTAAAGGGAATTACAAACGAAAATTTTGTCAGTACACAGCGCAATCACTAACGTCGGGACTCGAAAATACGTAATTTGAAAAATTTTTGGTAGGACTGCAGCGGTCGCATGTCCAGGTGGTCGCAAGTCAAGTAGGTCATAAGTCGAGGAGTACCTGTATATACCAGTAGCCTTGCATCTCTGCTAGATGCTCTTGGTGTTGCCTACCATTTCTATGCTGCTGATACACAACTTCATGTAAAAATATAAAATGTTGAGAATATTGAGGATACAATGAAATCCTTGATGTCTTATATGAAGATTTGGATGGCTAGGAGAAAACTTAAGCTGAATGATGGCAAAACCGAGATTATTGTCATCCAAGGAAATAGGAGGGGAGACGGCACAGATGATTTTGGCTCTTCAAACTTTGGAGCTGGGTGACACTCACCCCACAAGGGGTCACAGCTCGAGATTGAAGAAGCCACAGGTCCAGAAAACTGAGGGCAAATTTTTTCGGAGTGAGAGTTGTGAACTCTTGGAACAATCTGCCAGAAAGTGTTGTGACGGCAGCGAGTGTGAGCTCTTTCAAGACCAGACTTGACCAACACTGGAGCAAGTTCAGGTACATTCAGGAGCCGGTGCATGCCCAATACTTGCCAACAGTGCGTAACAGAGACGTGACCAATCACCCAAGCGGCTAATGAGCCGATCAGTGGTGAAGAGGATATAAGTAAAAAAAAGTAAAGTAAAGAAGAAAGTTTAAACAGGGTTGCCAGGCTTATTTTTGCTTTCCCACAGAGGACTCCCACTACCCAATTCTTGTTCGAATGATATTGGCTTCCAATTAAAGCCAGGATAGAGTTCAAACTCTGTCTAATGACTTTTAAGACACTAATGTTTGGTAAGCCTTAGTATTTGGCCTACTTACTAATTCCACTGACTGCTCATTCTGAAATGATTTTGTGTAGTAGTGATGATCCTTCATGCCTTGAGGAGCCTAGAGCAGTACGGGATTTTTCCTTTTCTGCCTGATCCAGTTCCTATACAGCAACCAGATTGTAAAATCAGTTGCTTGCATCCATGAAGCAGTTGACTTCTGTGTAGGCCTTTAAAAAGCAACTTAAAACCTTTCTTTATTTTAAAAGTTTATTATCCTGTACAGGGTACAGTGATGGATAAATATAGGGTTTAGGAAGTATTCAAATTTAAGGGTATTTGAATGATAGAGGTGGAACTGTCACTTTTTGTGATCTTTTAGTCCAATATTAATTTTTATTTTCAAGTCTTTGACTTTGTACTGTTTTGAGTGCTAGTGAATTCTTTAGAAGAACCAGCACTTTTGAGAAACATAAGACCAGCTAATATTATTATTACCTGTACTATACAGTACTGTATTTTGGTGGTGATGTCTCAATTATGGCATCCCAACCCATTGAATTATACATAGTTTCAAGGATCCTTTATATAAAATTCCAAAACTAAACCGATCCAAAAACCTAAAGTTTTTGAATGGACATTACTGTATGTGAATATGAAGGCAGGTTTTGTGTGATCAAGTGAGCAGCATGAGCCAAATCCCCTGTTTAAAGTCATACCTTTAACAAAGACTGCAACATAACACTAAAGCTGCAATAAGTTCCATTAGCATAAATAAATGCAGAGCTGTTGGTTTGACCATTGTCCCAACTCATCTTAACTTGTGACACACAAAGTTTTGTGTTCATGATACTCAATGCTAAGTTTCCAGCTTCATTATTAAAAAAATACCCCAAAAATCATTTTTCCTGAGAAAATTTCCTGAAGTACCCAGTACAGTATACTGTTTAAACACACATAAATCAGCAATGACTGTACAGTACATATGTAGCAAGAAACAATGGTGTTAGTGAGTGAGAGAATTTCATTGGCAAATTTGACTCAATGTTTTTTCCACAGGTCTGTAACAGTAGATCAAACCAAATATTATTAAAACCTTAATTACTGGGTACAGTACTGAATAATTCCTCAGCAAAATTCTGTTTTCTGTATAAATATCATAAAAACAAGAGGTCGGAAGTGGTGATCTACTGGATAAGTAAAAAAAAAAAAAAAAAAATATATATATATATATATATATATATATATATATATATATATATATATATATATATATATATATATATATATATATATATATATATATATATATATATATATATATATATATATATATATATATATATATATTGCATTTGTCAGATTTGAGGTCTGGATCCAGGCCTGTATAGGTCAGCCTAGGCTTAGGCTATTGCAATATAAATAAGCATAGGCATCCCAAAATACCTGAAAACCAAAATGCAATCAGCCCCAAAATTTTTGGATGAAAGATTGCCAACCTGTAATATTTACTTAATATTTATTTGAAGAGGTGCAGCAGCTGAGTGGAGACAGCACTTGCTTCCTGTCCAACGGGTTGTTAGTTTGCACCAAGGACCCCCAATTTACCTAACCTTAAAGATGGAGAAGTGAAGGTACCCCCTTGTGTACCATGAGGCCTATTATACTACAGTACTGTACTCACTTTCAATACTCTACTTACTTAATATTTGATTTTCAGAGAGTTAATGATATGATTTAAAATTTAATTGGCAAAGAGTACAGTATAATATATTCTTCTGATTTTCTTGCTGCTTACAGGAAAAAGAATATTATAGGTTATTTTTATACATGGCATATAAATTCTTATCCTCAGTCATGGTGAACAATACATTGTTAGTTTATATAAAATGCCATTAACAATTATATGGTATCTGAACATATTCCAGGCAGCTATGGGTCAGGCTCAGATATGATGGCTGTGTTGAAAGAGTTGACTGCCTACTACACCAACTTCTACACTAAACTCCATAGTGATGGCAAGAATGCCTCGGCTCACTCACAGGTCAGTCAGTTATATGACCCACTCACAGGCCAGTAACAGTTATATGACCCACTCACATGTTAGTAATAGTTATATGACCCACTCACAGGTCAGTAACAGTTATATGACCCATTCACAGGTCAGTAACAGTTATATGACCCACTCACAGGTCAGTAACAGTTATATGACCTTTCTCTCCCTAATCATTTGAGCAAGAAACTGTGAAGGAAGCAAAAGAAGTCTCAAATATGGTGAGCTAATCATTAACATTCTTTTAACTTTATATAGTTTCCTAAACACCTAACCTTCCATACCTATTTGGATTCAGTCTATACGTAGATCATAATGGTAAGGCTGGCTATTCTTATAATGAAAGTGAGGCATAGTTCACATAAGATTATGAAATATGAGTATTATTAACTTTGATCTATACAGTATAGTAGTTCATGAGACTTTATCTAACTGAACAATAAATTTTCAACATAGCATTTCTAATTTCACTCACTGCTCAGGACTTCAATAAAATGGAATACAATACTGCTCTCACATTTTGTGGATGATATATCCCAACTCTGTTCAGTCCTCCCTAACAAAATCTAATCTAGATATATAACTGCACTTTGTTTCTAATGCTGTTCTCCATTAAGTCAAATGTTCAGTATCTTTAAATTGCCTTTTCACTCATTCAAGCCAGAACAAAGAGAGAAGACTCTCTCTCTCTCTCTCATTAGCAGCACATCCATTCACATAAACCATATAATACTATTCTCTCCTGTTATTCACACTACTGCTTCCTGGATCTCTCTGTTTCCATTCTACAGCAATCTGCCCTTCACCCCATTGGTATTCTCATTTCCCTTTTACCATCAGACTTACACACGCTTTTTTACCATTTCTCTCAATATTTTCACAACTGCTTAGGAAACCCCAGTCAGCTCCCTCCAATACTTCTTTCAGTTCCACATTTAAATTTTCTTGTGTCTCTTATTCTCATTTCATTCATCCAACATATTACTCCCAACCATTTCATATCTGTCACTTCTAATGTGTTTCTTCCTCTTGCATCCAGAGTCATTTGCTTCACACCCATTTAGTAATGCTGAATCAGCATTTCCCCTATTATCACTTCTCCCAAATCAGACATTTTTTGCACAGCTCTTCCTAGAACATTGACATCGTTCATCTTGTATTTCAATCTTCTCTCTACCAACACATAATCTAATGATCTTTCTATTTTCTCATTTGTCACAGCTACATGTACTGTACTACTATATACAAATGAATTTCCTTTTTTAACCATATATTCTCCCCACTAACCTTTTTCTTCCAAATTTATCATTTTTTATCAATTACCAACTTACTATAGTGCATTTTTTCCCAGCTGAGAAGAGATGCCCCGCCCCCTCCTCAAGAGTTACAGCTGATTGGCTGTTGCAAATTTCTCCGATTTCTACCTGAAGTAATGATGTACAGTGGTCCCTCAATTAACTAGCACAATTGGTTCCACAGAGTCGTTTGTTAACCAAAAATTTTGTTAACTGAATCTATTATTTCAATGGGATATTGGGTAATTGGTTCCAACTCACAGAAAAAGTACAAAGTAAAGCCAAAAAATGCATAAAATCAGAAACACTCCTAAAAATCCCCTATATTCCCCTTAAATCATTTAGAAATACATCATTACTTCAGGACGAAATCGGACAGATTTGCAACAGCCAATCAGCTGTAATTCTTGAGGAGGGGGCGGGACATCTCTTCTCAGCTGGGAAAAAATGCACTAAAGCCATTCAGGCAGTTGGTCTGTTGTTGTATGACCTTCATTGTTCAGGATTATTACAAGAGGAAACTGAAGTATCCAGAGAAATGCTTGGTAGGGTTATACTGTTTTCTCATCCAACCCAGGACAAAATGGTGAGAGGCATGTGCATTACTGCTGTACCACCAACACCAACAGCACACTTATATAGTTAGTCTCTCCCCATTCCCATTCATTTTTGGCATTTCACAATTAGGTACAGTAATTAAAATCCTATCCATTTCCCTATCACCAACTCTCTTTTCATCCTCATTACATCCACACACCCATCTTGTTTTTTCTCATTTCTTTTAGATGAAATCATTACAAAAGATGGATCAACAATCCCACTCCTTCAGAGATAATTTGCCATAGATGGGCAATTTGCTAACTTTGTCCCTCCACTTATATGATATAATTGTTTATTGACAGGTGGTGCTGTGGAATGTACCGGGTAGTATACCAGATCCCGATACTTTCCTGGATCTGCTGTCTCAATTTAGGCAACGTTTCCCAGGTATGGTCGTCAAATGTATAGAGAACTGTACTGTACGTATATATATATATATATATAGAGAGAATTAAAAAAAAAATTAAACATTTATAAAAAGTTCATGTATTTGGCAGATGTATATTTCCTGTTGGTTGGCAAGAGCAAGAACAGCTTCATTGATATGCTGGTGGACCCAAGTACTGACTTCTTCACCAACAATGTACAAGAAATAGAAGTATTTGCTGCAACATTAGCTAAACGGATTTGTAAAAGTAAGAAGTACTTTTGTATCAAACTATGCAATGTGTAAACACAAAACTCTAATTTTGAGATTATTACCATTTTCAATAGTTTCACATCCCCCCTCACGAGATACTGTACAGTAATGAATTTTCACTTTGTATCGTCAGTTTATGATAATGATTGCCTCAACATTGTTCTTACAGTGTTTTAGGTACAATAGTCTTATTGACTATAACATTCTTTTTTTCATTATTACAGTTCCTTCTGTATTTGTGTATCCTGCATGTGATACCTACAATTCAAACTTCAGCAACTATCAAGAGGCAACCCATGTATACACCGGTTATGTGTCTCCCAATTTCACAACATACATTAAGATTGCCCCACAAAACTTCCGCTTCTCAGGCTCCCTCAAGTTAAAGGTCAGTGGCATCACATTCATAACTGTATTCTGACCAGTAGTTTAATAGAGGGGATGAGTAGTAAGGAAGTGGTCAAGGTGACAAATAGGAAAATATATTAAATTAGCTTCAATAACTAGGTGTGGACTAACTTGACAAGGGCATGTGAAAAGAATGGATATAGCAATAATAACAGAGTACATTATGTATTTTATGAAAATTTGTGGAAATTAATATGACATTGGCCAAAGATAATGCAAAATGATGTTTAAAATATGGTTACTACTACACCAAGTATGATGGAAAGTAAGTATGCCATGGCTTATCTTATGTACAGTCAGAAGCAGTATTTCCTACACCCCCTACCCCCAGCAGCCAGAGCCATGACAAGTGAAGGCCTTTTTTTTTTTTACCGGATTAGCCCACCAGGGCACAGGTCAATGACCTACATCATGGCCTGGAGGGCAAAATAATAATAATAATAATAATAATAATAATAATAATAATAATAATATAATTAATAAAAAATACAAAAAAAAATATTAAATAAAAATGATATGATATAATAATATAATATAGTGTAATAAAAAAAGACCATAAATAAATACAAAAAATAAAAAAGATATTAATAGTGAGAAACAATATACAGGTATGTATGTTCTGTTGTCAAAGTAAGAGAAACAATTGAGACCCTGCAATTGTGTGTAAATGAGGCAGAAAGTTAGATCAGCAACCTGGGACTTGGTCAAAATTTTTGTGATGCCATATGGCAGCAGGATCTACTAATATCTTCCCAGGCGGTAGTACCTCCCTATTTGATAGCGATCGGACAAACCTTCCTCTCTTACCCTTTCCTGTCTAAACGTTGCTGGGTAATTTTGGAACTACATTACTGTATTGTGGCTGGCGATGTTGCATTATGTCAATATCGGCCTTCACTGGCTGTGGCTCCAGGTACTGGGAGGGGAGGGGGGTTAGCAATTATTGCTTCTGATTACAGTATATACCGGTAAGTAAATTTCTTCACATACACTGGCTGCCTAGTGTTCAGTATCTGAAAAATCGCGTTAAGTGAAACCGCGTTAAGCGGGGTACAACTGTATGTATGTGTGTGTGTGTGTGTGTGTGTGTGTATATATATATATATATATATATATATATATATATATATATATATATATATATATATATATATATATATATATATATATATATATATATATATATATATATATATATATATATATATATATATATATATACTATATATATATATATATATATATATATATATATATATATATATATATATATATATATATATATATATATATATATATACACAGTATTTTCCTCCATTTTCTATTTTGGTACTCAGTAGATTAAGGTCCAGAGCTCCTCATATTTTTTGTTTCTTTTGTTACAGATGGCTATGTTCTTTGTTGAATAAAACCGAGAAATATGAAACTAGGTTTTACTTCAACAGCTGAAAACAAATTGCCAAAATGACAAAACATTATATAATTTATATAACTATGCAGTATTTCAGTTTATTTGGGGGTTTATCTTCAAAATACCTCTAACATAAAAGTAAATTTGTCTCATCATAAGTTCATAACTAACAGATATTATGTAAGTTGTGTATCACTTACTGCCCAGTAACATCTACTTTCTGCTGGTAAATGGATAGATGATAATTTCAAGTGCTACATTAGATATTCAATATTAGATTTTATTATCATTTAATGTTATTTCATTATACTGTACAGTATTACCCCGCTTTACATGGTTTCACTTTCCATGATTTCTCATTTACGCGGTACCTTGCCAGAACCAGACTTCACTTTCACTTTATTTAGCTCATAAAATTCATACAAATTACCGGCCAGAATATAATTTACATTGCTGGAATTCTTACAATATGATGATCATTTTGAATATAAACATCATAAGTTTTGCGTACGACATACAAGAATTTTAGATCTTAAAAGTAATAATTTTGGTTTTACACAAAGCAAATATTTTTATCCTTTTGTGCAGAATATATGAAGTTTACATTCAAAATATTCCCTGACCTGCAAAAGGAATCAGAAATGTCAATTATATTATCCTAACTTTAGTCTGAGGTATTATTTATTACTAAACGTTAAAATCTAAGAGTTTTCACCCAAACATTAATCAGAGAGGTAGGAGCTAGTGGGCTGGGAAGAGGGGGGGGGGGATTTGAGTCCATTATTTGAATGGACATTAACCTGGCAACTGTATTTCTCTTAAATATTAATTGTGTGAGCATACCATCATAAAATTTAGATGTTATTTTTACAACAACATAGGTATTGTGTCGGAAAAAGTGGAGTTTGGGGGTCGGGCCAGTCTCTATTGGAATTAATCCCATATGTTCTGTTGTTCATTTTACGCGGTTTTCACTTTCCGCGGTACCCTGTGGGTTCAATTGACCGCGTAAATCGGGGTACTACTGTACATTGGATTTTCCAAAGCTTAAATTCTATTTTTTTTTCTTTTTTCAAATACAGGTTAGTAATGCTGATGTCTCAGTCTGCAGCAGTAGGGAGAGCATGACTGTAGACACTACTGCCAGTGACTATGCATGTGTTACTGGAGGCACTGATATGGAGTGGACGGAACTGTGTGGACGCTATCTGGTGGATTGCGCCCCGATTTTCTTGTCTGTGACAGGCCAAACAGCTCTCGGAACTTATTGTCAAGGTAAATTGGTCTGTGGCCATAAAAGTAATTCATATACATTACTGTATGTGTGTAATGCTCTTATATATATATATATATATATATATATATATATATATATATATATATATATATATATATATATATATATATATATATATATATATATATATATATATATATATATATATATATATATATTAAAGATGCATTAGAAATAGGGGAATGGTCTTTCAGGAATCAGAAATGTGCATGAATGGGAGAACAATGTGCAAAGATTTTTTTTATTTAAGGACATACTGTTGACCTATGTGAAATGAATGGGGTAAGCCAGATTTGGGACCTTGTGGAAGAACCAAGGGCAGTACTATAGCACAGAACATCATTTACAACAGAAGAACGAATGAATGACAACGAATGAAGGGAAATTATATGTGTGTGTACAGGTATTTACTCATTTCTGGCCACCCTGCACTATTTGTTGCTCCAAACTGAAGATTCAGTCATGCCAATTTTTATCAATCCAAGTTTTTGAAACGATACCACAACTTATTAGTACAGTACAGTAGTATAGGTACATATTGTATGTCACCATTACTATATTAAAAAAAAATACTCTAACTATAATAATGTCACAGCTTTTAGAGTTAACAAGAGCTCTTCACTAATAAGTTATTATGTTTCCCTCAGATCAGGAATGCGAGTACCCAAACCAGATAAAGTTTGAGATACATCACGAAGGCATGACTTGTGGGGCATGGTATGCCACATCATCCCTACTACTGATGGCGTTTGTATGCATCGTGCACCTCCTTTGTACCTAATTCCTGAAGAAGTACCTTAAGTTTTTATCTTCCCCTCCTGCCCTTTCATTCAGTTTCAAATCATCTAGAAATTTTTGGTACCCAACTTCCCTTTTATAATTACCTGAAAAACCTTTAAATCTTTTAACGGCTGTAATATAACCCACATAAAACAGACTGGGTACTTAAACAAGTGTAATTGTAAACACTGCATGCTATAATTTCCAAAATTTTAATTGAGTGATTCTTGCCCCACCTTTCAATTTTCCCCCAAAAATTTGGAGAGGTAACATTGCCACAGTGGAAATTAAACTTCTTAAAACAATATTCCATCCTTGTCAATCTTTGTAATTTCTTTTACATATCATTCCATAACACTTTCACCAGTCTGTCAAGATAATAACTTTATTAAATAATTTACTGGTATTTAAGTACAATCTTCAACTAATTGAAAGAACATAGCTATGCTGTACAGTACTGTACAGTATATGTGAATTCATTTAAGTTCCTACTAAGTTAATACCTGCAATGTTAACTAATTGGACAGCTTGTGTGAATATTTAAACTAATTAATGTATTTATTTTTAAAAGTTTGGATGTCTGTCTTGAGATTTCATTATACAGTAAGTGAAAACATTACCATTTAATGAAAACAAAGGCTGCTTAAATATCATAAGATAAAAGGGTTGTTGATATTTTAGTGTACAAGGTAATTCCAATTAAGCTGTTGTAGGCTAAATGTTTTGTATGTGATTGCTGTACAGTCCCCTTCACTAGGGCGTTTACAGGGGCTCGTCATATAAACATTCCACAAATCATTAGCTTTGATAAATTTGTTTTAATATTGCTTTAATTTGATTCCATATGTTTACTATTGCAAGTTTCATTCTGTCGACTATAAACAAACACAATACTGCCACGCTGCACAAAATCTGACGAGCCGCTGTAAATGCACTGGTGAAGGAGTCTGTACCTTTTATTGTATGAACAATAATAATGATAGCGAGAGACTAGGGTTTTGATGTTCAAGCTTGTAAGCGTCCAGGTTTTATACAATTATCAATAAAAATGTCATTAACACCATATTCATTATGCCTCTAGCTTGGAGAACTTAACTTAGAAAATAAGAGCAAGTAGCTCTTGCCATTGGATACCATTGGCCTAAAGGGTGTTGTAGTGTTGATGTTACAGCAGTAGTACACATGCCTCTCACCATTGCGTCCTGGGTTCAATCAACATATCAGATAAGAGAATGGTGTTATTCTGTGTAACCTTAACAAATATCGCATGTTTTCACTGGGTACTCCAGTTTCTCTTTGAATCCTCCCTCTTCTGCTTCAAGAAATTCAAGAATTCTTTGAGCTGTTCCCACTGCATTACCGTGCAGTCTGAGTTTATGAATATAGTAGCCTACCCGGAAATGCTTCGCTCCCTTTTAAGTTTTTTTCTTTTGCCTTCTGAATAACTTCCCACTTCATATTCTCATTTTCTAGTGTGATCCCGAGGGGGCCTCCTCACATCATGAGGGGGAGCCGACAGGTTCAGAGCCTCATCACAAATATTCTGAAATTTCATCTTATCATGTGTTTTACTACTTTCAGCTCCTCCGACTGACTCTCAGGAATCCCAAACACTATTATATTGTTCATTCACTCAAATCATACCCAGTGTTCCTCCTCTCCCGTATCAGTAGGTCTACTAGTTGTCATCGTTTCAACACCCTTCTGTAAATTTCCTAGCTGCTGCAGGACCTGTTCGGACCCTACATTACTCTTCTTCACCTTCTGTGCCCCTGCTGCAACCTCAGCATAGCTCTTCTTAAGCCCTGGGTTAGGGTGCTGGTGACAGTACACCACCCCCACCCCCCTGCATGGGGGTAAATCAAGAAAATTCAACTTTTCCAAAAATTATTTTTAACCTTTTAAAATGACAAAACAATAACAAAATAAGTAAGAAAAACTATATATTGACCCTCTAGAAACTTCCTTGGCTGCACAGAGGGAGGGAGGAGAGGGGGGGGGAGATAAGAAGACAGTGTTGGTTTGATAACTAACACTCGTGGTCCCTCCGCACTTAGCAGCTATTTTTCGCTCGTCTTTGTGTCCGAGGTGGCCAATAATGTATATATTTACTTATCTTAATACTTATTTGCTATAAATAATTAATTTAAAATATTTTATTTGCATTATTTTTCATAAAAAGTGCTTGGCAACACTTACCAGTCGGTTGCCAGTCTGCCTGGCTGTCTTTGTGTTTGGTAGAGCAAGTAATGCATAAAATAATAATAATTCCACAAATAAATACAGTACATTTATAACATAATCATAGCATTGTTTTACAGTAATACTGCACTACAATACAACTACTGTACACTACTTTTAGTAATATTACTTTGATACAACATGATAAAATAGACAAACAAAAGTACAGGGGTAGGTAATTATGTTCAGGAAGCTTCCCTGTGGCCGAGCGTGTGGTGTGACAGGCAAATATTTACACTGGAACTTGATAACCCGCACTGGGCATTTAAACAGTGGCGGGAATAGGCGCACGTTCTGGAAAGTCACTCGGAGCGCACTGGTAGGACGTTCTGGAACAGAGTGAAGGTTGTAAACTCTTGGAACAATCTACCAGAGAGTGTTGTGACGGCACCGAGTGCGAGCTCTTTCAAGACAAGACTTGACCAACACTGGAGCGGGTTCACGTACATTCAGGAGCCGGTGCATGCCCAGTATTTGCCAACAGTGCGTGACAGAGAAGTGACCGATCGCCCAGGCGGCTAGCAAGCCGATCTTTTGGTGAAGAGGATAAATGAAAAGGAAAAGTAATCAGAGACGTGACCGATCGCCCAAAAGGCTAACAAGCCGATCAGTGGCGAAGAGGATAAAAGTAGTCACCCAGGACCTTAAGGTTAACGACTCCCTCTACTCTATCAACCTGCCCTCAGTCTAAGTGAGGATATCCTTCCTAACTTGTTATAGTTTGGCACCCAACAAGGATCCAGTTTCATCTATTTTCGTCACTAAGTACATATCTCTTTCTTTTATGTTCTGCAATAGCCTGGTTTACTTTGGCTATACAGTCAAAGCAATACCAGCAACAGCCTCCATACTTTACCGCATTCAGCATCATCCTGAATGCCATTCACATGTGAATTATTTGGCTATTATTTATTTATACCTGTACTGTATTATCCTAGGGGATTATCATCAATATATAATCTTACCTGTAGAATTCAATTCAGCAGCAACCTATTCCCACAGTACTGAGATCACTTCATGATCTTGGTGTCTCCGATCACTAGGGCACGATTTATCATATTCTCCAGATGCATGACCAGGCTTCCTTCCACCACAACCACATCCGACTCTCGATGACTGATGAAAAATTGGGTCCGGCCATATTCATGAATTGACTCAACTCAACGTGACTTGACTCGACTCCTCTGGTGTGAACGGTTTCTGCAAATAATGTGTGCTTGAATGATGAATCATGGAATCACGATTCAACGTGACTCGACTCGATTTGTTTGGTGTGAACACAGTCTTATAGACGAGTCATACCATGGAAAGTCATCTAGTACTGTAATTTTCTTGATGACACCTGGACAATAACTGTCTGAAATGGACTGGAGGACATCATTATGTAATTTAACCATCTCATCAGAGGACAAAACAGAGGAGTCGACCCAGTTTAAACAATGATCGACTTCCTGATCAATCATGGTCTGGTCAAAGTTTCTATACTTCCTGAAAATAATTGTTTTAATGTAAGAAGGGGGTCTAGGGACATTAAAACCAAAGTAAGGCCAGAGACTGCTGGATCGATCAGATAAACTGCAACATCTAATACACAATCACAGTCAGCAGGAGACAAAACTAGGTCTAAGAGTGTGTCCAGAAAAATGTGTTGGACACGACACACAATTGACAATTTTTTTTTATAATAAATTACCAAGAAATCAGGGGAAAAGGTTTTCAGAGATGGGTTGTCAACCCAATAATTAGTCATCACAGATCAACCGCTGCCTGTTCTTTCCTGAGAGAGTCTCAAGAAACAAGAAAAACTGATCCATGAACTCCGTATCTGTACCTGGATGACCAGGACAATACACAACGGTAATTCTAATAACTTGCCTCCATAAATTCAAAGGAGGAAAAAACAGTCACTATTAATAAGTCAAATGTTGATCAGGGTCACAATAGATCAGTGCCACTCCTTCACCTGGAGCTCCTACAGTAGGTCTGGGAACCAGGGCCAGATTAAAGCGTAAATCTGGCTGTGAATCACTTCTCGATTAGTATTTGGTGTCAGTCACAAAAAATTGGTAAACTTAATTTAATCTGAGTTGAGTAAGGTTAGGTTAGGTACATGCACTCAATCTATTAACTCAGATTAAATTAAGTTTACCAATTTTTTGTGACTGACACCAAATACTAATCGAGAAGTGATTCACAGCCAGATTTACGCTTGTAGGACCATCATTTGACTTCATTGCGGCTACATTTGGGTTCATTTGGGTAATTAGTCTGACCCGATGATATGGCTGCATGGGCGCTATGCACCCCGGGCAGCGAAGTGATTTACTGTGTTGGAGGGTTCCACAATAAAAGATTATCATATCAGAACTCACTGATGAAAATAATGTAAGAAAATAAACAGTCTCTATGTAAAGGAACAATGCTGTGATCTTTAAACAATTGAAGGGTCTCATTGTCTCTACCTAAATTCACAAATTACATCAATGTAAGATCGGCGACAAACTTCACGCGACATGCTGAAAAACAAACTGCCCCGGGCTTAGGAAAAACCCCTCAGCAAGAGCAGCCTCATTACCACCCGCAAGATAATCTAGTGCACGCCTAGGCACCTAATTATCTATGAAACGAACTATTTCCAAAATAAACGATTATCATATCAGTGCTCAGTGATGAAAATATTGTAAGAAAATAAACGGCAATAAAAATAACTCGCTAACGGGTTAGTCCTACATATTAACCATTAAATATCTCGCATATAGGCTACGTAATTTGTGCCAGAAATGCCACTGAAGAAGTGTCTTAGAATCGTCAAAATTACTGATGGCAACTATAAAGTTCACCATATTCGTATCGTGGCAACAAATGTAATACAGTAAATAACTAAAATACAGTAAAACAACTACATACAAAAGGGGAAGTTACTCGATGGGTGCTACTGAACAATGAAGTTTATAACAAAGTTACAAATAAGAGACCTGCCGCTCGAATGCCTAGTAAGCTAAGCGGTAAAATTATAAATTAAACTGTAATTAAACCTTCACTGCTTATGAATCAACCACATGAACTATGACCTCACCTTTTCCTGTCACGTCCCCTAGCACACGTTGAAGCACAATTTTTTTAATCAGACAGCCGACAGTGACACACCAGCGATCCAGCGCCATCTCTAGGACAAACATCCCACTCATAGAGAATTAAATTACTCCCTTAAGACTACTAGTTATTTATAATATTCCTTACGGCCGCCCAAGAGGTTAATAAGCCGATAATGACGAAGAGGATAAAATAAGGGAAGGAGCTATATAAAGGAAAATCCGTTATATCGGGGGTCCGTTAGATGTTAAACCTCCATCTAACATGGCAGAGCAACGTGACAGCACCAAGTGGGAGCCCTTTAAACCTCGACTAACAGACTTGATCAACACTAGCCCATGTTCATGTATTTTATTTGTTTGGTTGATTTACTTAAGAGTTCAACCCTGGGTGTTGTGATCGCAATTTTCCCTGGCTAATACTTGGTAAAGGAAGGCTTTATGTAAAATATGCGATTGTGATTGGTGGATCTGTTTTCGGCTGTATCAATGTCAGGATAATTATTAAACAAACCAAAGGTAGAATTTTTATAATAATAAACTATTCATTGTTATTTAAGGTGGTGAGAAGTTTCCAAATGTTCGTATATTTGTTTAAATAATGAAACAAAATATGTGAGAATCTAGTGGCAGCTGTGGTTGTAGTTGAGTTGCCAATTCATTAATATAATTTTTCATTATTTAAGCAAATATACGAAAATTTGGAAACTACTCATCACCTTAAATAGCAATGAATAGTTTATTTTTATAAAAGTTCTACCTTTGGTTTGTTTAATAGTTATTCTGACATTGATAGTTTTACAGACCAAAAGGTAAAATTGAAATCTTTGGCTGATTGTACAATAAATACAATATGAGTAAAAGAAAACAAAAAAGTACATGTAATAAAACTAAAATGCTATTTTCACTGTAGTCTTACACAAGCCCAGGCCCAATGTGACCAACAATGCAAAAGAAAGAATTGATAAGTGGCGAGGAGGATAAAAGGAAAAAGTGATGTTGTGGGGTTCAGGATGTTTGGTTCACACTCAGGATGGGATGGGGAAAGGAAACTCACAATGTGCTCTCTATATACATGTTGTATTGGATGTACAATGCAGCTTGGTGCTGGGAAGGCAGCATGGTTACAAGCGTGATGTAGAGAGAGCTGGTTGGTGAGGGTGCTCAGAGGAGGACAGCTTGTGGGTCGCCATGCTCGCCGGCGGGAGCGAGGGCCGCCAGGCAGCGGCGGAGGAGGAGGAGGTGTTGCTGGCTGGTTGGTGTAGGTAGAAAGAGACAGGTCACCACGAGGTCAGGTCTTAAATAGCGGGGGGTAGGCGTGGCTTAGTAGTTGACCCCCGCTCCGTGATGTATGGCGGCGCTGGTTGACCTAGACCACGAGGCATACACTGGGGAATTGGTGGGGTCGGCTACTCAGCGACAAACAGCGTTTGTAGGGGAGAAATCCAGTACAATGTCACGGAACTTATGTTCTCAGACTAATCTCCATGTATTTTGTTAATGTTACACCCCTTGCAGCGCGGTAAATTTTCTTTAGTATACCGTACATAATTTTCTTTGGTATAAAGTTTATAGGGGTGACAATGTTATACTCGCATTGTATCATATTATCGTACCTCCCTGGAGCCCTGATCGTCATATTAGCAGATTGGGCGGTCGGTCACCTCTATGGCCTCTATCACGAGCATTGTTTTTTTTTTTGGTCGTGAGACAAAAAAAAACGCTCGTGAAAGAAACCTAACTGAAACACGACGCGAGAAAGACCTGAATGGTTTGCTGACAAGTGAAGCTCTCGGATTAGTGTGAGAAGGCGAATCTGGCTTATAAGTTAGCAGGATTTTTACAATGATATCATACACTTAGTGTACTCATTAAGCTTTTCAAAAGTGAAGTATAACTGACCTAGAAAGTACAAAGGAGGGACACCAAACTGGTGACGGTTACTCAGACAACTTACCACGAGATTTTTGTATTTATTTATTTATCATATTATCACCACTTGTCAACTTACTTACAGGTCGTGCAGTCGATCAGCACTCTGTTACGACCTTCATTAACCAGTGTCGGTCAAAGAAAAAAACAGAGTACTGGATAACACCCTTCTCACATCAGACCTGATGTAACAATTTAAAATTACCCCCTTTCAGATGAAATGATATCAGCTTTAGAAACAGATCTAGTTTGTGAGTTAGGAGGAAGGGAAATATGAGAAGAGCAAAGAACTTAATCGAAGTGTATAAACATCCCAGGGGGCACTACTCGGTCGAATGTACATAACTGGAGCTGGGGGGACATCCGCCCCACAAGGGGTCACAACTCAAGTCCAGAGAACTGTGAGGGCAAACGTTTTCAGGGTGAGAATTGTGAATTCTTGGAACAAAATGCCAGAGAGTTTTGTGACGGCACCGAGTGTGAGCTCATTCAAGGCCAGACTTGACCAACACTGGAGCAGGTTCAGATATATTCAGGAACCAGTGCATACTCAGTACTTACCAACGGTGCGTAACAGAGACGTGACCGACCGCCCAAGTGGCTAACGAGCCGGTCACTGACGAAGAAAAGAAAAGAGTCATCAGCGTAAGAATGGATAGAATTAGTGGTAGTGTGAAGTGAATCATTGATAAAAAAGAAGGAAAAGAGTGGGTGAAAGAACAGAGCCCCACAAGGGTGGATTCAGGAAGGGGAGGGGTCCTGGGGGTCCGGACCCCTCTCTTTTCATCAAAAATTCCAATACTTTTTCTTTGATGCAGTATTGTACGCAGGTATTTTTGTAGAGTGAAAAGTAATTATTATTGACCTCAGAATATCTGCTAATATCAAGTGCAAATGGCTTCAAAATGGCCTAAAAATGCCCATGATATTGGTCAAACTAAAAAAAAGAATCTGGGGAGGGGGGCTCACAGCACCCCCCCCCAACCGGGTGGGCTGGCTTTGCTCGCCTTGTTCCCCCACCCAAAACTTCTTGGACCCCCCTTTTGATATTCCTAGATCCGCCCCCGCCCTATGAATCACCACTATTGGTAGAGAAAGAGCGAGAGATCAAACCCTCGACAACAACTGCCAGGGATCAGTTCTCAAGGAAGCAAGAAATGAGAGAACAGAGTAGAGGAGAAAAACCATAAAAAGGAAATTTAGAAAGCAAAGACTTGTGAACCGGCTGGTTAATTCAAGGTTAACCAGGCTGGTACATTAATATTATATTGGGCTTTAGTAACGAAACCCAATTGAAGTTTCTGCTTTTATTAAAAGTATTGTTTATATAATTCCTGAGTGTAGATCAACCGTAACTTCCACTATTTATGAGCGTGAAGAGAGAGGACGGCCGCTATGTAAATAGACCGTTTAATCACGTCCGTTCGATGTAACAGTATGAGTGTGACTAGCGTCGGTGCCGGCTTATTCCGAGCTGACCCATGTGCTGACATACAGTTCAATGGGCCGCACCCAAGGAGGCTACCAATCACGTGATAGGAGCATGACAACTCATAGCTAGTGGAAAGTTACAGGGGATGAATTAGTATATAATTCAAATGTAAAGAGCCCATTTATATAATACTTCTGTTGATGAGACAGGGGCCATTACACTTGTGTCATACCCTGTCAAATGCTTTGGAGATGTCGAGGGCCACGACGAAGGTTTCCTGACAAATAGTTATTCAATAAAACCGATATACAAGTTACATTGATTCATTATGTATATAGACAAAGCAAGTACATAGTTCCACGTGTATATAGACAATGTAGGTATACAATGTAATATAAACCGTGAAGGTATACAAACAATGGTAAACAACAAGGCCATTCGACCAAGAATAACCAACAAAGCTCTCAGAAAACTGTCAAAGCTAACTGTTTTGTAGTAAGAGTTGTGTACTCTTAGAATATCATGCCAGAAAAATCCCGTGACAGCATAAAGTATGAGCTCCTTTAAGTTTAGACTTGACCAATAATGTATGCAACACTGGCACAGGTTCAGGTCCCTCAATAGTCAAGAATCCGTACATGCCCGATTCAGTCCGAGCCAACAGTGCTTAACGGAGAACTGACAGACCGTCCTACCGGTTAGTAAGCTGACCAATGAGGAAGAAGATAAAGTAAAGTAAATAGGTTCACAATTTTTAACCCAAAGAAGTTTAACTGCAGAATTATTTGACAGTTAGATGACGTCACATCTTAAGGGGGACAGAAACCCACAACGTAACGCACTCATTGTTTATTGGTTAACGTGGTCAAAACCTGTAAAGAATGAGACACTCGTTACTCCTGATTACTTTCTATTACATGTATACATTATACGTCCGTTAGTAGATACACTATTCTGTATGGTTATTAACCAAATTGCCTTACACTATGCACGTAAGTAGTTCACAACATTTCACCATTATACAAAACAATCACAGTGTTCTTTCACTCACGTGTGCGGGCTTATAGCTCCACTTAATTCCTAGTATTGCTCCAAGTAACTCCTAGTTATAGCTAGTGTGTGTACACTCGAAGGGGCTGGACGATACTGTCAGCCAGAGGTGTCCCGAGCCCAATATTTATGGTCATAACAACGAAATGCTTGCTGTACGTCGACAAACATCTGGCGAGGTCAGATTTTTTACAGATTGCCCACGAGGGGGCTAGTTTATTGGGCACCCCCTTACATCCTGTGCAAGGTGAAGTGCAGAAGCGTTTACAGTGCCCAACTGGGAAGCATGCGGAGTTCATGCTTGCCTTTATGACTCATGCATTAAGGGCGTAAAAGGCCTGAAGGGTCATGGGTTTTGTCAGAAAGTTGCATAAAGTGACAGAATGATGAGTGTGTGGGGGGAAAATTCCCGGTACAATTTATCTGTTTATGGCAAAGTGTGGCAGGTCCCTAATAATGTCAAGTGCCAGGCCTGTCACTAGGAGGTGAGATATCTGGTCAGGGAGGGAAGAGGTGTTGGTAACGGCTGAAGGTCACAGGTCGCGCGACCACATGGGAGTCAGAGGTCGCGGCGTACGAGGGCGGCGTTAACATTCTTCAATTTGACACAAAAATTGCTAAGGAAAGTAATTTTCCCGCAGAGAACCATAAAATATACTCAGATATTTTTGCTGAAATGCACATCCTTGAGTTCGCAGGGGAGGAGGAGCCTGTATGTGTACACTGAAGACATGACAACATACAACATCCTCCGACAAGGCAAGCATTACAGAAATGAACCAATATATGTAAATGCCCTCATAAGAACTTGGGATTCGTGTCTCGATAAAAGGAATGGGACTGAACACCCCCAAAAAACTAAGGCTGTGCGTCAACACCAGGTGCAGCCCGTATATCCAAGCTGTGTTTCCAATATCGGGTTGTCTCGGGCTACTTACTGTGTGAAGGTGAACCCTGACGGTGAACACAAAATTTTCCCTCTGTAATGTTTTATCATTTTCGTCTTAAGAAGAGTTTTTCAAATTGTTGGATAGAGCTGCTCGTACCGTCGACTGGTGAGGGTGAGAAGGGTGTGTGTGGGGGGGGGGGGGGGCAGTGGTTGGAAGGGACGGTAACCAGAGAGCACCACAGTGTATGGATATGCCCCGTTCTTACAAGTGAGAGAACCTCTATGAGATTTATCCAGTTCACGGTTGTATGCCACTAACAAGTTAACAGTTATCGCCAGATAAAATATTAGTAAAATCAAGAGAACTACTATGATATGTAGCCTATATGTTACTTTGGGGGGGGCAGGGATCTGTTACATATTTTACCAAATGGATGACAAGCATGTTGGTAATTTTGCAAAATAACTTGCAAACAGGTCAACCTAACTTAACCTAACCTTATGCTTGAATAAGGTTAGGTTAGGTTGGGGAAGGTTAGGTCAGGTCAGGTTAGGTTAGGTTCGGTCAGGTCAGGTTGTCTCCTGTTATTTTTATTAAACTTTGGACTCTGTGCTGTCCCAACCTTATCAGTTCTAATTTCTAACTTAATCAAACCTAACATAACCGTATATTCAACCATAACTTCTACACCCACCAACCAACTCCTACACCCACCAGCCCATTTCTACACCTAACAGTAAACATCAGGACCCAACAGTAAACATCAGGACCCAACAGTAAACATCAGGACCCAACAGTAAACATCAGGACCCAACAGTAAACATCAGGACCCAACAGTAAACATCAGGACCCAACAGTAAACATCAGGACCCAACAGTAAACATCAGGACCTTGAATTCTGCTCCCAACTATACCGCCCTTCAGGATTTATTGAACAGTCTCAAAACTGGGCCATAACAACCATGTCACCATCAACCATACCAAGACCATGGTTATGGTTTATCAACCTCTCCTCCGACATTGTCCCACCTCCTTCCATTACCCTAGGTCCGAACACACTCCAGGTTGTAGATTCCACAAGCTCCTCAGCGTCTACCATAGACAACAAACTAAATTGGAAACCACACGTCAGTGAAGTTGTCAAATCCTCCAGTTTCCGTCTCCACCTCCTCCGCCGACTCAAGTCCCTCGGAGTTCCTGCACCCGAGCTCCTCAGTGTTTACACAACATTCATACTTCCCAAGCTCACCTATGCCTCCCCCACCTGGTCTTCCTCCCTAAATGCCACACAACGTAAACACCTAGAAAAAGTGCAAAAGAGGGCATGCAAGATTATTCTCTCCCCTTCCTACTCCACATATCAAGAAGCGCTCAACACACTGACCCTTTCGACTCTCACTGACCATCACCACGACCTCATCTGCAAATTTGGTAAGAAGCTTCTACACCATCCTCGACACCAGCTCCTACTACCACCTGAGATCCCTAGTCCGAATTGCTGTTCGACACCACAACCGCATCCAGCCCATACGTGCACGAACTGATCGCCTATAAGAACAGCCCAGTCCCAACCATTGTAAAAATTATCAATAACTTGTAATAAACCAGTGTATTCACTCCCAGTAAACACTCTCCTTACACTGTCACTATGTTGAAATGAACTGTAGTTTGAGCTTTTCCCCATCTAGTTATTATATGTCTTACTTGTGTCACTTATGTTACTTGTATATTATTTGTAATTCGAACCCATTCCCCAAATATGTAACTGTATATTTTAGCCTTCTGGCTGTAAGCTCTTTCAATAAACCGTTAATTATTATTATTATTATTATAAACATCAGGACCCAACAGTAAACATCAGGACCCAACAGTAAACATCAGGACCCAGCAGTAAATAAAACACCAATACCTCGACTTAATTGTGATCAACAAATGACCATAATCTCTCCCTCACACTCCTGCCTTACAAGCTCGGCGTCTTCCCCGAGGCTCCGCGTAATTCAATACTCAATTCTGGTTGTTTTATCCTCACCAAAAGTCTTAATTGAGTGGGAGGGATAAAAATAGTTGAAACAGTGTATTGTGTTCGGGTTAGGTTACTCTTACGAAGGGTTTAAGTTACTCTTATGAAGAAGACCCGAGTCTCTGAAACTTCGCTACCATCTCGCCCTACCTGATTATTAAAGATTTTAAAGGCAATTTCTGCGACACAGACACAAAGAGAAGATACACACACGTAAAGTAAGACATTCTTATAATAATAATAATAATAATAATAATAATAATAATAATAATAATAATAATAACGGTTGCCCCTCGTGTAACGAGGATGGCCGGCCCAAGGGCCACCTAGGCGTGAATTTGTTTAAGGTGTAGAAGCTGTCGCTAGCACAACAACCACACCCTAAGTTAACGAGTTGCATGACCCAGTGTCAAGGAATAGTCCGAGATGACCGGACAACTCGCCAACTGCACTGGCTAACCATTACCCCATAAACACAATCCGCAAATCGATTAACATCCAGGTTCCCAATTACTGCTGGGTAGACACACACACACACACATTATTTGTGAGCTTTCCCTGCATTACCATCACATGCCATGTTCTCTTCAAGCAAAGAGGAAAAAAAATAATATTTTCATCTCCAGTTCATCCCTACAATAAATACAAAATGTCGCCCCAAAGATTAAGATCAACACCAAGGTTCATGAGAGAGAGGGGGGGGGGCAGGGGCAGGAACAGACACGCATCCAAATAGAAAATAGAATAAATAATTGTCTTCAGCTTCTAGATAGAGAGAGAGAGAGGGACAGACAAATTAAAAGAAGATAAAGACAGGAACAGACAGGCAGAGATAGTCAGACAGGACAGCCAGAAAGTGAGGATTTTCTTTTTTGGTCTCCGGCTTCTACTGTTCTTTGTAGTGACTCAAATTCCAATCTCAAGCATCAAGGAAGTTGGGAGTCCTTCGCTGAGATAAGCTCCCAGGGGATGTACCAGGCAGAGAAGAAGGAATATAGGAGAAGAGGAGAAAAACAAGGAGAACAAGAAGGCGGAAGAAAAGTACGATGAAGTGGAGGAGGAGAAGGGAGAAGAGGAGGAAGAGTAGGAACAAGAGGAAGCGAAGAAGGACGAGGAAGAAGAGAGGGGCGAAGGCGACGAAGACAAACAGTGGGGTGAGGAGGATCAGAAGAAGTAAGACTAAGAAGGAGATGTAAATGGGGGAGGAGAAAGAGAAGCGAGAAGAGAAAGATATAGGAGGGGCAGGAGATAATGTGGGGGGAAGTAGTTTAAAACGTGGCGGGATTCTACAACTAAATGGAGGAAGTGTGTGAGAGATTTACATACAAGGAGAGATAAAAATAACAAAAGAAACAGATCAACACAGAGAGAAAGAAGATATAGGGCGATGAAGACAGGAAAAAGTGGATAAAAAAACACTAAAGGGGAGAGAACGAGGGAGAGACAAGAATCAATCGTCCTCCACAACTGCATTGGACGTCACTGGAGCTCCTGAATGGACCTGACTCTAAGAACAAATGAGGTCATCTGTCAATACCTCAGTCTCTCAAAGGACCTTAAGGTAATCATCGTAAATGATATATATATATATTTTTTTTTTTTTTTTTTACGGGGATGAGCTAACCTGGGCACCGGTCACTCACTGACCCACATCGGGGCCTGAGGGGCGAAGATGTAATAATGATGATACTACTACTACTACTAATAATAATTATAATAATTCAAAGTAATTAAAATTTATAATACAAAATATAAAAATATAAATAAACTAATAAAATAATAATGATAATAATAATAACAATAATAATAATAATAAACCATAAAGAAATACAAAACTGAAAAAAATAGGTCAAAAGTGAGAAACGATATATCTATGTTGTGTTGTCAGTGGTAAGAGAAACAATTGAGATCTTGCAATTGTGTGTAAATGAGGCAGAAAGTCAGATCAGCAACCTGGGACTTGGTCACAATTTTCGTGGTGCCATATGGCAGCAGGGTCTACCATTAGACAACACATTATGCTTCCAATATCTTCCCAGGTGGTGGTACATCCCTGTTTGGTAGCTGCATATTACCTACTACAGTACAGTATATATTTATACAATGGATGCTAAGAATAAAAACGTATACGGCTTACGACAATATCTAGACAGCTACACGTTTTCTATGATGAGGGAGCTTACTGCTGTAAATAGTTAAAATAGTTATAGTGAAAATAATTTCCGTCTTAAACATCATGTTCGTTTTCTTTGAAAAGGGAGCTTCTCGAGAAGTGGCGCGGCAGTTGGGGGCCGAACAAGAATTGAGTGATGTCATAATACCTCTTCCTTGGCCAAGACAGCATTTGCCAAAAGTGCTACGGTTTAGAGATGTGACGTGACCGGCCGCCCAAGCGGCTACAAGCCGATCTGTGACGAAAAAGATAATTGTCTGGTTGTCGTTCAATTTCAATTGTTTATTCCTTGATAGAGGAAGCGGGATCCTAGTGCTGTCACTAGGTACCCCTGTACAATGACACCAGAAGCATCTAGCAAGTGTGACAAGTATATACAGTATAAATATTATAAAGGGGCTTACTAAAGCCTAAGGAAGGAAGTTCCTTTAACACATAATCAATATTATTTACAGAATATCTGGCCAGTATGGGGAGGATCATCGTGTCTCCGTCAGTGGTTGTCGTTTAGATATTTTTTTTTATAGCACGGCGACACGAATCAAAACAATGTTGTACACCCAAGCATTGGTATCCAATGGAGTTTTCTGTGGTATTTTTTTTTTATTATTCTAAATGTTTCAAATATACATGGGAAAAGCATAAAAGATTCTTATCGCTTGGAATGAATCACTGCGTATCGGGGCCGATTACCTAAATATAAGTATGCAATGGTTTTAGTTTTTATTGATTGTTTTGACATTCTAAGTGATTCAAAATAAGAAAAGCATATAAAGTCATTCTATATTTGTGTCATTTGTGCTGCAAGGAATCAAGTTTGTAGTGCAACATAATAAATATTTGTACAGTATGTATTTATAGTCTTACTTTGCTTTTTTTCCAATTTGCATTTAGAAACGCATAGAATAAGAAAAAGGTATCTGTAAAAACCACCATGGCATCACCTTACAAAAACTACAGTATGTCAGCCTTTGCAATAGACTACAGCCTGGGGGTGCAGTACTACAAGCTGTCGACATTTGCAGCCTTACCTTCTGATCAAACTAGATTTCGACAGAACACTGAAATCGCTATCACTTCCACACAAACAGACGCACCACCACAAAACGCCCCTGGGTCTGGGTAACTGGAAACTGGGTTTGGCCCACACATGCCCGTCGACATGGGCGAGATAAAACATTTTTATCTCGCCGGGCTAAACGGAAAGCGCTGGTGCCCGTCTGTATGTTGTTGAAATTAGTCAAAGAATAACTTTAACTTAGGCAAATAACAATGAAATTCAGCTTAACTAATATCACCACTCTTAAAATATATGCATAGTAAACATTCATATTGAAAATGAAAAGATTCATTACAATGATAATTTACAGATTTTGAAGATACGGCATGCATGCACAGACGGCATGATTTTTGGAATTTGTTTTTCTCCTCTTTCTAAAGGTGATGCTCATTTTCTGTGGCAATGAGTTTTAACCCAACCAAATCTTACCGAATGATAAATAAATAAATAAATAAATAAATAAATAAATAAATATCTACCAGCTGTGGAATCGAGAACAATAGGTTACTGGGCTTCAAAATAACCCTAGACCAAATTATCAATAGCAATCAGGGGATCCTACCCACAGGCCAATGGCCTCCTACTCACAGCATGGCCACCTAGTGGGAGGCCATTAAGAAAATAAGGTAAAAAATCAGCACGAAGTGGCCTCTCAATTAGTAATTGCCGTGACCATGCTCTTCTAGTTGGGGTTCCCGTGTGTAGTTTGTGAGGAAGGCGTGGCGAAGGTTATCATGTTTGTATACATTTTAACTTCCCCGTCTGAACCAAAGAGATTAATAAAGTTCCTTGGTCTGAACGGACCACAGTTTTCGTGGTGCCATCGATTGCTTTATGACGTCAGAGGAGTCCATCAAAAAGGGCTAGCGAGAATCGGGCTTTAGACCCAATCCTAATAAAAGTAGATGCGTTCCCTTTGGGCCAATATAGGGATAAAATTTACGTACTCAAATCTTTAAAAATATTCCGTCTGTTAATTCTGCGTAAATGACCGTGACTTGTCTCAGTACGAATTTCGCTTTATTTTGGGGAAGCTAATTTTATACTTTTGCTGAAGTTAATCAGATATACAATCTTAAAATTTGCAGTTGGGAGGAATATTCAAAACATTCACTGTTAGACACGACTAAGTTACCCAGATGTAAACAAAATAAACCCAACTTGATTACCAGCGAGTAAAGAAAATCACTACAAATCGCCCCTCCCCCATCAGTATATTTCACCAGAAGACTGACCACCCTAACACCACGTATGAGGTAAGTTAGGTTTAGTTTGGTTAAGTTAAGTTAGCATTTGGGTGGTTAATCATCAGGTGAAATAAACTGAGGGGGGACGAATCTTCGGTGATCGCCCCCATAAATCCGGTTTTTGAAACCATAAACAGAAACCAAGAAAACAGCTGATAATAACAGTACGCAAAACATGGAATATTTCACTTTATTTATAATGGTTGACGACCAGTGTATGAGTAATCGAGAATACGCGCTTAAAGAAATAAATGCTGAAGCGCAGTAATGCATTATTACAACATCAGCGAGTAGGAAACACTTAAGTCTGGCTCAGAATACATTACATAATGCCTCCCTCCAACCTACCCTCTACCTCCTAGCCTATTCTACAGCCCATAGCCTACTGTCTATCCTCTAGCAGCAACCTATCCCCCAACCCCCTAGCCATTCAGAAGGTTGGTCTGTTCTTTGCTTTGACCTTTCTTGCCCGGTGTTTGCCTTTGGTTGTTCACGCACTGGTCACACCGAGCCTGCGCAACCTGATTTGGTGGTCTTGCAGCTGAAGAACCTCAACAATGAGGGTGTAAGCAGGGTTTTATGATATCATGTTTCAACTGCTCCGAGGCGAATACAGTGTTTGTGTACAAAATATAAAGAGAGAGAGATTAAATTAGCAGTCATATGTGGAATACAGTTCATCCTTAAAGCTCAAAGATCCTTCACATTTGAAACGAAAACTTAGTTGAGGATATACAGTACAGTACACATACAAGTACTCATAGCAGTGGGGCTGAACTGGTTAGTGCAGTGTTTTTCAAACTTTTTTTACTGCGACCCACAGCCAGAACAACAATTTGAATTGCGACCCATTAA
The DNA here is from genome assembly GCF_018991925.1 of Homarus americanus. Taxonomy (NCBI): domain Eukaryota; kingdom Metazoa; phylum Arthropoda; class Malacostraca; order Decapoda; family Nephropidae; genus Homarus; species Homarus americanus. The sequence goes on from NW_024714177.1 coordinate 7,281,096, forward strand.
ACCTAAGTGTAATGATATGAAATGAGTAAATCAAAGACAAACACTGACATGAGAGGTAAAGAAAGAATCAGGAAATGCTCTCCTTGCAGTCGCTTCCTAGACTGTGGAGTGTACATTACAATAACCAAGCCTAAATTATTATTTTTTCTTATTTATTTTCGCGACCCATTTTTATTTTGCGACCCAATTTATTTATTTCGCGACCCACTGAAGGGTCGGGACCCATAGTTTGAAAACCCCTGGGTTAGTGGGACCACTCTTAACACAAGGGTGGCGTGAGAGGCCATTCATTATTTAATTATCTTTCTGGGACATTACTGTCCTGCTTCACTTAAGGGAAATTTCTAGCTATGATGGTTGGCTCTGGCACCAGGAAACATCCACGCAACGTGCCAAAAATATTTGTTGAATAGAGAGCAAGAGATAAAATAATATGGAAATTAAACGAACACAACGAGGCCAATTTTTGCTGCATCATGTCAATACGGAACCTGTACAAGCCCTCGACCCTCAGTAACTCATGTCCTTTGTGGGAAGCTGGGTCCATAGGGTTTACGACAGTCATCCAGCAACCGTGTTGATCCATGAGCGTCAGGCCAGCAGGAAAATCAGGATTCATGGTTGGGGAGAAAATAGATGAATCAGTTGGAATGGCAGCAACAAAGGCTTTCCAGCGGCATCTTTGGTATTTAAGTGAGGAGTCAGTAGCTCTGGATCTCTTCAGTGATAGTGTTTCGTATGCTGAGAAAAGAGAAATCCTTGAGTCAATGAAGGGAAAGAACGAGAAAAAGGAATGTCCAAAGAAGCTGAAAGTCGCAGAAGAGGAAATTCCATCGCTGGAGCTTAAAAACCTTGCATCCACAAATACTAACTGCTTCTTTCAAACCACGCTCCTGGATTCTGGATTCGTCTCCAAAGATCCAAGCCAATGGAATGACGATCCACAGTTCCTCCAGTCAAGGGAAATTCTACAAGAGTTGCAGGTGGTGAATGATGTGGCCGAAAGAGCAGTGAAGCTTATCCAGGACTACAACTCTTCAATTACGAAAAGCGAAGATCAAAAGTAGTACCTGCTTCAAGTGGTCACCACACATCGACGTCAGTATCCCAACATAAAGAAGGCTAATCTTCTGTGATGTGTGTTTCTCTTACATGTGTTCTTTATGTTAATCTCATATTTTGGATACAATAAACACCAACAAATAAAGGTAACAAATAAATTACTTGTATCTGATGTCAGGAACAAGAATTATTTTATAGAGGGAGAAAACATTAGAGAAGTAGAATTTTCGGGCCACTTGTGCATACCCTAAATGAAATTGTAATTACCTATAATTTCGCCTGAAATGTTTTTTCATGTAAAGGACGCAAATAAACATTCAGCACTAAAAACATAAAGAAATTTACTTTTTTTGAGCCACCCTACTAAACACTGATGATCATAATCATTTAATACTGCAAGTGGTTGTTCAGCAGAAAGCCTTTGGCATCCCAGAAAACTGAGGCCATGACAAGAACATAATAATAAAGGAAATTGCAACGGGCTGGCCCTATTGGCCCTTACAAGGCAGCCCTGTTTAAACCCAACCCTTATCACACATATTTTTGTCAAACCTATATTTGAAGCTTTACAGCGAGTTCGAATTAATGATGATGTTTGATAATTTGTTCCTTTTTTCCGCAACTCTTATATCCAAACCAGCGTTTAACCATATCACGCCTAAATCTATATTTGTCTAATTTCCAATAATTGCTGCGTGTTCGTTCCTGATTTGATAGTTTTTTGTACCTAAGTTATATCACTTTCACCTAACTGTCTTCCATTTATAGAATCAGTTTTCTTAATCTGTCTTTGTCATCTCCTCTGAATGATTTCAAGGGATTCTATCCCAAAACTGAAATGCATAATCCAAGTGTGGTCTCACATGCGCGAGATAAAGTTTAAGGATAACCTAAATTGACCTATTTCTAACGCTCCCGGATATGAACAGTAACGCATTACTTGACTTGGTTTTAGGTTCCTACTTATTATCACTCCAAGTCTATGTTGTTCTGCTGATAGCTGGTTCCCCTGTTTCCATTTCCTAACCCTAGAACTTTACATTTTTCCCATATTAAATTTCATGTCATTGTTTAGTCCATAAAAAAAAAAATATTTGGGCCATCCTGTAATTTTACGGAGTCCTCGGCAATTCTATTATATGCCCCGGGCATCTTTGTGTTGTCAGCAAATTTACTCATGTTGCTGTCGATGCCTAACGTGTATCTATGTCGTCAATGTTATAACAAATAGCAACGGTCCAGGCACTGAGCACTGGTGACGTTACGCGAGTCAGATTTTGGGTCATTAATGCTGACTCTTTTCCTGTTCTTTAACCACGCCCCTACGTATCAGTCTCTCGTGAAGGATCTTATCAAAGGCTTTGCTGAAATCGAGGTATACCACATCATAGTCGCGTCCATCGTCCACAGATTCGAAAACAGTTGTAAAGAATTGTAATATATTTACCAGACACGAATGCCCTCTGGTAAAACCATGCTGAGTCATTAATGAACTTTTGTTTCTCGAGATTATTTCGAATTGAGAGTGTAACTACTGTTTTCATTTATTTTCCACAGTTTATATAAAACTGTTTGGATAGTTGTTAGAGAATAGTGATCTATTTCCCTTTTTGAAAATCGACATCACATTCGCTATCCTCCAGGATTCTGGGATTACACCAGATTTTAATGGCATGTCAAACAAGTTCTTCAGAGACATACCGAGTTCTTCCTTACATTCCTTTAATGCAGTGGTTACTTGACCGGGATTTCTGGCCGAATAACCATCAGCTATTTGACCGGGACCCGCGGGGATTGCATATGATTTTACTGTGATTTTAAGGGGAATTTGGTCAGGATGGCTGTGGGTATTGCACTAGTTGAATGCCTTATCACTATCTTCTCTAATAGTCTTCTGATACTCCAAGATGTCCGACTTCTCCTATGTTAGGTTAGGTCACTCAACATTTTGAGGTCAATACCTGATACCTAAATAGTATCATAACTGTTAAACAGTGTGGTTTTGGTCTTCTTAAGAAACTGATATAGAATTCAATCTAAATTTATCTTACTTGTATCATTAATTATGCATGTACTGTACATTATTATCTCTATTTGATAGATTTTTTTCTAATAGTTTGAAATTATCAATGAAATAATATGTAGAATTTTCTGTGCCCAGAAGTACTTAGCTTTTTAAATACCGGTCAAATAACCTTGCCTTCCTTTAACACTCTAGCACCAGGAGTAAATTACCCCTACGGAGGTAATTTGGCATATTTCGGGGGTAACAACAGTCCATCAGGCAGGACTGATAGGTTCACTTTTGGTCATTTGTTTCCTGTTTGTAGTTATTGTATAATACCAAATTAGAAATAAAGGAGTGGTAGAAATTAAATTGTGATTTTTTTATTTTCAACCATGCAAATCATGGTAATAAAGACTGGCCTCGACAAAATTTTATTAAAAAAATACTATTTGAAGTCTTTATGGAGTACTGCTGTCAGTTAACTCGATTATTTTATTTTATTCACAGTCTTTAGAGATAGTTGCTACCTCGGGTATCGTGTTTAGGTTTTCGGGTGTGAAAAGTGGTATAAAATATATATGCAAAATATGCTCATGTCCCCTTCATTATCAGTTAGCTGGCTTGAGTCTGACACTGTATTGGTCCAGTTTTGTCACGTGCTTTAATCTGATAGATTTGAAGAAAAAAGTCCCTTGTGGTTTTATTTCGTTTCTCAAGCCAATAATCGATATACAGTTGACGATATATAGTGGCAGGTCAATTAACTAGAATGATACACTTGTAAGATAACTAATACTGTACTGTATCTCGCTGCTGTCTCTGCCTTCTTTCTTGTCGGCTGCAATGACTGGGAAATCAGCCAATAACACTACTCCACTAACTCGCTATGTTCTTTGTGTATGGTGGCAGGGTACCAGTGTAGGTGTGAGCCCTCATGAGCACCTCTTTTTAAAAAATTAAGTCCTTTATATAAAAACATAGCTTTCAGAATGTATTGCAGTATTGTACCATTACAGCCATTGTAACTAATGTAAAACCAAGGCACTTTATCCTAGCGCCGCAGGTAAACACAAAATTAAACTTTATTCGATAATATAAATTCTAAACTTGTGGGGAAAATAACATGAAAAAGGAAAGTTTAATTAATGGACTCCAATAGGATCACAGGAGAGTGTTACCGGAGTGACGCTAATGACAAAAATTATACAAGTAATTTAGACAATGTGAGACTATGAACAATATTTCAGTGTAGCCGCATTTTTATTTTCTATATTAAATACTCATGTTCTACAAATGCGAATAAAATCCATCATAGGAACATCAGCAACATTACAAATACAACAAAGTTATAAATATTAAATAATAACTTCCATTAATATACTTTTCAATAAGTTGTATATATTAATGAATACAAGCCCCTTGATAGTTGATTAGCTAGACAATCAACATTGAGCATATGGCCCAGGAAATAGTAACCCAGGGTATATTTTAAATATGCGTCAGTATTACTTAATATCCATTTGCACAAACTCTCATGCATACGTATGTCCATGCGTTGTGTTCTACAAGGTATTTCTTTTAAATCAATGCAACGGTCTTTAATCATATATTAACCCCTGTACTTCTCGTAATACATGAACAGAAGACATGCAAGATAGACTTCCACCTAACCTATTATTGCACGAGCCGCTGTAATTTTGTCCTTAATAGTTTGTCCAGAACTTCAGACAGACACAGTATTTATATGATGTGAATTTTTCCGGTAGTTTTTGTTTTACTCATTATAAGATTTATCCGTGGAACGAACAAATACAAATAAATTCGTCCCCTGTGAACCAAGTGACCTCGAGCATGCCGGCAGTAAACAGCCAACGATGAAGGCTACTGACGCTCAACATAGTCGGTAGGAACTTGCCAAGTAATCTATGTACAACGGTTCTTGGGGACGCTGTGCTTGCGTATATGGTAAGAGGAAGGGTACAAAGATATATACAGTGTTTATGAAGGTACTGGGAAGTGTTTTATATACAGGTACCACGAAAGTGATGTAGATAAACCGGTAAGTTGATGTTTAAAGAACCGGGAGGTGTTGGTTATTGCTACCAGGAAATGATGGGCATAAGAGCACAAGAATAAATGAAAATGCATTAGGCACATCGGTCCATACGAGGCAGCTCCTGCTTACACCTATTCATTATCGCTCATATATCTGTCCAACTTATATTCGAAACTTCCTATCGTGACTGAATTATTTGGTAACTTGCGCCACTCATCACAACTCTATAGCCAAACCAATGTTTATTTACCTTCTTCCTAAGTCTATATTTATACTATTCTAAAGCCATTCTTACATGTTCGTTCCTGAATTGATAGTTTATTTCTTATATCGCCATCTTATATTAATTACTTTTGTATCTTATCGGCCCTCACTATAAGTCTATAAGTCTTTACTTGGAAGGTTCCAAATACCCAGGATTAAATTTTGTCGTCCTTTCCTGGATGTTTTCAAGGGAATCTATACCCATTCTATGATACAGTAACCAAAACTGAACAGCATAATCCGGGTTAGGTCTCACTGATGTTAAATACTCCCGTTACTAACACTCCTAGATATAAACCCTTTAGTATTCTGTTAGCCTTATTAAGTTGGTTCTGTAGGTTTTAGATCCCAACTTATCATTACCTCTGAATCTTTCTCACAATCGGATTTTTCAATATCTACGTTATTCACCTGATAACTGTTTCCCATGTTTCCATTTCGTAGTCTTATAACTTTATAGTTTTTCTACTTTTAATTGTATTTGTCATTTTTCAGTCCATACTAAAAGTTTGTTTTGGTCTTCCTGTAATCCTTAAGTCTTCACCTCATAAATCATTTATCCTGTATTTGTTTCGCCACTATCTGGTCTACGCCTATGACCCTCTATTAGCCATGCCCTAATTCAATTTACTCTGAATTTAGAATTTTTTTTGACGCCATGTGCTCCAACTTACCGTATTAATCTTTCGTGCGGGACGCCATCAAAAGGTTTGTTCAAGTCGCCCCTCGCCACCTGGCCTTGACCTCCTGTTCTCAGTAGTGTGGTTTAGACTTTAGAGCGTCAGCGGGGTCCAGAGGGTCTGGGTATCAACAATAAACAACCTCCCACCCTCCGCCTACCATCATGTTAGTGAACACAAACGACTGTAACCTAAACTACCCTGCGTGTTTCTTTCTTTGTTACTGTATATATATGCATTTCCCCGAGTGTGCACAATTGTGCAAGTGTTCATAAAATAAAATAAAATAATCATAATAATAATAATAATTGTTAACGGTTTATTAAAAAATACCCTTTGGTGTAAAGACGTACGTCTGGGTAGTTCAGTATGTGTCTGTGTAAGTTGGGAGGGTGACACTTCAGTAACACATATTATAAACCAAACTCAATTCAGCGTGTATTTAACCCCTTGTTTACATTAAGATAATATCAGTGGTCAGTTAACAAGACAAACCTCTCTAGTGTCCTGAATATATGACACATTAAAACCTGGCCAGTGTTGTTATCACATTCGAACGTCTTGACGTGACCACACAGCTCATCTCTCTTTTCATACTGCCAACCTCTCTAGTGCTGTGAGCGCCACACACAACAGTCTTTATAAGCTCTTCCAGCTTCTGTTATTTGAAGGACATATATGCAATCATATATACATCTTTGGATACATAAATAGATTGTAACATTCCTATTATATTCCTCCTGTCAGTACACTGCATGTGGACTACCAGCCCTGGAGATCCTATGTCTGGTATGTACGGAGCTAAGGGCAACTGGGTAGGACGAAAATTTTATGAAATCCCAGATACTATGAGTGAGCGATGTGCAGTGGTCAGCGGTGACCAACCTGGAGCTATGTTCCTTCACCCACGTGAGGCCTCGATAACCCTACAAGTTTCACTAAATCCACTACCGTCACTAGTATCAACCAGCCTCACAGTTTGACGACTTTATTCAAGGAATTTGAAGGTGCTCAAAAAAGCAGGCAGGTGTGGCAGCTATAACTGAAAATTGGTTATGTGACTTATGTCACCAAACCAGCACACTTCCTAACATGTGCACCAACACTCCCTCACACACACTAGCACTCCCCCCACACACTAGCACTCCCACCAACACACACACACACACACACACACACACACACATTCCCCATCTACACCCCAACACTTCACCCCCCCCCATCTACTGTACACACCAACACCCTCCCCACCTGTCTGCCGCTATCACAGCATTTATCTGCGTCACTCCCTCCGTAATCCGATGAACCACCGCACCGACCTGATTCAAATTAAATAAGACCGCTGGGTGAGGGAAGGGGCCGGTGGCACAGAGGAGAGACGCGAAGCCCTAGTTCCCCCTCTCAAATTTGGCCGAATCTCCTTTTCGTCAGGCTTTTTCTATCTTGTATTTTTTTTTCAATTTTGTTCAGTCTGACAAGAGGTGGTGACATTTTCCAGGGATAGGTTAGGTTAGGTTAGAAGAAATTAATAAAGAGTTCACATACCAGAATAAAAAATAAAAATAAAATTTCAGTATCGAAACATTCTTCTAGCAATATTATGACGCCTTAGGACGTCTGTAACTCAAACACAACACTACTGAATTTCTATACAATATTCAGACTGCAATATCATCCTCTGTAATCACATAAATAACTAAATCTGACAAGGGTAATACCATACTTGATCACATTCGACATACGATACAATATATCTGCTGAATTACTGAATAATAATAATACTTGTAAGACCTTAAGCAAATATATCAGTCTACAATAATGTAAATCAGTGATGGTCGTCGCGTGTATGTACTGTTGTCATCATATATTGCGCTGGCTTAACAAGGAGCATGTGAAGATTAGATACCCCAACTTATTTTACCTGATTGGTTACACACCCTAAAGCTACCTAGGGAGTTAGATTAGGTGAGCATTTGGGTGTTTTTCATCAATGGGTAAATTAAACTGGTGTGCCTAATCTTCAAGTGTTTCCTTAAAATTAATGCAATTATTGGTACCATGACTCAGAGACAGGGCACTTAATACTGTACAATGGTTTGTTTAACAATGGCATGGGAAAAATTTTTCACTCTTCATTAAAAGATAAAAAATTGACAATAACATAATTGTAAAACCATGCCGATCCTTCCCTTACGAAGACAATGTGTACACTGTCATCAAATAGTGTTCAATCCGTCCATTACATTCGTCACCCCGCCCCCACTCTCTCTCTCTCCCGGGACCACAGAGGCACACTGCAACAGTTAACCCTCACCTCCCCACTCTGTTCCTGGATGGAGTCTTCATTACCTTTTCTTTACTATCAGGTAACTCTAAAATCGTCCATTTTCTTAGGTCTCCATTTCCTTTCAGTTTCTATTTCCAGTCAACGTTTCTTTAGTATTCTTTTCCGTTTCTATTTCCAATACTCTTAATTTTCTTTAGTTTACTTTTTTCTGGTCTCTAATCTTCCTCCACCACACACACACAAATACTCAGGCCTCTACTCACATCCCTGTCATAGATGATAATAATATAATAATATTCAGTCTTTAGGTGAACGATCTTTGCTCCTCCCTTTGTTGGTTTTGTCTAGTGATTTTTGAGTGTTCTGTGTTGGTGAATGAGAGAGAGAGAGAGAGAGAGAGAGAGAGAGAGAGAGAACAACTGTGTACGACTGTAATGACAAATTGAAGATATGTTTTACCGAAGGTGTCCGTAATCAATAGCCCACCAAGGTTCGTGCAGGGTCGCGCTGTGATGACCTTGACCTTTAAAAGCCTTGCGTTTTGGTTAGGGTTTAATTTTGACGGATAATTGAGCTTGGCGGGGGTGGCTATATCAATTATCTCGTCAAATTTGGTGAAAATCTCCACTCAGGTGTTTTTGGTATTTCCTCCTTACGACTTGGAATAAATAACACAGTTTTATATAAGCCTACGCCTGACAACACAACACCTTTGTCCTGACACCGTCTGCAGCAAAAATGTGAACTGAGACCCAGAGCATGTCAGAATATCGAGGCATCAAAAATTTGCATGTGGAACGAAGAGAAGGCGCCACAGGGACAGTATGTATATCTGTATATCGTAAACTGACACACTTCAGAGCATACGTAGAAGCACAAGGACACAACTTTGCCAATCTTTTTCTCTTTTTAATACAGCCATGTTTCTTTTGGGAGTTTCTGTACGCGCACACACACACACACACGCACACCTCAGCAACTTAATAGCACTTTGCCTGGATTCAGTAAGTGAATAGTGTGTTAATGTACCCCCAGGAGGATCAAGCAAGGGTTCCACACTCTTGTACAGTGCCAGGGTGGAAAGTGACGTACTGTATACCTTTGGTTAAAACAGGAAGATCTTCTCACAAAACATAGTTACACGGGTGAAAATGCCAGACTCGATTATTTTCAAGGAAGGTAACTGTCACCTTGAACTTCGACATTTTGTTCTTAAAAGCGTAACAGCAATAGAGAATGTCGCGGGTGTATTTACCCAGTATGAACGCTGTAAGTCTTTCAGTTCTCGAATTCTTTTGCAGACATACAAACATACATAACCACGTATGGAAGAAAAATATCAAAGCTGTTGTAGTAAAATTTTGACCCTACGAACGTTGCGAGTTGTCATGGTCAGAATTTATTACAAATAAGAACATTGTAACTCTTTTTATCCTTGAGCTAGTAGTCTAAATGTAACTATCTACTTTGTTTACCTTGTAGCCCCATATGTAGCAATGGCCTCGTCAGGTAAAGAACCCCCGAGGGTTAAATGTCCTCGACCATTATTCTAGAGCTGTCCATCGTTCTAGAATCTAGTATAAAGAGCAAAGATACAGACAACACTGTATCTATTACGCTTCACTACGTTGATAATCTTTCTAAAAGAGCTCGGGATTCAGACTATGATAACATTTATGTTTACACTACTTGGTGGGTTCATTAGCTATTTATATCTGTAGTCCTTCGCTTGTTCTAGCACCCTGATTTCTCGGGTGTTAGCGGTGTAAGTTGATCGCCAAAGAAAAAATAAAAATATTCACCCAAAGAAGAGTGAAGGCCATTTGAATATAAGTATGATTGTATTGACCTTGATTGTGTTATTTTGGTGCTATGTTTTCTCTCCAAGGGATCAATCTGAGTGGTTTATTCGGTGACAATTCCTCGTCAGTCGCCACCTAACTTGAAATTAGCATTATTGGTCAACTCCCTTTTATTTAATTTTCAGTTCACTGTTGATAATTTCCATAGGCATAGTTTTAGAATAAAAAGTAGCAAAATAGCAACACTCAGCCGACACAGTGAACAAGACATCGACAAAGCAGATATGTCACCTATATTTTATATTAGCCCTAGATAGGTAATGGTATAAATGTGTCTACACCTAAAGTAATAGGGGTCCCACAGACCCAAGAGGAAAAAAATCATAAAAAATCAGGAAGTTACATTTAATGAAATTTAAAGGCATATACAAACATTTAAAGGTCTTAGCCAGGCTTCTGACTGAAAAAAAAATAGCTGAGTATATGAAAACATAGATTGATTGTTTTTACCATTTTACACTTATGTTCATATAAAACAAAACAAAAATCTGCGAGGTACAACGAATTTTCCTTGTCTGGCCCTGAGAGAAGAAGGGTGGAGCACCATATATTGTCAATAACAGCCACCAGGCACCGCCAGAACACTGCAGGAAGTGGAAATGAAAATTAGCAATATTTTATGCGTTTTTTTTTACACGTTTCATATAGGGCACTTTGTAGTTCTTATATGGTTCATGTGTAATGATATATATGCATGAAATTACAGTTAAATTAAAATAAAATAAGTATAGGTTTGATGCATAAACGAATGATATTTACCTAGTTTTACTGGCACTCGTGCAGAGTAAGTAGGAGTGGCGTGCGCAGACGTTGCGTCTGCAGGAGATGCAGGTCTCTCTCCATAATATCTCATGGATTTCATCATTACTGACATTTTTCCGACACATTGGTCATAAAATTCTTAGAGAATATTTCTGAAAAGTATTTATAACCTGTAAAATGAAAATAAACGCTTATCTATGCACGTTTGAAGCAATGCACTATTTACTCTCTGAAAAAACGTCAATTAATTTGTTTGGTACTGTAAATCACTGTCTTTCCAACACATCGAAAATTACAAAAATCCCACTTGCCATCACGTGGTACCTGGAGGACCCTCAGATTCAGTATAGCGGGGTTCTGTGTTTCCTCAAACGAATGTCAATGACAATGAGTAAACACTAAAACACATACATATGCATTCCAACTACAACTGTTCACTGTATTTCACTTTGAACCATAATATTTCGTCTAAACAATGAGAGGGATCCGCAGATGTACTATGAGTTCCAGGTACATTTTATCTGTTTATGGCAAAGAGTGGCAGGTCCCTAATAATGTCAAATGCCAGGCCTGTGACTAGGAGGAGGGATATCTGGTCTGGGAGGGAAGAGGTGTTGGTAACGGCTGGGGACCTATAGGAGGAGGTCATAGGGCAAGTGAGGATGTAGTGAGAGAGGGTGTGAGAGTCGGGTTGGCCACAAAGTTTACAAACAGTGCGGTGAGGCTCAGGGTTGCCAATGTACTCCCATAGGTACCTGTACCCTAGGCGCAGTCTCATGTATATAAGCTGTTGAGATCGAGTCAGGGATTGATATTCTTTGTAGTGGCGGTTGTCGTCACCGGTTACAGCGTCATAGTGGCATAGTGTGATGCTACCCCGTTGTTTCAGGTGTGTCCAATTTTCGTTGAATGCCTCTCGTTGTGTGGCGTGTATGCGAGATTTGAGATGATTCAGGGAGAGGGCGAGAGTGGCTTCAATATCTTCTTCTTGTGTAGCTTCTTTGGCAAGCCGATCAACAGTGTCACAGGCAGTTATTCCTATATGTGACGGGATCCAAAGAAACTTGACACGGATGTCATCAGTTTGTTCTAGCCCGGCAACGGCGGCTAGGGTGTGTTGGGCGGCAGGGGAGGAGGGGGAGGGTAATTTGAGCCTCGCTAGCGCAGAAGTGCTGTCACTGATTATAAGGAGGTTCCGGCGTTCAGTGCGAGCATAGGTCGCCCCCTCATGAATGCCCGCGAGGATGGCTATGCTTTCAGCATCAGTGGAGGAGGCCCAGTTGTGGACCCTGATTTTCCTGCAGGCCTGGCGCCCAGGAATCCACGCAGCTGCCCCAGCGCTGCCCAGCGTGGTAACAGACCCATCACAGTAGACGAGGATAGGAGGGTGGGAGGTCTTTAGAGAGGAAGCGACATCATTAATCTGCTCAAGGCAGTTAAGTTTGAGCATATACCTCAGTTGGGTGGATTTACGACCAGGGAAGGTGTGGACGCCAACATCAACACACGGGAAAGTCCACGGCGGTAGAGGCGGATGAGTGTACTCGGGAGGGAGAGAGGTCGAGGGTGTGTAGAGGTGATAACGCAGGATGTCAGCAGCAGTGTGGACGGGCCAGAGTTGAGAGGGAGGGGGGAAAGTAATGGGGACAGGCCGGCGCAGGAGGGTGTTAAGATGTGAGTTCAGTGAGCGAGACAGGGAAGTCGGTTGCTCACTGCGAAGAAGTTTAACACCAAGGATTGGCATTGAGAGCAGTAATTCGATCGCAGACGGAAAGCAGGATTAGTTCGCGCTGCATGACTTCTATTCTGGTGGTCATAGGGCAGCCGAGGATGAGTCTCACCGCTCTGTTTTGGATTTTATGAGTACCATAAGGTGCCAATGAACCCCAGGGTCTCTGCTGTTAGGCCTTGGATGGGAAGCGACGCACAAAACACCTTCAGTCTGCGAGAGCATGAGGCAGACTGACTGCAGACCGGACCCCAAGTACCAAGCTCGCCCAGTAAATACATACGAGCACAAACAAGCGAAAGGCGTTTACTGTTAGGCGTTTTAGATGCACGGAATAGCTAACAGTTAGCTATTCCCGGACTGCCATTAAAAAATACGACATTGTACCACGTCTTGGGAATAACTGTTGTACAACACAATCTTCAGAAAGCAATAAAATTTGGAGAACTGTTATTTGGACACAATACGGAAAGAAATAGTGAAGAAAGTATATAGAAAATTGTGGAAAGAAAGAAAAAAAGGAAAAAGTCGATCAGTCAACAATAAATAAGAATAACACAAAAAATCAGGCGGGACTCTGAAACCACACAACAACCAGAGCAGCTGCTCGACAGACCACTATACTTCTTCTCTCGTAGCTCGGTGTTCACATATTTATACACGAAATACAACGAATTTCAGGTTCGTTTAAGTCCTAATTTTTGCACTTACAAAACTAAAGTCAACTTGTTCACCCTTATTTAAAGTATCTTGTGAGTAATGATATTAAGGTTTCAATCATATTTGGGTAATTATCAATAATGTTACACCAAAGTCACCAACAGCTAAAACGTTTTGTTGTAGGTCTTTTCCAATATACTACCACATAGATAAATATTGTTTTTATTATTTCAGTTTTTTATTGCCTTACATGCCCCCAACTTGAGTATTAATCAAAATATTCTCCAAAAGCGGCCACGATCAGCGTATTTACACACTGTTTTAGTGGGAGAAACTCGCTGATTGGTTGTTAGCTATTCCTGTTCTGCACATGCTAACGCCTGATCAAGGCTTTGCTTTTCACTCTCAATGTGTCATGGGCACAACCCAGCAAAAACGTCTGCACAGACAGAATACTATTCCGTGCATCTTAAACGCCTTAAATGCTGTTTGGCGTGGGGATTTTTGGACCCCACATTACCTATCTAGGATTAAACAAACCAGTTAAGCCGCAAGTCAAATTTTTCCAACTTTACAATTATGATGTAACTCTACAGATATATGGGAATTAAAATTATATCGTAAATTAAAAATGATAAAAATACTCTGCCGTTTACCCTATGTATACTCCCATAGTTATATTGTAGCCTCGGAATGTTTTGTGTAAATATCAAGTGTTAGGCTCAGGCTCTCATCACCCAAACCCAAAAGATCTTGACCTTGGCCAGAGTCAGCCAGGCCAGCTCAGGGCTCTGCGGTTAGACTCTTCACCAAATGAAAAGAAAATATCCTGAGTCCCCGTGAGAACTACTGAACATGAGAGGGAGATCCCCGCCCACTTGCTTAACTCTTGAGCAATTTTGACATTGCCAATTGGTAAGGCAAACTGGTATGGCGTCATAGAACTATTATAAGTCATTGGCTGAAGTGTTTACAGCAATTATTCACTTGTGGGTGGATCTTGTTTAGTTCCTTTATAAACCACTGTCTACTTGGGACAGCGGTATCATTCTGGGATTTCCAGACAGATTGTAGACAGAATAAGTTGAAATTCAGTTCACTTCCCTACCATACAACTAATCTAAGGATTTCACTAATGACTTAGTGATTTTTACTCATGACTGGTGGCGTAATGAGTAAAGTTTATACCACGTCTCTTAACCTGTGTTTATATGAACAAGTCTTATATCCTTGTTCTCTAGTCATGACCCCCTCTGCTTTCAGCCCCCCCCCCACCCCCGTGTTTATCCCGTCTCCTGCCTTCTCATCTCAGTGTGGTTATGTGATCAGCTGGTACGCCTCCCCCTCACTCCAACACCTCACAACACTCTCTCCTCCCTCACAGCACTCCCTCCTCCTTTAGAGCACGTTTTCTTCTCTTACAGCACTCCATCCTCCCTCATATCACTCCTTCCTCCCTCATTCATAATAAGTTTAATAACAGTACGATGATTTAGTAATTTGGAAGAATGAAGATAATGAGGATTAAGTGCAAGACCTAACTTTCGTGTTAGCTTATTCTGCCGCCAGTGACCCACCATCGCCAGGAATCTTGATTGAAATACTGGTATGCATTGTCCAATACCTCGGGAGGAAATATATATATATATATATATATATATATATATATATATATATATATATATATATATATATATATATATATATATATATATATATATATATATATATATATATATATATATATATATATAAATAATGAAAGTAATCCGGTGAAGTAAGGAAGTCAAGTTAAAATCATACACTAGTCGTCGACAATTAAAGATGAAAAGGGATACATTTCTCAGGTTAACCCTTTAGAGGGCAAGAGTCTCTCTCAACTGGATAAAATTGCCCGGCGTTAGCCAAAATAAAATACCTAAATGCGACAATGCCTTCTAATATTCCTGCTGCTATTAAATCACATGTCATAAAACATATAATTCTGTGTAATCCTAGTACAGTACGTACTTAGGCATATTTCCATATGAAGATGTGCCATGCAATACAGAGTATAGTTTTTCAAAGGGGGGTGTGCAGACCGAGGCTAGCCACTATCTTAAAACTAAAAACTAATCGTAAATTTAATTTCAATGTATCTGTTGCTCTGCAGAAATACTAATGGTACAGGTATATCCTTATTTATGGGCAAAATATTGTATCTAGGAAACATAAAATTATTTATTCACTAAGACATATGACGTGTGATTAGGTGTGGTTTACCCGCAAAAACCAGTTAATAAATGGCGACCAAATGCATCGAAAATGTGTCATAATTGTTTGTGACTAAACTGTCGTAGTAAAGGCGGGAATTTCATCGTAAGATTTGTTCATAAAAGCCCCTCTGCGATGCCGTTTAATTATCGATTTTTCTTCGTTTTTATCCAGCTTAAATGAACCACACATACATTTAACACTCCAGTTTGGGGTTAATTACAATGTACAAACCTTAAAGAATCCAGGCCACTATGTTCCTATAACTAGATTCCTTAGTCTTGATTCACAAAATAAAAACAAATTAATGTTTACGTAAAAATATGACTTTTGAACATAAAGATACGTAGAAATGCATTTTATAATAAGCATAAGAGAATATATGTCAGTTTAGCCCTAAAATAAGAAGTGGCTGCTGGTAACATCACGACTACTACGGTAAAGGCACGAAGACAGACACCCCATTATGCTTTGCGAGGCTTCACTTACAACTCCGTCACGTTAACGGGTGGGGTTGTCTTGTGCTGGCATTGAATGTTAACCTGTGTCTTGTCCCGATGATTTTATCCTTACGGTGACGACCAGGGAACCAGATTCTTAAGAGGTTCATTCCCTAAGTTTTCCACTAATGAGAAACGATAGCGTGCACTTGAATGGCCTAAGTAAGCAAAACAAACGTCGATGTTGCACCACGACTTTACCGACACCAGATGCGTTCTTTCTTGCATAGTGAGACAATTATAAGAGAAACTTTATCAGACTTTTACAATACACACGGCACTTGGCCTCTAGGACTCAAATTGTCGTATGATAAATATTCCTCGTATCAGTCAATGTAAGAAAGTATCTAACTGGTTGACTTCAGGTAAAATACAAAAATATCCTCCAAAAAGCTTATTTAAAGTTATACCAAGACTAGATTCACTTGGCATCAGTGAAGTGACCATATTAAAGAGTATTTTCGAAAGATTCCGTGTTAACTATCTAACTCTAAATAGACATATCTACTTAGAATATCGATATAATTTAGATAATTTTTAAGGTAAGGTTCTTTTGGACAGCCGAAGTCAATCATTTGGTGCTTTTTACATGTTCAGTAACGAGGAACAATCATCATACGAACCTTTGATAGTGAAGCACCAGCACGAGGGGAACAACAACACAATAGACTGTGATCCTTCACTCCAGTTGCCCACGGCACTGCTGGTGCTAATTGCCAGTTGCTCACAACACTGATGCAGTCATCACTATTACTAATGCTGATGCTATGTGGGAGAAGTTCTTGTTGTGGGGTACAGTGACACGCAGTAAGCAGTAGGAATACAATTAATATTTTGTTGACAGTGTTTGATTATCAATGATTTATGACATTAGAAAATATAAAATATGTTGTAGATACTGTAGTATGTATACAGCACAGCACCCTGAATTCAATTGTACTGAAAAAGGGCCTATTCTTAGTTTCCAGAGTCTGACCAAGGCTGAAATATTTAAAAAAAATAACATTGTAATTTCTATTAAATCATCTCTCAAAAAACTCCATATAAATACAGATGACTACCCAACATAGGTGCTGTTAAATCCTATATGATTTAATATCATTTAACAGCACCTATGTTGGGAAGTAATCTGTATTTATATGGAGTTTTTGAGGATAAGATTTAATAGAAATGACAATGTTTTGCTAAGGTCAATTCCCCAAGTTTGGAATACGTGGTCATGGTAGACCCACAAGTATTGACGAAAACAGCAGTAGCCAGTTAGCTATACTCGTGGCGTGACTTGATACAACGATTCTCAGGTTTTCTAAATGATTATCCTTGAGAAGAAATGTGGAGGTAGTCTTCAGCCCTGATGATGGCGACTCGGCCTCCTCCTCCGACATTCTTAACCTGCTTGGACCCGACGGTACCAACACCCTCACCTATACCCGGCTCTCTCAACCAGTCCTGTACCGACACCCTCACCTATACCCGGCTCTAAACCAGTCCTGTACCCGACACCTTCCACTGTATCCGGGTCTCTCAACCAGTCCTGTACCGACACCCTCACCTATACCCGGCTCTCAACCAGTCCTGTACTGACACCCTCCCATATACCCGGCTCTAAACCAGTCCTGTACCCGACACCTTCCACTGTATCCGGTCTCAACCAGTCCTGTACGACACCCTCCCCCCGTACCCGGCTCTTTCAGCCAGTCCTGTACCCGACACCTTCCCTGTATCCGGCTCTCAACCAGTCCTGTACCGACACCCTCCCATATACCCGGCTCTAAACCAGTCCTGTACCCGACACCTTCCACTGTATCCGGGTCTCACCCAGTCCTGTACCGACACCCTCCCCGTACCCGGCTCTTTCAGCCAGTCCTGTACCCGACACCTTCCCCTGTATCCGGCTCTCTCAAGCAATCCTGTACCGACACCCTCCCCCGTACCCGGCTCTTTCAGCCAGTCCTGTACCCGACACCTTCCCCTGTATCCGGCTCTCAACCAGTCCTGTACCGACACCCTCCCATATACCCGGCTCTAAACCAGTCCTGTACCCGACACCTTCCACTGTATCCGGGTCTCTCACCCAGTCCTGTACCGACACCCTCCCCCGTACCCGGCTCTTTCAGCCAGTCCTGTACCTGACACCTTCCCCTGTATCCGGCTCTCTCAAGCAATCCTGTACCGACACCCTCCCCCGTACCCGGCTCTAAACCAGTCTCACCAAGTTATATTCTGTCACCCGCCTGCAACTTAACCGGTTATATCCAGTTCTGGCAGAGTTGCCAAAGACAGTGGGAAGCCAGTCAAGTTATCCTAATACACGACCTCTGGACTATTTACTGTATGTGGTGTCGGCTTTTTCTTCCTATAATACTTTACAAGCGAAACGTTGTTGCTTCCGTGTTCTGGAAACATATAAACACAAGATCTATAAATTTATAAGTCTCAGTAACTTAGTCAAGAGTGGTCACTCTTCAAAATAGAAGAGTGGCGGCGGTTTGTGCAGTGTTTACAGGCTACCATAAACAAGAGAGCGTCTGGCCAGCTCGTATAACCATTCCCCCTCACCCTGCAAGCATGTACAATACAGAATTATATAAAGATTCACTTTGCTGAAGTGGATGATCTAATATTTTATATTTTATTTGGATGGTGAAGACCTTGTTTAAGTTACTCATAGAAAGTGGTTCTTAGAGAATGCATCTGATGAAAAAGGCTTTTCATAAATGTCACCAGTTTCGTAGTACCAGAAGTGAGTGAACTGCACTTCTGGGGCTTCAAGAAAGATAGCCGGCCACTGCATTAATGTGACATAACACAGTAAAGCTGACTGCCTACATTTTGATATAAAGGGCCAACTCAAGTTATGGTATATATTTCTTCCAACAACTGCACATAGTAAATAATGATATTATACTATGTAAGACAAATTATCACACACACACACACACACACACACACACACACACACACACACACACACACACACACACAGTATTCATCTTACAAGTAGCTCTTTAAAGTAACCCACTCCCACCTACTCAGATTCACACACTACCCGTTCACACCCGCCCATAACCCACATCCATCAACAACAACCCAATACAACGCTCTACCAACCGCTGTAGCACCATGCCAAGGGTCACCTATATACTGTCATTTTTCGGTCACGTTTCCAAGAGGATCACGCCCAGCAGCATGAACTAGCCACGTGATCCTGGCGTGGGCGTGGTCGTGTGGGTGAGGAGAGGACACCCTACAGCAGCAGCAGGGTCATGGCTGTGTGGTGATGCTGACATGACTCAGAGACACTGGGCTGTGGTCGAGGTGTCTGCTGCGTGTAGTGTTTAAGTATGTCTGGGGGAAGGAGGGGGGTGTGACCGTAAGGGTCTGTTCGTCTTGTGTTAGCCTACATACAGTGAGTGTTAACACGTGGGTAGTTTATTCGTGATGTATATGCTTATGTTCTATGTGTATAATTTTGTGTGTACTCCATTGATGTGTATATACTGAGATCCACATTTATGTGTAATGTGCATCAGCATACTTCAACAAGTCCTCAGGACCAAAGTATCCAAGATTTGCATTTTTGTATACGTCCACTGTCTATGTATACCGTATTATACTCCTGCATTGTCTATATACATGCTCAATTATTGTAAACTCGTATGACGAATTTACTGAATAAACGTGTCTATCAATCTATAGTATTTATCTTCCATAGCTCGTCGATAATAGAGGGGAAAGGTACTGATGGTCACCCAACTTTTTTTAAATCTTAACTTTGCTTTAATTAACGTCACCATTTGCTCCTCCTTGGCTCTACGAGAAAATTTGTACCGAAGACTTTCTCAATTTAACGTAAGACACCGCATTATACCTTATCAAAGAGATACTGCCTGAGCTACACAAACATCACACATACGGAGGCCTTACAAAGTCGCAAGCTCTTCAGTCACATCAAGTGTACATGTACATGTGTGTGTGTGTGTGTGTGTGTGTGTGGTTAAAATTATAGGTAATATTCATAATTGCTCGGGGATAATCTGACTTGTGTTTAGCCACAAGTATAGTTACCTCCACAGGCTGTAAACTAACAATACAAATTACAGTGAGACACCCATGCACTGTTAACATGAGAAAGGTTGGATATATTTCCCAGAGGATTAAAACAACACGTACCATCAGACTACACAAATATTATGCTTATTTGTAAGTTGGATTTGCTCTCTCAAGTGTAAACTAAACGAAAAATAAAAACACTTGCAATTTTACTGATACAATAACCTTTTTTATCAGTGAACTGCATTATAGTATTTCTTACTTTCTCATCCTCCTTTCAATACAAATTTTCTAGTAGAGTTACATATCATGTCCTCAATCCTCAGGCCATACTAGTGACGGATAATGGTGAAACCACGCATTGTCAGCCGAGTATCATCCGTTGTTTCATCATCATCATCATCATCATCATCATCATCATCATCAACGTTTCACAGCCATTTTCTACGCTTGAGTGGGTTAGCCATGATTACCTGAGGGAAGCTCTCCATGTTGAACGGTCACTTATGAGGTACTTAACTCTACACTACAGCAATGTCATTTATTAAAACATCTCCCCTTTTCATTCTTGATCTACCCCTGGCTCTCTTACCTTCCTCATTTAACTTCATGCATCTCTTGACCTAATTGGTCTCATCGATTCTCTCTACAAACTCAACCACCTTAGTCTACCTCAACGCAAAAATACGCCAATATTCTCAATTCCCAGCTGTCCTCTTAACTCTGAACAGGGCCGCCGTCTTTCAGCGTTACATTGCACGCCCGTCTCACCAATTTTATGTCAGCTCGCTGAAGTCTGCGTATGTCATCCCCTTTAACTGTCCAATCCATGTTTCGCTGCCACACAACGTCTCGCTTCTCACGCCAATTGCATACATTTTTCCTTTCACTCGGCGGGAAGGTCTACTTACCACCAATAAAGGCAGCAGCTCCCGAAACTTCCTCAAGCATTTCTGCCTGTTACAACTGAGCAGCTTCAGCACCCCCACCAGCACTGATCATGTCACACATACTAGAAACATATTTCTAATGTTGAGTTTCTCCAGACTTACTAAGACCACGTGGATGCCTGATTATAGAAAAGCTCTAAAATCAGCAACATCCTGCTGTCTGCCATCTAAGCCACTGCACCTCTTGCATACACACCTACACTCACTGTACATTATTGAGTAGCTGTTAACACCTCACAGATAGTACCCATCTTAATAATTGTACATTTGGATGATTAACTTTCTCGCAATATGACTAGACTGAGGCTTTTGTGTTGTGATAATTTCAGAACAGACAACACAGTGGGCTACTGCGTTTTCTCTCCTCAGCGTAAAACAAAATTTACTGTGTAAAAACAGTAAAGTGAATGCTGCCATGAAAGGTTTTCCACTTTTGTATGATTTGAGGAATTTGTGTTAAAGTATGCGAGGCGTGAGGATGATGAAAGAATGTTTCATGGTATTCTTATAAGCATTATTTAGCGTTATGCTGAGCCAAGATACATTTTATATTTACCATGATATGACCTGGAAGAGAAATACCTTTCATGAAATTTTATACATACAACTAATTGAAATAGATCGCCAGAAAATTGGTATTTAGGTGATGTGGCTACCGAATGCATGAGGTCTAATTGCCAAATAAAGGCCTGAAGTCCTTCCGGAAATTCAAAATTTAAAATTCAAACTTCTGTGTCTTTTTCGACTATTTTGAGCTGTATAAGTAACACACAGGCAGCGTGTCGGGCACTACACCCGACCGTCTTCACTTACTTAAGGTATTAAGTAAAAAAAAAGTACTTATTCACAGCTGGGGCAGGCATGTCCCAGACGTGAACAAGCTACCGGCAAGGCAAGTGGCGGCAAGTTTTAAATAATCTGAACCCTGACTATAAGCATTGAAGCGTAAATATTAAATGATCACACATAAAAATGACTACTGTAGATATGGGATATGATCTCTTATGTTGAGGATGGGAGTTATCTCGAACACCAGGACGCCTAGTATAAGACCCGGCAGATACGACGCTTTCATCTCTAAGTGAAAAGTGAGTCACATCGGCTTGACAGCCAGTTGAGAAGAGGGGATTATAACACATTGCAGTGTAAGACTTTTTTCACTTCTCCAACTGTATACTGTAGTAACTTGTGACCCTTAGGACAGGAGGCGGACGTAGTATCTACTCGGCCACCGCACCCAATAAATATAAACAAATACATATAGGGATAATTGCTTATTGGTGATAACTTCAATGCATTTATCCTTTTTGGAACCTTCTAACTGGTCATAAACGATCATGAACACCATCATAATGAATAGCTTCGCACAAAACTTAAACTAATCTACCCTAACCTAACCCAATCTAGCCGAACTTAACATAACCTCAAACATGTACACAAGAAGCCCCACCGCACACAAAAATAGCAACGCACATAAATAGTCACTCGACGCAGACACTTCGGCCCCAGCGTTTCTGCGGCAGGAGTTTCATTATTACCACACCCTCACCGCCGGAGGCTCTCCTCCTCACACATGGTAATGCCCACGCCGGGATCACGTGGGTGGCTCATGCCACTGTGCGGTGATCCTCGTGGAAACCACATGAAAAGTGACAGAATCTAAGTGACCCTGGCTCAATCGTACGGTTGTGGGTGGGTGGGTAATGTAAGTGTTTTGGGGGATAGTCAGGGATGATGGTTGGCAGGAGTGGGTGTGAGCCGGCAGTGGTGGGCTTGGTGGTGGGTGTGGAATAGACTTGAAATTTTGCCGCTTATAGTGGCTCGTTTATTGGGTATTATTTTACTTTCGGACAACACGGGAATCTTAGGAATTTTATCTTTCAATCACTCGTTTAGACAGTTCTAAGACACTTTTCTTCTACGACGTTTCTTTCTCAAACGACTTTTATATCCGGGGGAGGGGGGGTGGGGTGTCCAGGACGCGGAGCCCCTCCCCCCTGTTAGGTTAACTTAGGTAATTTTTAGGTCGTTTACGAGGGAAACGTCGTAGAAGAAAAGTGTCTTAGAAATGTCTAAACGAGTGATTGAAAGATAAAATTCCTAAGATTCCCGTGACATGATACCCGGGGCACCGACTCTATTCAGAGATAGTGAAGAAAACAAATTAAGCGAGATAGTAGTAACTAGTAACGATGTTAGTAAGCAAATAGACAAACTAAAGCCTAATAAGTCACCTGGTCCCGATGAGATATTTGCCAGAGTATTAAAGGAATGTAAGGAAGAGCTTAGTATGCCCTTAGCAAAGTTGTTTAACATGTCCTTAAAAACAGGTGTAGTACCAGAATCCTGGAGGATAGCGAATGTAATACCGATTTTCAAGAAGGGGGATAGATCACTATCCTCTAACTACCGCCCAATCAGTCTAACATCAATAGTAGGCAAATTACTGGAAGCAATCATTTCAAACTCTATTCGAAATCACCTGGAAAAGCACAGATTGATCAATGATTCCCAGCATGGCTTCACAAGCGGACGTTCATGTCTAACTAATCTATTAACATTCTTTTCATCAGTTTTCGAATCGGTAGACGAGGGGCACAATTATGATGTGGTATATCTCGACTTAAGCAAAGCCTTCGACAGAGTCCCCCACGAAAGACTAATTAGAAAGGTAGAAGCACATGGCATCAAAGGTAATATCCTTAAATGGATTAGGGCGTGGTTACAGGACAGGAAACAGCAAGTGAGCATTAATGGCACTAAGTCCCATTGGAGCAACGTCACAAGTGGAGTTCCCCCAAGGCTCAGTACTTGGACCATTATTATTTATTATATACATAAACGACATAGATATCGGCATAGACAGCAACATAAGCAAATTTGCTGATGACACTAAAATAGGACGTGTTATTAAATCTGACGAGGACTCCACAAAACTACAGGAAGATCTAAAAAAAAATTTAGAATGGTCTGAAAAATGGCAGATGAGATTCAATGTGGACAAATGTAAAGTACTCAGTATAGGAGATGTAAACAGGGAAACCAGATACCAGATGAACAAAGATGCCATAGAGAAATCCGACTGCGAGAGAGATTTAGGAGTAATGATAAGTAGGAACCTTAAGCCAAGTAAACAATGTGTTTTTGCTCGTAACAAGGCTAATAAAGTACTTGGGTTCATACAAAGGAGTGTTAGTTACAAGACTAGAGAGGTCATCTTAAAACTGTATCTTGCTCTTGTGAGACCACACCTGGATTATGCAGTTCAGTTCTGGTCACCGTATTACAGAATGGATATAGAATCCTTGGAAAGAATTCAGAGGAGAATGACAAGACTAATCCCGGGCATTAGGAACCTTGAGTATAGAGACAGGTTAAAGCATCTTAATTTGCACTCCCTCGAGAGACGTAGAGCGAGGGGCGACCTGATAGAGGTGTATAAGTGGAAGGCAGGACTAAACAAAGGGGACATTACAAAGGTACTCAAACTATCCAACCAGGAGCGAACTCGTAACAATGGTTTTAAATTAGACAAATTTAGATTTAGGCGTGAAATAGGTAAACACTGGTTTGGAAACAGAGTAGTGGATGAATGGAACAAGTTACCAAATATCATCATTAACTCGAATACGCTGAATAGCTTCAAACATAGGTTGGATGCTTATATGAGCAATAGGGGTTGGGTGTAAACGGGACTGCCCAGTATGGGCCAATAGGCCCGCTGCAGTTTCCTCCATTCTTATGTTCTTATGTTGTCCGAAAGTAAAACTTTACCTTTTATTGTGCACCCCATATTCATCCTGCGAATGGTAGCCCAAAAAGGATTACTGTACAGACCCCAGTGGTCAGGATATTATGACATTGAATGTTACAAAATATTTTCAGCATAATGTTTCTTTAGTTTTGTACTTCTTCTCAAAGTCTAGACTAGGACGTAGTGTTCGAATGTGTGTTCATATTCTCTGGCCACACACTTTACCTTTATTTTTGTTTACATCTGCCTGAGGGGCAAACTGCCAGAAGTACTTATATCCTAACCATAGTCTAGCAATATGTTGATCTTTTTACTTCTACATACAGCACATGATTTACTTAATACACCTTATCATAGTAGACAATGTATTGACTAATGCCTGTTTGAATTTCTGTGCTTGCTTCAAATTCGTCAGGTTCTTTCCTGGTTACAGTTTTTAGGGTTCTGTTAGATCGCATTCAACAGCGTTAGAGACGAGTTTAGCATGAGCATCAATTCTTGTCATGTTCACTGAGGATGTGAGAAGAGATCCATAGTAGCTCTTATTTTTTTTTTTTTTTTTTTTTACAGGATTAGCCCACCCGGGTACAGGTCACTGACCCACATCGGGGCCTGGGGGCGAAAATGTAATAATAAATAATAATAATAATAATAATAATAATAATAATAATAATAATAATAATAATAATAATAATAATAATAATGATAATAATAATAATAATAATAATAATAATGATAATAATAATAATAATTATTATTATTCATATTAATTAAAATAAATGAAAATAAAACAATAAAATAATAATAATAACAACACTGTAATAATAATAATAAAGAACCATAAAGAAATACAAAAAAGAAAAAAAAGAAAAAATGAGAAACAATATACAGGTATGTATGTTCTGTTGTCAAAGTGAGAGAAACAATTGAGACCCTGCAATTGTGTGTAAATGAGGCAGAGAGTCAGATCAGCAACCTGGGACTTGGTCACAATTTTCGTGATGCCATATGGCAGCAGGGTCTACCATTAGACAACATATTATGCTTCCAATATCTTCCCAGGCGGTAGTACCTCCCTGTTTGGTAGCTGCCTACTACCTACTGACACACTTATCAAGATAGTAGTGAGTGTGGACGCGTGTGTTGGGTGGGTTCTTGTGTTTTAAGCGATTAAGTATTTAAATGAATTTAGTGATCAGTGTGGGCGAGTAGTGGATAATGGGTAAATTAGCCAAGGTCGTGGGAAGATGTGGGATGATTGGTGTGTGTGTGTGTGGCCAAGTGGGAGGTCAATGAGTGGGAGCAGGTGGTATGTGGCTGGAACTGGGTTGGTGTATGTGGAAGTGACTGGATGATGGCATGTAGTTAGCTCAGTATTACCAAAATGCAAATAATACATAACTTGGAGTAGTAAACCGCCCAGTCTAACACTCCAAGTCAGAAAAAGTCAACCAACAAAGATGAGGAATTGCTTGCCAGTGTCGCTATACACAGGTACCGTCATTAGAGCTAACATACAACACACAATACTGCTGCTGCCGTAAATAATAACCCTGGAGCTATTTGTTACAGCCTGCATCACCCTCGCTTCACCTAACGCTCAAATAAAAACGGAAGATCTGTCTTCTCTCTGCACAAAGAATTTTATCTGGATTCAAGGACTTTAGTAAATGAGTTTATAAGATCCCGCAATGAAAAATTTAATTTAGTCTTAGTAATTTACCTCACTCTTTAACCCGGATGTAATACAGCATAGAAATTGTAACGTACAATTATTATGACAGTTACTACTACTATATGGCATCCATTATCTGGCACCCTGCCCACCCGGGGCCACCAAAAATACGAGTACATAAGTCGACGCCTAGGTGATGGGGTTCAGGTAGCTCAATACCTGCGAGTAAGACATAATATAAGGCATCTGTAGATGTTGGGGTGTTTACGAGGTTCTGGATATTAATTACGAGAAATATCGGAAAATGTTTTTGACACATGTTGTTCCTCATAAGTTGAACTATTTAATAAACAGGTAAGCAATCTTTGAAATTAATGTTACGCAACTAAAATTTAATAACAGGATGGATATAATGACAATATATTTTTTTAAATCATGGTATTTCCTTTCAAATTAAATGAGCTTATATGTTCAATGGATAATGGTTTTACTGTATTATCCATACAGTATTCCTCTCTTACACACTTTCTCGCATGTACCCAATACCACACATTATGTAAGCATACCGAGAATCTACAACGTTGGCAGTATTTCAAGTGATGATCTGTGATCCCATAACTAACCGAGTACAGCTACTGAGGCGACACTGCACGTTATATGCACGTGCAGCTGGATACATTCGGCTCATACACAAACATGGATCATGATTTCCTCATTAAAAAAAATCATTTGATTTACGTCTCTCCTCGGGGTCAAGTGTTACATAACGTTTTTATCACTTACCTGTAGGTGTCCTGCAGCGCTGCCAAGGAAGAAGGGAGGAGGAGGAGGAGGAAGGGGGGGGGTTACCCTAGTATTCGTTGATGATATAACAATAATATTGACAACAGATTTTTATGAACCTGACTTTTATTGAGAGTTAATAGTATACCTATAGCTTATAAACTACTGTTGAGTATAACATGACGGCCGTAATTGCAAATCTTAACCTGATGCATCTCCCCTCCGCCATCAGGTTGTGTGCCCCTCAGAACACTTCATCCCGATATCCTCCCTAACCTATAGACAAGTGTTTATGAAGAAAATCTTTAACTCGATGAGACAAGTGATCCAATTTTAACTAAAATATGAGTTGCATCAACACACTGCAGAAAGAGACAGAAGTTAACATACCGGGCGCAAATCACGCTTCTGAGAGACGAGACCAGAAGGTGCGTGGTGATCAGTTTAGTTCAATATATTGGGCGCATCTTGCCATGAGTGTGTTGCTTACCTCACCTGGGGTGGTCTTTGAAATATTTTGCTAATGAGAAGCCAGTCTTCCCAAATCACCCATTACTAATGCAACGTTTCCTGTCATCAAAACTAATATTTTAAAAGTTATTCATCGCATACAGGTAAAAATGACTAAAAAATAACTCCTATTGCTCCATGTAGCCGGTGTACACGGTTCTCTTCTACGCCGATCACTATCAACCGTACCTTATCACTTATTTGTTTCCTTCTGTATTGTATTTACTTTAATTTAGGTGATTATTCTTACGGTTATGGCAAAATACAACTTAAAAAAGACACTAAGATGCAATCACAAGTACACGATGTCGATTAAGATCACACATCAATTCTTTTCTGTCCGTTATTTCTATTTTAAATAATATGTGAAGGAAGATTAATTTCCAACAACATACCAACCAACTTAGTTCCATGCTGCTTTAACGTCAGATGTGGCACATAGCAACATGCGGGCGTGTCACCCAGACTGACAACAGGCATCTATTTCAGAGCGTCACTTGCTAGTGTACCGTTATTTATATATTAAGGCAACTCCAAGCACAAAATGTCCAGCCTTAACTTGCTTGTCCAGTTGTTTTTAGTGAATAATCGTGCAAGTGTTGTTCACCTCAGAGCTAATGTATTTTGGTTTAGCTTATTTCTTTTTTAATATATTTTTTTCAAGTATAGCTCATTTCTTTAACTGGAAAGGATGTAATAGTCGAAATGGTGGTGGTTACTGTCATTTCCTATACTTACCGACTTGTCTTTATGTATAAAGTACAGTACAGTATACAGTATATCTATATATTTATATTTGTATGTGTGTGTACGCGCGCGAGTTACATTAAATAAGGATAGTTACCGAATAGCGATAACTTATATGCATACAACAGCAAGAATTTTGCATCAAGCTTACCTTACATCTGCTGACAGTTTATGTTAATGTACTAAAGCTGGGTGTCTATAACATGGTAGCTGCAGTGTCCGAATTGGCGGGTAATCCCCTGACATCACAACCAAAACCCATCGCCACCTCTCGTACGTCTAACTCTATGGGAAAGGGTCACGGAAAGGGGACGTGATTGCTGCCCGTATCATCATTGGGTATGACTTTGCTTGGGAGATTGGTATCCCCGCATCCCCTGAGCAACGCTCTTGTGCATTATGCAGAAGACCCGACAGCAGCACCCTTATCCACTACCTCCTAAGATGTCCCCACACACAACGCTTCCGTGACGCCTGCTGGACCACCACTCCACGACCCCCTGACGGAGACACGATGATCCTCCCCATACTGGCCAGATATTATGTAAATAACATTGATTATGTGTTAAAGGAATATCCTTCCTTCCTTAGGCTTTAGTAAGTAAGCCCCTTTATAATATTTATACTGTATATACTTGTCACACTTGCCAGATGCTTCTGGTGTCATTGTACAGGGGTACCTAGTGACAGCACTAGGATCCCGCTTCCTCTATCAAGGAATAAACAATTGAAATTGAAAATTGAACCCACCACCGCCTACACCCCCACGACCTTCCTGGGAGGCCTCAAGGACACCAGCTTCGTCTTTCATCAATGTACTGCTGCAAGATGAGGAGTGACATGCACAAGTATAAAAAAAAAGTGTGTGTGTGTGTGTGTGTTACGTTAAATAGGGATTATCGCCAATTAAGCGTTAAACAGCAACTGGCTTTTTTGCCAAATAGGGATAACTTTTTTATTGCTACAAGTTCATGGAAATTATTTCGTATTTTAGTCAAATTTGTTCTGTTTCACTAAGACGTCGTTTACGTAACATCATAAGATAGTCAAATTATACCTAAACTAGGTTAGATTAGTTAAGGTTTTATATGGAACCATTCATTTATATATACAGGTATTTTCATGGTCTCGACATGACCGTATATGGCCAGTCAGGAGTAACACCTAGATGCAATACACCAATAACAGGTAACTAATAAACAAGCATTGTGAAGCAACTAACCTTCAATACGAGGAAAACATCACTTGTTTGTCGTCGGGTGATCACATAATCAAACCCAGCCTGTTTGGTATACCTCTCGTCCTCGATGAACAAATCAAGTTAGTTCACCTAAGCATAGATTTAATGCGGTTAGAGAAGTCAAAGAGGGTTATCGAGAGGATGAACTGTGAAAGACTCCTTCAATCTACATTATGTTCAGTAGTGATTACAGTAGAAGGGTTATCAAATGTAGTTTTCTCAAATTATTTTCTAAATTTCTCTCGGTGGTTGATATAAACCGTGGTGGTGAAAGGTTTACTCTCCTGGTGCTAGGTGACGCAAGTGTTTCCGCTAGCGATCACGTGAGCACCTCCTGCTCGCCGAGGTGAGCGCCCGGGTCCCCTCCCTCCTCCACCTCCACCTGTCAACCAAGTTGCCTCCTTACCATCCTCGCCCTTTTTGTTTCTTCTCTTTCTACTTCCGCGTTCAAAAAATAAATAAAAATTCATTAACATACAAACAACCAAATTACTTTTGCTCGAATCATATGCTGTATTTACACATGTTGCTTCAAATATCGATTGACTGTTACCGACCAGGTGAACATCTTGTCTATTTTGTATTAGTGAAGAGCTCACCGCCAACGCAACACAGACAACCTAAATAGAAGTGCTCCGTGAGTGCTTTCCGTCAGCAGGTGAACACGTGAACATGGAGAGAGAGAGAGAGCGAGAAGCATGATGTAACCAACTAGTCCATGGTATGATTCATCCCACCTGCAAGCAAGGTGAACAGTGTGTAGGAGTGGACTTTATATGCCACACCTACTCCTTTGTGCACAGATGAGAATAATTATGGAGAAAGCATAGTAACCAGAGTTTTGTAAAGAAGAGAGGGAGAGGGTTAAATATGAAGAGTGGTGAAGGAAAATGGCAATACCGCAACTTGCGTTACGTTATAATATTATGTTATGATTAGGTCAGGATGGGTTAGGTCAGGTTAGGTTTAAGTTGTGATTAAGATAACAAATATGATACGGGTCAAGCTACCAACACATTTTGGTAGAGCCAGTAAAGGACGCTTATTACACTCCCAGACTTAAAACTTTACTGCACCGTATTCAACGAACGCTCAAAAACTACTCCAGATTGCTAAAGGCCTTTGAACTTATTGATGAGGATTTTGTTATGTATTGTAAAATATATTACCGACTACGTTATGTATTTCGGCAGACTACTCTGTTATTGCTTCCATAGACTCTGCTTATAATTTAATGTATAACACGAAAACATCTGCATACGTTAGTTTTATCAATGTAATTTAAATGTCATTTAGCTATATTTGTGTAAATATATTTTCTGGGTCTGTTTGATTCAAATTATCGAATTGATTTGTAATTAATTCTGAAGTAGAAATCCAACTTCAGAAGTCTGTCTCTTTGAAGTTTGATTTTGGTTTTCAATAAGAAAATACTTAACAGCGTGACCATATATATTAATAAAAATAATGTTTTTAAACGCACTCCCAATTTATATTTAAAAAACGGATCCCCTCGGCCTGGCAGCTCATCAGGACAGTACGGACACACCATACTATTGAATAAGCCTTTTTTCGGTATACAATGAGGCATATATCCCGTACTACACGCGACCGTCTCCATTTCACCAACTGTAAGATAAAGTACCCATTCACAGCTTAGTGACCTAGGGTGTTCTGGGTGAGAATCAGTGACAATCAGGACTGGAAGTGAGTGCTGTATCCCCTTGGCTAACGCTCCCCCAATTTAATCATGTATAGAAAATCAGAAACTTTCAGATATATCACACACAGTAACTCGCTTATACAAACACACACACAAACACAAACACAAACCATCTATACCAAGACACATAAGAGCATTGTTTCCACACAAAGAATCCACGATACCTACAGGACATCCTTATTACACACAAGAGGTTTTCTAATACATTTTATCACTACAAGGAACGTATGAAAAAATATATATATTTCGGCTTCTGCATTTGGGCTTATCAATCCGCTACATCTACATTTTCTTAACTCTTTATAATAGCCGGATCTGCCCCACACTAAATACTGCCTCATCAATAACCAGTCCCTCACTTCCTCATAAGACCACCACAACATAGTCTGACAATCCAACCAGTCCCTCACTTCCCTCATAAGACCCCTACATAGACAACCCAACCAGTCCCTCACTTCCCTCATAAGACCCCTACATAGGCAATCCAACCATTCCCTCACTTCCTCATAAGACCCCTACATAGGCAATCCAACCAGTCCCTCACTTCCCTCATAAGACCCCTACATAGGCAATCCAACCATTCCCTCACTTCCTCATAAGACCCCTACATAGACAATCCAACCAGTCCCTCACTTCCTCATAAGACCCCTACATAGGCAATCCAACCATTCCCTCACTTCCTCATAAGACCCCTACATAGGCAATCCTTGATCCTCACTTCTCCTTACAAGACCCTACATAGACAATCCAGCCAGTCCCTCACTTCACTCCATAAAAGACCCCTACATGAACAATCCAACCAGTCCCTCACTTCCTCATAAGACCCTACATGAACAATCCAACCAGTCCCTCACTTCCTCATAAGACCCCTACATAGGCAATCCTTCAGTCCCTCACTTCCTCATAAGACCCCTACATAGACAATCAACCGGTCCCTCACTTCCTCATACGACCCCTACATAGACAACCCAACCGGTCCCTCACTTCACTCATAAGACCCCCTACATAGACAATCCCAACCAGTCCCCTCACTTCCTCCCATAAGACCCTACATAGACAATCCAACAGTCCCTCACTTCCTCATAAGACCCCTACATAGGCAATCCAACCAGTCCCTCACTTCCTCATAAGACCCCTACATAGACAATCCAACCAGTCCCTCACTTCCTCATAAGACCCCTACATAGACAACCCAACCAGTCCCTCACTTCCTCACAAGACCCCTACATAGACAACCCAACCAGTCCCTCACTTCCTCATAAGACCCCTACATAGACATTCAACCAAGAAACAACGTCCACATCATAACCTCGATCCTCGCACAGCTACAGGACTTCCAAAGACAAAATCGCCCAGTCGTCTTACACTGGATTCCCAGTCATGTAAGGATCGGGGGAAACGACGTGGCAGACGAAGCAGCCAAGGCAGCCACACGTTCTAGAAGTGTACACATTCAAGTTCCAGCGAGCGTGCAACAGATCAGGAACCACCTCAGAAAGAATACCAAGTTTCACATCCAAAAGAGCTTCCTTGACGCATTCAATGCTGGTGCCCAATCAGCCAAATGGTATTTGGTGGCTACAAAAGGGGAACCACCATACGCGGACAAGAAAACACCAAGACAAACCCAAGTTAGCCTTCATCGACTACGACTAGGGTACAAGTGCACCTGGCAGACAATCGGAAATGTCGTCAAGAAATGCACCTGCTGTCAGGAGCCAGCGGCCAACCCACTGGAACACTATCTCCTTGACTGGGAAGTCACACAAAGTCTCCGAAACAGAATTCGAAACTTCCAAGAAGAACACACAACACCATCAGCCACTCTAACCCGAAAGGCCCAAACAAACCACATTCACCACCTTCTCCGGGTCATCACATGATACCCTACAGGCAAAGGCCAGTGTCGGACTACGGCCCGACAATCTCAACAACAACAGCCGCGAGGGCAGACAACACCGAGCTCTTAAGCAGAGAAAACCCCCTCTAAAAAAGCTCCTCCACAGCAACTCTACTACGCAGCAACTTCCCAGCACCTGACTGCTCTGTACTTATAATATATATAAAGAAAACGCCGTTGTGAGTTTCCTTTCTCACCTCCATCCTTAGTGCGGGATCTCCTGCATGTGCGTATGTATGTGAGCCTAACAAAGAGAAAATAGACAAACACAAAGAGAAATTAGACTATTGGCCACATACACTACGCTATACCACCAGTCGTTATCTAGTGTATAACAAAAATTGATATCAAATATAAGCGCTATGACGTCACAGATAACTCCTCTCTGGTTTGTCTCACTTCTTAATATGGCGTTGCTTGTTAACCACTGAGTCATAGAGAGAGAGAGAGTGGGGGGAGGGGGGGGGATCTACTTAACATCAATAATATCCCTTGAAAAAATATATTCTTTATACAACAATAAATGTAAGTTCATGCAGGAAGGTAGTAATAGGCTACGTACTGATGATTACATTCCGTTTGTGCCATGTTATAATGTCCGACAGCACACGAACAATTAGTGTATAAACTGACCATCAACATACATTAAAAGAGAGGGAAGGTTATTCAGTTCACAAGAGAAGTGGAGGATAACAGTGACGGAACTAAAATATCGACTAAAGAACGAAAACAACTCAGTGACCGAAAACGCTAAATGGTCCATAAGACCATAACCAAAATATTACAGTACAGGAAGAGAAGTACAGTATCTCGAAATACAAGAGAAGCGTAAAGACAACAGTAGTAGTAAAATGGTAAACTGAAAAAGCATTTTTTAATTCTTTAGAAATGATATTAGGTGGTGAATAAACTAAAATGAGCCTTCAAAACTTAAATTAATACTACGACAACACTAAGGATTACAGAACTGAAATATACTGTATATAAATACATAGAAAGGTATCTCTTGTAATACCGAATATATATATATATATATATATATATATATATATATATATATATATATATATATATATATATATATATATATAAATGATGAACATTTTACACATTAAAGGATGGAGTCATACCCTACAAGTCATGTTAAGATAAACCAGGATGAACATAAATAAGTCATTGGCTGCATTTACGCGGATTTATTATACTTCCCAGGTGGAACAAGGACTCCAAGACTAATATTCCAAGGGCAGCAGTGTACCTGTGTCTCCTAACGTGGGGAACGAGGCGTAAAATATCCTAAATACCGGAACATTATGTGCAACATTATATATATATATATATATATATATATATATATATATATATATATATATATATATATATATATATATATATATATATATATATATGCAAATAAATCACTGTACTGTAGGTGCGTAGTCCAGGTACTGTATATGCTGATAACCACAGAGAGAGAGAGAGCATAGGCTCCGTGGCTCAATTGGAAGAACATTCGATCAGAAAGCGATTGACTTGGAGAAGAGAGGTGAAGTCTAGCCATGTACACAAACAGGAAATGAGCACAGTATCGGGTGCTTGTGGTGATGGGTGGAACAACCTTTTGATGGACCAGCATCATGTCAAGGAGAGGAGTAACCCACTAGCTGGTGATGCCAAGAATCAGTTGATTTGCACCTGCCCGGCCACCCAGCATCATAACCCAAAAAGACGCTTGTGTGTGTGTGTGTGTCAAGAGAAATGTTGCTCTGTTCTCAGCCATTAATCGTTTTCATTCACTTCATCACTGTATACCAGTTATACACTGTAAACAAAGACATCAATTGTTGATCTGTGTAACGAGACAAAACACCGAGGATACACCTAAGCTGTCTTCAAACATTGGTTGATGTATTAAACCCAAACAAGGTATACAGTGTTGATAATCGTCACCGCGCCGCCCTCTTCCCTGGCTGGTGTTTATCATGGGCGAGCATTTTGCCCTGTTGGTGCTACGTCGTGTTTGGATTTCTTGCAAGACCGAGGTAAACAAGTCTTACTGAATAAAAGATTAGATATGATTAGAGGAGTCAAGGTAGAGTGTACAGCAAACAAGGTAAGGTACACCGCAGACAGGGTAGGGTACACCTCAAACAAGATAGGGTACACCGCAAGCGAGGAAGGTACACAGTAAACAAGGTAGGATACACCACAAGCAGAGTAGGGTGAACAGCAGGCAGGGTAGAGTGAACAGCAGGCAGGGTAGAGTGAACAGCAGGCAGGGTAGGGTGAACAGTAAGTACATGTTACTATCACTATTAAAAAAATTACCTAACGTTCCCTCAGTATTCTTAAAACAAATGCAACCAGTTATAATAGTGATCGTCAACTGCGGTACTGACGAGTGCTTGGTCTGTGAGAACCTAAATTACAGGGTGTGGCTCGGGGTGTAGGGAAGAGGATGGGGGGGGGACGGACGGACGCGGCACTTGAGATTTTTACCCTCAATCAGTCAACCAGTCAATCAGTCAATCAGAGGTTCCAATTGACAAAGACAATCCGGTTGCATTTTTTTTTTACTGTACTCTTTGTACAGATTAGGTGAAGACTAGCCCCAAGCTTATTTTACCTTAAAGATCAAACGCTAACGCTACCTGGGGAAGGTTAGGTTAGGTTAGGTTTAGGATATGTTAGGATGTTTACTTCTGAGATGAGTTTATATGTATCGATTCTTAAAATAAAATCTCTCTGAATTTTACTACCAAAAATATTTATTTAACAGTAAAAGAGTTCAGTAAAAATAAGCAGCAGGAGTAATCCAGACTCGTCATTAAACACGCACCGTACTGTGGGCGATATTAGGAACATGGAGATGGAGTTAAGCGCCATTATCCTTGATTGTCTGGCAACCCTCCAAGATATGAGAGAGAGAAAAAAAATAAGAATAAGACCGTTTGCCAGAAGTGACCTAATTTAACCAAGTTGAACAACCTGTGTTAGATGTGCATTAGCAGTCAGTGCGGCCTGTTCATTCGCAGAGTTAATATACATAGTGGTGTTGTTGTCCAAGAAGTGTATGATTCTGACTTAAGATATTACAGTAAAGACGAGACCTGAAACAAGTGAAACAAGTGCAAAATGCAAGCAACACCTAGGAGGCGCTCGTGTAGTTTTGTTCCTTAGTAGTAAGTGGCAGCAACCAACTGCATTGGACAAGGAATGAGATACGCTTCACCTGTCAGGGTCACCCTTCATCTCCCTTGATTTACAGACCTATAAACCAAGTAATGTTTTGCAGAAAAGTGTTTTATTACAGAAAGAATAAAACTTATATGTTAGGTCGTGATCCATCTGCTGTCACAGGTGAGAGAGCAGGAGCAAGGGTGAGGCAGGCGTTGCTAGGTGATGGGTAACTCCTGTAACCTGCCCTCGCCAGGTAGTGAAGAGACTAATACAGACATAGCTACAGCGGACAATGCAAGTAAAGTAAGACTAAATAAGGCTGACGGAACGATGAGACAGAAAATTAGAGTCAACAGAAACTCGTGATAATTAAATGACGTAAACCAGTAAGGTCAGAAGTTAAGAGAAAAAAACCGGGGCAAAGGTAATATGAAAGATGACGCCTAGAGCAGAGCAGTCGGTTAGAAAATGAGAGAATAAATGGGATGCTGAATATGGCATTTTTCATAACCGCTCTCCAGCATGTTCACTGAGCCGGGAAATTATTCCTTTCACCCGGGACAAAGGCCCGGACGTCCGGCCCGCCGCCGTGTAGGAGTGGCAGCCTCGTCTGTCTGCCGGTGCCCGTGTCAACCACAGCCACTTGGGTAATGTCACCAGCTGTTGCTCACTAGGATAAGCCCTTATTGCCAAATGAACAATATACGCGTTGCTAGATGCCAGGAAGAGTGCATGATACTGCCAGCTGGAACATATTCATATTCATACATCATGCTGTTACTAAGCGTAATACTTTAGCTGAGGTTACGTCTGCTCCTTGACACCTGTCACTGTCACTGGTGAAGATCAATTTTACTCATGCGTTGTTTTAGAAATTAATAATCTTAAGTCCATAAATACCTACTCAGAAACAAGTTGGTCCCTGTTCGGTCAACCAGATATTGGAATTTATTATGTTTATGACGTCTATTAACTTTAACACCCTAGTCACACTCAACCTGTAAGACACTTTACAAGCAAACCTTATTATCTCAGGCCACTTACCTATGCTTTACCTATGGTCCTATAATTTTATTGACATCAAACTAGGATTACATTTTGCGTCTCATAAGCGTGACGGCCCGTTTGAGGCCGTCAGTACACGAGGAGATAGCGTGGCCGGCACTGCACTCAACTGCCTTCACCTCCTCAATTGTAAAATTAGGTACAAATTCACAGCTGAGTGGACCGGGGATTCTCTAGGCTCAAACAAGTGACCCGAAGGACAGGAGGCGAGCGCTGTGTCCACTCGGCCACCACCATGGTCAGAATATTTATTTGACGTGGGCATCTACACTTCCTCCAAGAGCTTGTAACCAAGACGCTTATTCTAACCACATAATATGAATTATTGTTATTATCATTAATCAATACAAGTGAATCTTCTTATAATAAGCTTTTATTCCTAGAAATATATTATTCACCATTTAGTTTATTTTCAATATGGGATCAACAGCCAGGAGTCAACTGTGGATTTAAGATTATAAAAAAACATTAGAGTGTAGCAAGGTCCTGAACTCCACGAAACTAATGCAAAATGAAATAAAATATAAAAACAAATGAGAGATCACTTCTGCAGATACAACTGTTCTATTTTCTTGACCACACAACATTATGGATTAGTTTATTGTTTTACATATAAATTAAAGTTCACCTTCAGAGTCTGGTGAACGTATTATTTTTTCCACCGTGGAAGCTTAAGCACTTGTGAATTTGATAAGTCTGTAATACCTGTAATGGCGAGTGTAAAGGTAACCAAATACTTCCAATAACACTGGCTGTTTTTCTGATGTTTGTTTCTACACCTCAACTACGTAGTATTTAAGGTGTTCAGTGTTTAGTCACACCTGTGTATTAGTATTAATCATTAGGACAGATTCGTTTTTATTCATTGTACGGTTGCGGACATTTCCTGAACATTTGGCAATATCTGGCATGAACATCTAGGTCATAATGATTTGTTTATGTCTAATAACATTGTTTTTCGTCGCATCTTATGTCGGAACCACAATATGAAAAAAAAACCCACTCCTTAATACACTGATAGATCTGAGAAAATGCGTTAAAATTCCAAACCTCTCACTTAATGGTCCTAAGTACTTATATGCCAGATACTGCCAGGTGTCCAGGGAATTCTGTCCGCAACTGTTCATTTATTATATGGCATTACACAACTACGTTACAATGTGTACCTTTGAAAATGTTACAAGCTAATGCTTCAATGGATCTGTTTGTGCATCGGCATTCCCATAACATAATGATTTTAGTAAAGGATAGGTGTTGTATTTTCCGGAGCATTTGAGGAGTTACAAGATGAAAAGCTTCCCTGACAGTCTTTCAGCTCATCATTGGTGTTATATCGTCTCTGAGCCACCACGTGTGCGTTTAATGACACCCATAAGGCAGTGTCACTGATGGAGAGGTCAGGATTCTTGGAAGCCTTTTTAATGGAGCAGCAACATAGCGCATGCATGTCTTAGCCATCGGTCTTTACAGACTTTGTTTAACTATTCTCGTACTGACAAGGTAAAAGTGTGGTGGGACTTCATTATGTTGACCAACCTAATTTACAACAAGGCTAATCATTTGTGGCACTACCAGAGTTTGCAACACCTCCAGATAACTGTGTTGCCTAACAGGACCATAAAAACAATGCGGTTTGTCACGACGTTTGTTATGCTTACCAGCCCATATGTTCCAATTCCTCTACGATATTTCTTTTCTTTGAAACAAAACATAACATCGTGGGATCGAACACTACGGTATGTGACACTCATAACTAAAACACATTTCCCTTGTATAGGTATTGCATACAAGTAATTCTTCTCGTGGATCTAGTCTGTAATCTAAATCAGTGTCACCAGCTCTTAAAAACATCAATATTTTTTTTTCAGGACATATTTATCAAATCAACTAAGAAAAATCGACCAGGGAACAGCTCGGGTTCTATCAAAAAAAAAAGTTTCTACAACGACTTGGCAAGCAGAAAAAAAACACTGTTTTGGTGAGGTAATAACACTCATCTTCATAATTACGATGGAAAGATATGCCCAAGGCATAATCCATGGGAACAGGAAAAGAGAATAATTTAAATCTCTAACTTCTATATCAGACATTTCCTCCTAGGAAGAGGAGATGGAGGGGGCAGTGGGCGTGTCACCGTAAACATGAATTTACGATCTGGGGAGACTGAGGAAGCGAGGCAAATTCCTGATCTGAGAGTTAGAGAAAGAACTAGTTAACTTTAATCCAAAAATAGCAGAGTTGACTGTATACAGCTTTATGCTATAACAATCACCCCCCTCCCCCGCATTACGCAACTGCGTTTCACCAAACATATTCTACCAGTTTGAACTGTTACTGGGGCAGCACATACTAGCCCAAACACATACTCAACTTGGCGGTACAGTACAGTACTTGTACATGGATGGGTGTGATGAACG
Source organism: Homarus americanus (assembly GCF_018991925.1). Classification (NCBI taxonomy): domain Eukaryota; kingdom Metazoa; phylum Arthropoda; class Malacostraca; order Decapoda; family Nephropidae; genus Homarus; species Homarus americanus. The sequence continues at coordinate 7,321,216 of NW_024714177.1, forward strand.
ACCTGAAGCAATTGCTTATAAATCACACGAAATTAGTGCAGAAAAACCAAGTAATAACTTCGAAGTGTACTTGACATTAAACTAGAAGTTGTGAATTCATGTCGTGGAAAACATCAAGGAGGCGAGAATTGGTCAAAACAAGTGGTTGATCAAAAACAAACAAACAAACAAGAATAACAATAGAGTTGGTCATACGCTACATGAGCAAAATCCAGTCAAAAAATTCTCTTAGTGAGCGAAGTAACTCAGTCAGGATTGGTACTCAGAAAACTGGTTGACACAGCTAAAAATAGAAAAAAGTAGAATCGTAAACTTTAGGTGAATATAATGTCACCAAAGAATATGAGTTTTTCTGTAGCTCTGGGTCATCTAGTCTCACAATCATAACCAGACAATGAATGCCAGGAAAAAAAATAGTGGTGAAAGAATAATAATGAAAAATATGAAAGAAGCTTAGTTATGGACAAGAAGGGAGTTTAGTAACAGACGACAAGTAAAGAAACCTAGGAGGGGAAGTTTAGTGGAAACCGGAGAGTCAACTAAACGTAACAAGCTAGTAAATTAACGATGGTCCCTTGAGGAAGTTACACAATCAAAACCTCGGTTATGTAGCCCATGATTTTCAGTAGATTATTGTATTTTTCTCATTACAACTGTCCGTAAGTTTGAGTCACACCGGATAGAACGAGAAGTGTCACGTGCAAAAAAAGATGGGAGTATCATGAGTACACAAAGCATTATAAGGACTTTGTAAACACCTTGTATGTACCCGAGAGAAGTATAAGGCTCTTAAGACAATGACAACACTGTGACAACATTGGTGATACTTTCATTTTCAACATGCTTGGCGTCCTGTCAAATGTTTCAGTGAGGCGGTGTCTTGTGGCTTCCATATACCAGTAGTTTTGTCAAAGGAAGTTTTTGGCACAACTGTCTGGTGATTTGTGCCGTAGTTTATTATTCTATTCTGTTTTTAAGCCTTTCATTAATGGCTCGTTCAATATCATCGTAGCTGCTTGCTTTAAGAGTGCTCATACATGAAACATTATGATGATCGCCTCGCCATGCACTTCTGAGTATTGGTTCAGCATAACTTACAACTCTAAATTTGGCGTATCACTCAGGACAATATTTGTAACCACTTTTACTCGGAAAATCAACTAATTCTGTTTTTACTGTCACGGATAAACTAATTTCATTCTACATAATAAATAATTTGGCTTAACACCGAGGTTTTCTATCAGTGATAATCGCCTTTGGCTATTTTTTACTGTCCCGGGTTCGATAGGGTCGTGTTTGATAGCCGATTAGAACTATTTTTAGTCGTCAAACCCAAATGTCACACAGAACATCCCCCAGAGGCATTAATCAGGGAGGAGATACACCTATCCTGCCTCATCCTACGTGATACCAGGTTCATGTTGCTAGCTTTACGTGTTGACTCCTAACTAGCCATCTAAGACCAAGGAAACAGTTGAGTCAAGTCTGGGAGGGCGAGGAGGTGTCATGTTCGCTGTTGATAAGGTTCAAGTCTACCTTAGCCTTTAATAACGGCCATAAAGTTCACACAAGATAAACCAGAGAAAAGGGATAACAAAAAAGAGGTGTGTGAATACAGTTAGCTGGCAGCCTGTGTGTGGGTCATCCTCGCTCCACGTGTATACCAACACCTGCACGCTACTGATTTGGTTATAAGCTTCTTCTTTTTCTTTTTTTTTTGGTAGTTCGTGTAGGTGTTTTTTTCATCTTCATTATTTATCTATTTTTTTCACATTCTCCTCTCCCCCACTCTCTTTCCTTCTCTGAATCTTTATTGGTCAATGCTTCCATCTCTTTTTTAATTGATTTTCAGGTTTTCGTTTATTCTCTCTCTCTCAAAACATATGTCAGTATCATCAACTTGTGTATACCGCCCAAATATGCTGAGTTACATAAGTGTAAGGCCACCTTCCCTACCTCCACCCCCCATAACACGTCTCCTCTATAAATTTTCCCTTACCCTCTCCCTCTCTTCCCGTATCCGCCTCCACTCCACGCTATTTCTGCTCTCTATTCTTGCCTCGTGTTTCCATACCTATAACTCACCAAAACTCTTCCCCTCTACCCTATCCTCCCCCCTTTTCTTAGCATTATCCACTAACTAACCCTTCTTTTCTCCATCCGTCCTTCTCTCCACCACTCTTCCTCATTCCCAACACCTCCCACAATCATTCCCATCAATTTTCCTCTCTTAACTCCCTCCCAACACCTCTCACCCCCCTTCACTATGTCTCCCCGCCGAACCCCATTACCCTTCCCCACCAATGCCCTCCCCCCTCAGGTCCTCCCCAGCTCAACCACTTGGCTAGCCCCCACAGCACCAGCCGCTGATCACGTGACTAGCGAGTGCTGTGCCACCTGAAATAGAACGTAACTGATGCTGCCTGGCGCTAGTGCTACACATGTGTACTTGTTCTCGGCCACACCTGATGGAGACAGGTGTGTTATGGGTTGCGAGAACTAATTTAGGGACTAGAGACAAAATATATTTCGGACATGCATTAGTGCAAATTGTTTCTTTTGTGTTGGCTAAACCTGTGCTTGTGTGTGGCTTTGAAATGTTTATGTAAATCTTATACAGATACAATAAGCGTTATAATACGGAATTGTTTCGTATATAACGCAAAACAAAATAGCAGTGAGTTGTTTGAGCTATTCTTAGTCGAACCGACTTACTGTTTGCCACTGTTTGCGTACATGTACTATGTACAGTACTGTACAAGTACTGTTATAGGTAACAACTGTTATTTAATAGAAGTTGCCAAGGATCTCTGAATTCATTTTACGCAATTTTAATTTTATTTCAAGGTTACAGAAAATGATAAAGAAAATGCTTGAAATATTACACACTAAATGCTCAAAATTGTCTTATAACTTCACAAGTTGCTAAAAAAATGTCTCATTGGTTGCTTAATATAAGTAAACAAGGTGCTAAAAATAAAGAAAACATTTCATTGGTTCCTCAGTAGAGCAAAAACAAAAGATTCAAAACCATAATATCTCTCTACTTACCTTTACAATTATGAGATAATTCAGGACTATTTTAATGCATTACCTACCAAATATACAACTAACATGTTTATCATAATAATTCATAGCAACAGTATGTTTTGTATTCCCTAAACGATGAAACAAGAAGGGAATAGCTTTTCTGTCTATGGATCTGTAAAACTACTAACCCCATTTGGTGGATTAGTTCACATGTAGTAGTACATTTTATACCTGAGATATCTATGTACACTGTCAATGAATGTGAACTTACAGTATATGTCGATTTTATTGAATATATATCTATTTGTCTATCTATTTATCTTCCCAGAGTCAAATCTGAAATAAATTTTCCTTACGAGACCACGTAAACTAATCACCATTTCTTCAGGTCACAATTGTGAATCACGCTTAAATGCAATCGAGAGAGACGCCAACTCACGCTGGTTGTGCTGCCTTGGTCCAAGTCGTGACCCTGACCTTTGATATTTTCTCCCTAAATACCAAGTAGCTCAAGGGAGTATCAGTATGAACATATTGACTCATGTGATAGCTAAGTACTTTCTCGATTTATCCGGCGGAGGCACAGGAATATTACCGTAATAATTTATATAGATACACTCGTCGTTCCACTCACGTTCGCCACCAGAAAATAACAACAAACACAAAGATCACTAAAATAATAAATCGGAGAAAATCCCACTAACTCTTCTTTTCATGAGATTGGATGCCCTGTTAGATTACGGTACTGTAGTGTAGGTTAGGTAAATTAGAATACTGTTGGCTTAGCCGTTTAGGTTGAGTTAGATTAGGTAGGGTTTAGTCTTACTCACGAATTGACCTTTAAAGAGTACCGTACGTGACCGTCTATGTAAATGTCAGGATGAATTATATATATATATATATATATATATATATATATATATATATATATATATATATATATATATATATATATATATATATATATATATATATATATATATATATATATATATATACAGCTTTTTATTGCGAGAAAGCCTCCTCATACCTCACCAGCAGAGTAGTTGCTGCAAACATTTATAAGATATTCATAAAGTATAAAGTAGTAGTCGTCATTTGTCTTTGTACTCCAAGTTCAGAACATAGGTGATGCTGCATTACCAACTACGATTGACTATGCTTAAGATATGGATTCACCATCTCTCAATCATTTTACCTTTCCATAACCTATTTTTGTACACCCGCAGACCATAAACAACAACTGTTTTTATTAAGTACTGTACAGGGCGATCACCAGTTACGAAAATATTGCAGTTCATAACACAACACGTTGTTCTTGTCTTGTGGACGACTAACAGGTGTACGGAAACCGGTCTACAAGGTTCTGTACACTGAAACTGGTTTACAATGCAGCTGATATACAGGTAAACTGAAGCTGATGCACAGGTGAAGTGAAACCTGTTCACAGTGCAGTTGATATACCAGTAACCTGAAACTTTGGTTCACAGTGCGGCTGACATGTAAGTAACCAAAACCTGCTTTACATCGTAGCTAACATACAAGTAAATGAAGCTCTGGTCCAATGTTGCTCACTGCCAAGTACAATAATAAAAGTATATATTGTTGTTGCACCAGATGGTGGTGTATTTCTGGTTTCAAAGCTTATGGTCGCTGTTGTGGTCCACTTTCTACTGAGATTTTAAGGAAATAACTCAAGTGATGTTCATCATAATACTGAGAACTACCTAATAAATATCTTCACACCTGGAGTTGTGGTAAATTGTTTCCTATTTGGCAAAATGACCGCTAGAGAACACGTCTTTCCTAGATTTTAAAGGTCGTTGTCTAGTGCAGAATCTTCCTTTGTACCGTTGTCCATTTGGATCTTAACTCATTGAGTGGTACGGGTTTATCAGCTAAATAAAATAAATAAAATCGTTTGGCGTTAGCCAGAATAAAATACCTAAGTGCGACACACAACTGGACATTAATAAGAAAAGTAATTTTAAGGAAAATGTTGTACTTATAAAAAAAAGTAAAAATTAAAGAAAATGAGGAACACCTTATAAGAAACAAGTGAGGAAGGAAAATTACTTACTGTACACCCACTAAAAAATTATTCGTAAGGGTGCCGAATAATTTTTTAGTGGGTGTACATCCAATAAAAACGGCGAATAAGGATAAATTACACGTTATAATCAAACTGATCACGGGAAAATGTAAGTCTTATAAATAAAAATAACGATAAAGGAAACTGATAAATAAATTGACGAATTAACAAACATATAAGACAAATAAAATGAATTTACACAGAGTGAGAGGAATACCTCAATTACTTAACAATTCCTCTTAAAAATATATATTTCCATGCGTAAGATATAAAGTTTGTAGGAATTTAAACAGAAAGAGCGGTTGTACGAAATATGTGAATAATATTCTTTTATGAGCAAGGCAGCTGGGTTATGAGCGCCGGTATGTGGAGAGCGATGACTGTGTCTATACTTTAGAGATAAGCTTATGATACTTAACATTATTTTTCAAGCTGATGAATTTATTTTGAGGGTTAGAATTATTAACCTACTTCCAATTCCTATAAAGGACTCTGGAAATTGAGTGTTTAAAGAGGACATGCTATTGTTTTAATTTCCAGCTATTTTGAGGGATAAAATATAAGGTCTAATAGATACACACAGATACAGTAGATATTACGTAATATCAAGATACAATTTCACTTTGATTCAGCAGCTACATAAACATTGCTGGTATACGTACAATGGCTACTTAAGTCGATTCGACCAAGGCCAGTCTTAAAAAAACAAAAACAAAAACAGCTTATTTACATTAGGATTCAACAGGACTGAAAATTACATAAACCACTATAAACGAAATCTAAAAATCCCTGACTTGTTTGTCCCGTAGACACGTGTCAGCACAGCGCCCCACATCTCCGGAATCACGTGACCAAGGAGTGCACGCTGGGCCGCCATGCTCGTAACATAGAAATTGCATAAGCACGCATTCTCGGTGCGCACCGCTGACTCGTGTTGATGGAGGAGCTGGCTACGAGGAGCGACGCGATGGTGAGTGAGGCATACTACACACTTACCACAAAGACACGGCATTTCCGGGCGAGTTAGTCATATGATCTGTTCTTGGTACTTATATTGAATCATCCTCTTTATAATTCTACAAACAAATGCTAGTCACAGGATGGGTTACTAACATGCAGTAATGTCAATTCGTGTCTTATTAAAACAGAAGACATGAAGCTAGGCAGAACTGATTTGCTTTGGTTTCTTTTCAGGGAATGAGTTCCTAAAAGTTAAGCCGTTAAGGGGTTCAATAATAAACAAATTAAATTTTGTGTGTGGAATTTGTGCTCTTTGCTAGTTTTATTTTCCATTTACGTATCTATTGAATTTCTTTCTTTTTTCAGGAAGAGGGTGTACGGCGGCTCTCACTACTTCATAATACGACTAATGTGACTGGTGATGCGTGAGGGGGTAAACAAGAGCTTGAGGGGTAATCCAAAACTTGAGGGGTAAACCAAAGCTTGAAGGCAAACCAAAAGATTGAGGGGACTAGGCTTAACACTTAAACATGTACGGTTGTCCTTCAATTTTTCTTTTCTTAGTGGTGTTAGTTTATTAACTCCCACTCTGTGTGCTAAATAAAATAGTCAGACGCTGGCCAAATAAAACATTGAGTGGCGTGCCATAGTGAAGGGGTTAACCAGATTTGTCGTGAAAAGTGATCTCAGTATCGGTACCACACACACATCCTAGTTTATTGACTTAATATGAGGAAAGAACTAGGTATACCTAGTGTCAGAGATAGAATAATTGAAGTCAGCCTCATGATAACGCTGAGGCTTTTGCGTGGTGATCCTGACAACATTGTTTCCTTAAAATTGCTTGAATATATGAGCCATGGGACTGGTAAATCAAAATAGATCCAAACTATAGCTACATATATGAAGATGTTTGGACTAGACCATCTGTACAAAGTTGAAACACAACAGCACTTCCTACCACCCTAGCGGACAGTTCCCTTCAATATCACAATACCGACCAACCCGCCTAAACGATTAATTACGCAAAGTCTTCATCTCCAACACACTGCCAAAATCAGAGCTCGTGAATACATACACAACCTACAGACTGAAGATAACATCACACAGATCATCTACAAATTCTACACCGATGGATCTCTTAACACTGCCTGTGGGAGGGCTGAAGTGCTGTGGTTGTGACTCAACCTAACGGTAATACAATTGAGAAACAAGTCAGAATTAGTTACCATACTCACAGCTATCAAATCTGTTGAAACCACTGTCACTGACAGTATCATCATCACTGATTCTCTATCCTCACTATTTGCCCTTGACACCCTCAACTTAAGTTGTCACGCTCTTGTCTCTCAAGTCAGACATAAATATGTGTACCTTGTTGACGGGAGTGTCAAGATCAAACTGTTGTGAATCCCATCTCACATAGGCCTCAGAGAACATGACAGAGTTGATGCTCTTGCTAAACTCGAGTGTAACAAAGACACTGTTGAATACAATTTGGGTCTATCAAAAATAACCTTAAAACTGTAATCAGGAAAGAACTAGTTGATGAATTTGACGCAAACAGAAAAGTGCAGACAGGAAATAGTCAATCCATTGATTACTACTTGCTTGAATACCTCTCAAGTAAATGTGAATAACAAAGTGTAGCCAGGCATATTGCCTCACACTGCTGTACTCACGCAGTTGCGAATAAATCACTCTCTACGTCCAGAACTAAACAAAAACTGCATTTGATAATATCAAATGCAGAGTAGATTATACTCTTTAACATTCAATTCAATAAATCCTGATCACTGGAGTTAATTATACACACCCTTTGTGGCCTCTACTCTGTAATCCTTTTGCTCCACCGCTCACAGGGTGAGAATGGGGTGTGCAATAAAGAAACCGCTTAAAGTGGCAAATCTAAAAACATAAGTAACTAAAATTAATTTAACTATAGTCTTCCTTTACGGATCCACTAAACTCAGCCTTTCAAATAAGTAAACAAATTCGATAACTTACTTAGTCGAGATAGGTTCTAACCCCTTGAGGTCAGGGGTTTCTCTCAGCTGAATAAAATTGTCTGGCGTCAGCCAGAATAAAATGCTTGTGTGACACTGCCCTACAAAGGGTTAACCAGACATTTCGTTTTAATTCGCTATTTTTACTAACTATGTCATTTAAATACACTTCAAGAAGAGCTGCTTAAGCAATTTATATACAATAAGCACAAAATATGCCATTTATCTGCAATAAAAGAAGTTTGACCGAAAGTTTATTAAAGAATTGCTTGGCAATAAGTTCTTGTTTAAAGTATCCATGGATGAAGTTTAAGCTAAGGACGTCAGTGTTATTTATGTATATGAAGACGACAGCGAACTGATGCAAAGAACAAACAGGATAATTGCATCACTCCACCATGATTGATAGCTAGGTTCATAGCCCTAGCTATTTCTGGTCCAAGCAACAGTGAGCTTGGCCCTCACCGTGCCTTGTAACCATATAGAAGACGCCGCCAGTATCATAGTCTCCGTTAATCATTCTCTCTAGGAGTAAAATGTAAAAGAACTCCCCCATAAATCCACATGTTTGGCCCCAGGTGTAACTATTGGATGTCATCAGAGGGTCATTTATCTGAGTCCTAGCCTATCATCTAGCACAGTATACGAATTTTGATACTTTGTTGGGCATAATCACGTTAGGTATAGTTGTCAGGGCTGCAACGAGAGGGTAGGTTGTCCGCCGCTCCTTTGCTTGTTCTCGGCCCCACTAGCGAGGGGGTGTGAGGGGAGATGGAGGTGAGAAAGTGCCTGCTGCCTCATGGCACTCCAGATATGATCCAGCCGTCACCACAGCTGTTACTTCACCTAGCTGTTCGATTCCAACTCTGGTTGTGTACTCATCTGAGGTTCCTGGGGCTCATGGGTTGATTCCCCAGTCCTTCACTATTCGGCTGTCAACTCAGGTCACCTACTCCAGCTACTGCCGCGACTGCCACCAAATCGCCACTTCCTCCATGCCCTATCCACCGTCTGTTCCCTGGCGTCTCTCCTGTGTGGCAAGACATCTCCCACCTGCGCCAAGTGAGGAACCTGCCCTGGACCTTCCCCCTGAGGGCGGATCACCAGAACATTCCACCGTGCTGGTTAGAAAGAAGATTCATCTGCAGCCATAGGAAATACCTGTACTTTGTTGTATTGATTGTTTGTTTCAAGTAATTGTTTGACTCCAGTGCTGTTTATTCAATATTTGTGTGAGTGGTGTCAGAGATAAATTATTGTGATTATTTTCGTAATAAAGAGATGTCAATCTCTAACGGTTGTTTGTTACCTCTTGGAAACCCATGGTTCTTGACTTTCCTTTTATAAGATCCTGATTAGGCTGGCAAGGGATTTATATCCCAAGGGCCAGGCCTTTACAATAGTGTTAAGTAACCTTATTAGGCTAGCTAAGTATATACGTTATATGCTGAGAAAATAAGGCAAGTAATACAAAATAATGAAAACATAGTATTGTAGCTCTGTAAAGTCTAGTTTATAAACACAAAAGGCTTGCCAAATTTTTCATTTGCATAATCAGACATCTTTCAGGTTAGTGGGATCCCATCAGATTATATTATAAATTTTTAATCGTTGAGGCTTAGTGTAACGCTATCTTAGAGTAAAGTACTTAATGACCTTATTGTTGTGACTGCCCTGTAAACAAAGCCACTACAAGATTTACAGATTGCCCCAGAGGGGGCTAGTTTATTGGGCACCCCCTTACATCCTGTGCAAGGTGAAGCGCAGAAGCGTTTACAGTGCCCACCTGGGAAGCATGCGGAGTTCATGCTTGCCTTTATGACTCATGCATTAAGGGCGTGGAAGCCTGAAGGGTCATCGGTTTTGTCAGCAAGTTACATAAAGTGACAGAATGATGAGTGTGTGGGGGGTGGGGGGGAATTCCCGGTACATTTCATCTGTTTATAGCAAAGCGTGGCAGGTCCCTAATAATGTCAAGTGCCAGGCCAGTGACTAGGAGGAGGGATATCTGGTCAGGGAGGGAAGAGGTGTTGGTAACGGCTGGGGACCTGTAGGAGGTTGGTCCTCAGGGACACAGGTCATAAAGTATAAGGTCACTTGGCCTTCGTGTAGTTTGTCCTCACAACAGATCACTTTTACCTCCGATTCAACGTTGTCCAACTTTGCCCTTAGGTGGTAGCTGATAATTTTACCTCTGTTGCAGGTACGATTATAATTATCAACTGGTCCATCTTGGGATAATTTGACCACATTATAAGATTCTGGTTTCCCAAAGTTGTTGTGCAGTTATAATTTCTACACCGTAATCAATTTGTTGGTATTTCTTTTAGAAATAAAAACTTAGGTTTTCTTATTCCTACGTCAACGAAAATTGCAACTGTTCATTAGCCACACCTGACACCATTTCGCAACAACTGCCTCCTACAAAATGAATTGTTGAAAACTGATTAGATCCTTTTTTATCCGTCGCATCTTTCAGCACGGGACACCTTGGCCAACTCTTATTCCTCTACAAGTTTACATTAAGCTGCTGCAGCTCCTTTTATGTACAGTGTACCACAGAGGCCACCTGTCCCATTTGAACTAGTTGACATTACCTACTTCCAGGTGCAAATCAAGCTGTTTGAGTACAAGCCAAAAAGTGGGCCGCTTCACTATTAGTGATTGTACCTCAGCCTTCCCTACTTGCTGGTACAAGTACTGTACTGTGTATGGAAAACGAATATTTGCAAATGCATCTTAATTTCTTGTGAGACTTTTATGCACCTGTTTCACTTTAATGAGAAATATTACTAGAGTTAGAAAAGCAAAACACCTAAATACTTGGTAAAATATCTCAACATGTTAGTGCTATCTGAGTGACGTTGAGGATGATTTTTTCAGTACAGTAGTTCAGACTCGATCGAATGAGTGGTGGGTAGTTTGTTGTTTGTAGCTAGTGTCCTTTAGCGGGAAAAAGTCATATTGTAACAATGGTGAATTACAAGGCAGGTAAGGCTTAGTGTTAATGACAGTATGCCTGGCGTTGGTCCCAGACCTCCCTGGTGTTTTTAGTGTGAGACTGAGCGCTAGACCCCAAGGTGCCAGGTCGTGGGTGACAGGTGGCGGGAGCCATCCACGCGGTGTGCCCGTGCGAAGCTGTTTGGCGCCGCCCCGTTGTCTGGTGGATCGCACGTACATGTACCACTTATATCAGGGTGATGCTGAGGGAAAAAAGGTCACCGAGGAGATGTGTTGCTCTCTCTCTCTCTCTCTCTATGTATATATATATATATATATATATATATATATATATATATATATATATATATATATATATATATATATATATATATATATATATATATATATATATATTACTGGCAAACGTGTACCGATATTTAGAATTAATAAGGACACGTGTACATAGGATTATACTAGGGGCATGTGTATAAATTATTGTGCTAGGATACCTGGACTGTATATAGTTATACTAGAACGTGTGTATAGTATACTAAGACACGTTTATAGGATTATACTAAAAGGTTACTCTCAAGGTTTGTCATAAAAATTGCTAACTTAACTTTAAATCTTCACACAGGACGGATGTTATATCGACCAGTGTGGTAGGTCTTGAAGAGCGGTCCCCCGACCCTACTGCCCCTTCAAACTCCACTGTTGGAGGAAATCAAGTTTGCTTATCCGTTACAGCAGCAGGATTGGATACTTATATAAAGCCAACTTTTCCTTACTTCGCATTTTCAGACCGAAATATGACAACTGGGTCTATTTACCCCTTATCATCAACAGCTGTGACCTTACGATTATTGCCTGAACTCTTAACAATTTTGCAAAGGGTCACTCTGAAGTCGGGAGCCCTAGCGTCCAGCTAATGGTGCGTAGAGCCTTACATAAACATTCCATGACCTAATTACTTACATTATTTTAACATAGAGGTGTCACAAACAGCTTACTTTCAGCCGACCCGCTAATGTGTCATCAAAGTGTCCCGACAACATACGCTGAGCCACTGGTTGTCTTGACTATTTAAGTAACATCTTCACCCGAGACATCATCTCAGGGTGAAGGCCCAGACTAGTACAGACTACCACACTTTTGTTCTTATTGTGAATAATATTAATTCACTCCTTTTTTATTATTTGTTAAACGTAATTGTTTACTGTTAGCATGCGATGTCACACACACACACACACACACACACACACACACACACACACACACACACACACACACACACACATACACACATACACATTTCACGAATATACATACTACAACTCACAAACCAAAATAATTCAGTCCTGATCAGTGGGTCAGGGGCACTAACCACTGGCTGGGAGGAGCGAGGTGTGTCAAGAGCTGTATTCGGCGAAAAGAACAAATGTTTGTTTGACAAACGATTCCACTAAACACTGAAATAGAAATTGCTGTCTAATTTTCAAGGTGTTATTCTTCCTTTAATTAACGTAACGTAATTTATTATAATTTAAGTGCGCTTAAGCTCTCACTTAATCCTATCCTAACTTAACCTAGCGCATTTTAACATAAACGTGTTTGAACTTACACAAACTTGAGATAATAGGATAATGTTCACAATGCTTGTGTTTGTGGTAAAAAATTTTCAATAGGTACAAATCTGCTGAAGTTTTATCAACTCAAAGGGCAAGACTCCACCCCCAGGTGAAAGCTCCGTGCTGTATCAAGTAATCATAGAATAAGATGTGTTATTGGTTAACAAGAAACTGTTTAAGTTATCAAATGTGTGACATGTAGCAAACAAATACGGTTTACAGAAGCAGTTTATTATTTCACCTGAAAAACATATTACAAACCATTCTTAAAATAACTGGGCTTTTGAAGTAAATTTATGGTGTAAGTATGTTGAAGTTCAATATAAACAATAAACACAAGGTAAAGGTGGAGCAGACAACTAAAACCAGTTGTTTGATTACGTTCATTTTTTTCACAGATGTTCTTTGAATGATAGTAAATAATAAAAACGATACGACAATGCACAGAACCTAATAGAACCTGACCAAACCTAAGAAATCTATCAAACCTTACCTAACTTCCAATCCCCGGCAAATTAAACAGAAAGAACTTATCTTGATATCTGTTACCAATGGCAACTTTCTTGAAGCGTCATGGTGCAATTTTAAATTTTGGGTTGACATGAGAGTTCACTCTGACCGCACAGCTCGGTTGTTGTAGTAAAACAAACAAAGGATAGACGAAAACATGCACTGTCATTGCAGATTTTTCAGCGGAATATTTATGGTAAATAATTAATATCTTCGCGTACAAAGCACATAGTGACATCATTTTAGTGTCATATGATCAGTTTTTCACCTTCTTGCCAATACTGGATTTGCTGATATTAATCTAAGTTGTAATTTTAATAAATTGGAATGATTATATTTAATAAAATTGCTATTATGAATGTTTTACTTCAGAAAACCTGAGTAATTATTCCTCACAATGTACCTCATAATTTACCAGTGACTAGAATGTCCGAAAAGTTCTTTTAATATCTTGAGTACAATGTCATCACATGTCATCACTCTTGAGTTAGCTTATTGATTAAGACGTTTATAATCCCTTGAGTACAATGCTAACCCCATAAATCACCCCACTCAGGAAATTAAGTCATCTTACTCGTGATATTAAGTTATCTTACTTATGGGGTTTAGTTATCGTCCTCAAAAGAGTTAAATTATCGTATTTAAGGAGTTATCCCTGCTATTGTGTCAACGCTAGTGCTCTCTCTCTCTCTCTCTCTCTCTCTCTCTCTCTCTGTATACATTGTAGTTTATCCTGTAAGGAAAGAACACATTCCCACTCCGCTGGCAAGGCAGTATCTGGGTGAATATAACTTGCATCAAGAGGCCGAGCTATTACCAATGTAAATTATTTATACCTCTCTCCTTCCATCCCTCCCCAAGGGCTATCTTTGTCTTTCCCTCCCCCTTACTTCCTCTGCCTCTCACCTCCTTCCTCACCAAGATGTGTTCCACTAAGGTTTTCAACCGTCAACTGTGAGAGTTATTTCTAAAGGTGAAAATGACTTCATGAAAATGACTTCATTCCCTCTAAATTACGACATTTGTATCCTTCACTTGGGAAGAAATATATACTGATGTGTGTGTGTGTGTGTGTGTGTGTGTGTGTGTGTGTGTGTGTGTGCACGTTTGCTGTTGTGCGTTGGTGTCTTGTTTGTGTTTGTGCTAGGAGAAACGGGTTGTAAACATGTATATTTCCAAGTGTTTTTTACTTTTTGTGCATGTGTATTTGAATGTGTGTGCGTTTGAGTTTTGGTTTATGCGTGTACTCGAGTGTTCAAGATGTATGAGAATAAAGACGCATGACCACGTTGTGACTCCCGCACCATCGCTACCTGGGCATGGGCCTCCCCTGCCTCCATGCTTGATTTTACCAGTCATAAACATGCCTCGCCGTACCATCACCGGACACAACACTTTACCTAATTTCCTGACCACTAGTCCTCTCACACCAGACTTCTTACCCTCTGGTGAAGTATAATTAATCCACTCATAAGCAAATTCCAGACAATGAGTCTCATATACTGTTTGTACTCAATGTTCCCGGGATTTTAGTGAATAGATAATACTCAGTTCATTGCTTAGTTATACAAGCCCCTGTGGCCCAATGGATAAGGCATTGGCCTCCTAAGCCAAGGATTGTGGGTTCGAGTCCCACCAGGGGTTCCTTTTGGTGTACAGAGAACGTGAGTGAAAATGTTGTTATAAAGATGTCCAATGCCTGATAATGGCCAGAGAATAAAAAAATCTTTTCTCAGGTTTCGCTGACGATTGGAATTATCAAGAACCAAGAACAATTATCTTCATAACATGTGGCAAACTAATAAAGTAACATTAGTTTCCTTGTCGAGTATATGTAAGTTTGTAAACATAAAAATAGAAGGAAAGCAACCGTGTATGTGTGTGCACACAGGGTGGTGTAATGCATCTAGTGTGGCATCATTATGTTAGTGTTAAGGTACAAGCACTGCTTGCTTCCTTTCGCTTTGAGCTACCGCCGCTGGCTAGCCCTCGTGGCGAACAAGGAAGGAACTTGCGTAAGCCTTCCCCTGCCAGTACACAGCCTCTTCACCATCAAGACTCCTGCTGTGCCTCCTCGTGGCAACAAATGTTAACTGGGTGCCTCGTGGGCCCAGGCTAGTCCAGCAGGGGTTCTCAAAGCAGATGTGGACCCCAGAGGGACAGAGCATGTGAACGTGTCTTGGCGCCTACCAACCACTGCCCTGCTGCCTTACGGATTAACCTTGGTAGGTATAAGGCTACAGGAGTAAACTGCAAACGAAAAATCTCCGGTGGAGCCCCGCAACAGGAAGACATGCTTACAAAGCTCCAGTAAGACCCCAACGGCGGTATAAGCGGAAGAGGCGACCAACATGGGAGCCCAACGACTACACCGGTGGTTGGAGGCAATGCAAGATGGACAGGCTACTAAGGCGAAGCCCAACAAACTGGGCTATAGGCAGTCCATTGCAACTCTCCCTCTCCCCAGTCGTTGCAACACTTGCACCCCTGGATCAAGAAAAGGGAAAGCCAAGTTGTATGGTTGCAGCATGAGCTCCTGCCACACCATATAAATCAACTCAAGCCCAACCATCATCTAGCTCATCATACTTCTCATCATCATCAAAATCCCTATACCCCCAAAAGTTCTATGGCGACGGACGAGTGGCGACGGGGACAGGCAGAGTTTCTAGTCACAACTCAGTGCAGGGGCGGTATAGATAAGATGGTCGTGTATGCACTGGAATCTAGGCAGCAGTATAATCTGGTCCTGTCTGTGTGACTGAGCGGCCTTTTCGAGGAGCCACTCCACTCACTCCACATGGGTAGGGGGCTAGAAAGGGTCCCCTAAACATAGTCTGCACAAAGAACCAACCTGACTGGTTAACCACACTCAGTAAGGTCATCCTTATGCGGTCGAAAAAACAATCATAATCACAGATCAAAGCAAAAACAAACTATACAATCTCTTATGATTGCTGCATGGAATGTCAGGACCCTTCTGGATACTGACAAAAATTAGCATCCTGAAAGAACCGCCCTTGTGGCAAAAGAACTGTCTAGGTATAGCATCGACATAGCAGCCATTAACGAGTCCCAGCTCCCAGACGAGGGTCGATTCACAGAACGGGGGTCTGGCTATACCTTCTTTTGGAAGGGTAAGCCTGCTGCGGAGAGAAACCGCTTTTATGGAGTTGGCGTTGCCATTCGCCAATCCATCTTACATAGGCTAACTGAAATACCCGTTGGGATCAACGGGTGCCTTATGACGCTCGGGTTCCCACTGAATCACTCATGTCACGCCTTCTTCATCAGTTCATATGCCCCCAACTCTGAAAGCAGAGGATGACATTAAGGAGGCCTTTTATGTCAACCTTGACAGAATGCTAACCTCTATCCCCAGAAAAGATAAGCTTGTGCTCTAAGGCAACTTCAACGCCAGAGTTGGAAGATGTGCTGATATATAGCAGGAATCATAGGGAGAAACGGAGTAGGCAAGTGTAAACCCAACGGCCTACTTCTCCTCAGCAAGTGTGCTGCACACAACTTCACTATCACCAATACCTTGTTTAGGCAGGCCGAAAAGTTCCAGGGTTCGTGGCAACCCCCACGATCAAAACACTGGCATCCCATTGACTACATCATTGTCAGAGAAAAAGAGATCGCCGAGATGTCCCCATCACTCGAGCCATGCGTGGCTCAGACCACTGTCATCCTGATCATCGGCTTGTGACAGTCAAACTCTCACTTCACGTTGCCCCTAAACGGCGAAGGCAACAAACCTCCAGAAGAGGTTTTAACACTAAGCGTCTGGAGGATTCAGTGGTTGCACATGCTTTCAGAGAGCAGCTTGAACATTGGCTTATAAACAACCTGACAACAAACAACCCAAATCCCAGTGCCGAATGGGGTTATTATCGACACTGTCATGACAAAAACCTGCAGAGAGAACCTCGGCCAGATTGAAAAAATACATTAGGACTGGTTTGATGAAAATGAGCCTGAAATCAAGGTATTCGTCAAAGATAAACGTGCTGCTTTAACTGACTGATACAACAACTCTCAGTCTCGGATAAAAGCTAATACCTTCCACAAAAAGAAATCGGCTGCCCAGCGCGAACTTCGTAATCTGAAGAGCAACTGGTTGAAAGATAAAGCATGTGAAATGCAAGAACTTGCAGAGCAACACAAAATGGGCACATTTTTCAATCCCACTAAACATTTTATGGACCAATCACTCATGGAGTATCCCCCTCCACTCATCCAATGTTAACTCCCTAATTAAAGATGAAGAAGACATCCTTCAGCACTGGAAATAGCACTACCATTCGCTGCTCAACAGAAACACCGATATGGATAGCACCCAGAGCTATCCTCCATCCTTGGATGAGGTAACTACTGCCATCAAACAGATGAAAAATAAAAAAGCCTCAGGGTCTGATGGAATCCCAGCCAAGGTGTATAAAGCAGGTAGACGTCTGCTTACCAGCCGTCTCCACTCTCTCCTGGACAATATATGAGAAAAGGAGGAAATCCCCCATCAATATTTATAAGAACATGGGAGACCGGTCAGACTGTGGCAACAACTGCGGGATCTCGCTGCTATTCGTAGCTAGATTATCGCCAGAGTCCTCCTTACCAGCCTTCTTCCTGAGGCGGACTTCATCGACCTTACCCAAAGCCTTCGACTCTGTTAACAGGAAAACCCTCTGGCGGACCCTCAGCCGCTTTGGCTGCCCACCAAAATTCATCGCCTTTGTGAGGCAGCTCCAGGATGGCATGAACGGCAATGTCCTGTACAGTGGCACCCAGTCTGAGTTCTTCCCATCCAAACGGGGGTAAAACAAGTATGCGTATTGGCACCAACTCTCTTTTCCATTTTACTGGCTGTCTTCCTTACTCATGCCAGTGCCAATTTAGCCGACTGGGTGGACATCCAGTAATGGATGAACGGTCTTTTCAACATAAGACGACTCCAGGGAGGAACAAAGGTATCGGCAGCTTCCATTACTGAACTTCAGTATGCAGACGACCTCACCCTTCTTGCTCACACTGAAAGCGACCAACAGGAGAACTGAACACCTACACAGATGCGAATGCACACTTCGGCCTTGAGGTGAATGAATGTAAGACTCAGATTCTCTTTCAGCCTGCCCCTGGTTCACAAATGCCAGAATTCTTTCTGACACCAATTGTAGGAGCATCAAGGCTACCGTTATCCAATAACAACTACGTTGGACTGGCCATGTTACCCGCATGGACGACAGTAGACTGCCAAAGCAATCTACTTTACAGTCACCTAACGAATAGTAAACGCAAAGCTGGTGGGCAACTGAAAAGGTATATGGATAGATTTAAGACAAACCTGAAAAAGTGCCAAATCGACCCCCTCACCTGGGAAACAATCACTCCACACCGTAACGCTTGGAGGAGCACCACACGAGAAAGTGTCAATACTTTCCAGTCAGCCCGACTTTTTACCAAGGCAGACAAGCCCCAGCGCCGGAAGGACGCTGCCGCCGCCCCTCCCGCACTAGTTGTAGCCCTCCACACGTGCAACATCTGTGGTCGACCATGCTGGTCCCGTATCGGCCTCTTGAGTCAGCTCAGAGCTCACCAACGAAGGTGACTTCCTAATAGCTCATATCATTGTATCATTGCTGGATGATCGTCATACTTGGTTCCAAGTGACAGCAAAGTAGTAGTAGTCGTAGTTTGTACTCAATATTCCTTGGCTTTTAGTGAATAGATAATACTAAAGTTCACCACTTTCTAGTACAAGCCCCTGTGGCCCAATGGATAAGGCATTGGCCTCCTAAGCCAAGGATTGTGGGTTCGAGTCCCACCAGGGGTTATTTTTTTTTTTTTGGTGTACAGAGAACGTGAAGATTGGAATTGTCAAGAACTAAGAACAATTGTCTTCATAACATGGCAAACTAATTAAGTAACATCAGTTTCCTTGTCGAGTGTATGTGAGTTTGTAAACACAAAAATAGAAGGAAAGGAACTGAAACATACGGCGCTATTGAGCAACATCAAAATAGACGGTCATAAAGAGATAAACATAGACACAAAAAATAAGAGTGCCTTGGTTGTTGCTATGTGATAACACCAGGTTTTCCCACAGCCATGAAAGTGTGCAGGAGGTAATTTGGGTTGGGAGAGGGAAAAGCAGTGTTATTCCCCAGTTACACACACACACACAGAGTAACCCCACCCCACACATACAGTACACACAGTCACACACAATTGCCCCTTTGTTCACCATATTTCCCTAATCATCTAATTCCTCCTCCCATCTTTTCGTTTTTAACATTTGAAGGATGGTGTTTTTATTGTTTAAAATAGCACGAACTACAGACGTATAGACGGGAAAATGTAAAGAGCCAACGCGGGAAAAACAGTAAAACTGAAACACTGGAAGAGGTCTGTATAACCAGGAAATGTGATGATCTAATAGTAAGTATAGGCACTTAAAATCACGGTCGATGAGGAGTTCAACTAATCCTACAACAGCAGCCAAAAGTGAATTGGTGAGTTGCAGTATGACGGCTAACGGATAATTATTACTGTTTGATATTATGGTTGGAAACCAGGCGTGATAACCTGAAATAATGGCACTTTTCTAAATACAGTACGAAAAAAATTATCTTTTAGCTACGAAGACAACGTTTGAAAATGGCTTGATAGAACCAGATCTAGATAATTTGTCATAC
The DNA here is from genome assembly GCF_018991925.1 of Homarus americanus. Classification (NCBI taxonomy): domain Eukaryota; kingdom Metazoa; phylum Arthropoda; class Malacostraca; order Decapoda; family Nephropidae; genus Homarus; species Homarus americanus. The sequence continues at coordinate 7,341,080 of NW_024714177.1, forward strand.
AACACACGAGGAAGAAAACAACTCACAATACTGGTGTTTACAATTTGGCAGCAACCAACAGCTTGGCGGAGATCCACTCGTGCCAAACCCCAAAATGTTTCTCATCTTTTATACGAGATTTCTCCCTAAGGTAATTTTCACTGTCGTCCATTTAAAATGAATTTAGGCTGCGTCCAGTAGAGAGAACAAAGCATGGAAGTAAGTCACTGATACCTCCTTATAAATACTGACAGAACGATCACAGTGGACAAAACGGGACGGAGCCTATTTCCGTCGGGTGGACATGGCAGTCATTCTTCAGGTAGCTACCGTGGACCGTGGCTGTCTTTGTTCGCCTTCCACTACGTCATCCTTTGTTCTTAAACCATGTTATTTTTATATATAGTAAGGTGTTATCAAAGACTTCAATTTTCTATTGTAAATATGACATATATTCCTCAAGTATTGTCAAGATATAGTTGTTCTTACGTTATTAATCTCTTGAGCTATTGTGTACATTATTAATTATATTTTTACTAAGGGAAGCTTTTCTGTAAGAACCATTTCACGAGTAGGTATAAGAGGGACATTCTATAAATTATATCCTTTCATATCAATACACCATACTGCTGTTTAAAATAACCTAAGCCGACTTTCATTTATTTGGTACAGTAGTTTTAAACAAAATAACAGTTGCTCCTAATTTTCATTCTACTCATTCGTATTTTTGTTGCAACAGACAGACACTCTCCAAGAATGTGACTAAATTTAAATCACATTTTTTTCTGTCCTTGACGTTCTGTCGTGGTATAAACTTCATTTGACTAAAAGACCAGCCTATCCCCAGTTCAGTCAGCTTGTTTAATAAATTCCTATCTTGTTTACATGTGGATGCTCTGGAGAAAGTGCAACATCGTAAGACCAAACTTATTGCTGAAATAAGTGAGTGCACTTTAACAGAAAGAATAAGACAGCTTGAACTACCATGCGTATCTTACGGAAGGAAGAAAACTGATGTACTACTATTGAAAAGTAGTGCAGAATATTGGCACACATTAAAAAAAATAGAGGTAGAAGACTTCTTTCAGCCAGCGATTCACGGTGGAACTATAGCGAACATTCAGTTTAGAAGTTCAAGTCTTCGTGCAATAAATGGCAACAGCATTTTTTTTTTCAGAGAACTGGCCGCTACTGGAATTCCCTGCCTGAATCGGTGGTGGAAACCGAAGTACAGTATAAACACAACTTGTGGTGTACTTTATTTATCTTTCCCACTGTTAAAAGGTTGTAATATAAGATACTCTCAAGTATTTCCTCAAGTGTTAAAAAAGGATGTTACATTTATAATATCAGTGGAAAGAAGATTTAACCTCTCCGTAATTCTCTAGTGTTATAACTTCATTAATTGTGTATTGGGGCTGCCAGGGCTGCCGCGAGCCTCTCCACGTCCAACAACTGCTTCCTATGTTATTTTTATTTCCACCACAGCCTGTTAGCCGTTCGAGCGGTCGGTTTGTTATTTGTTACTTTGTTACCACGAACTTCATTGTCCAGTGTTGGTACGGGTGGAAACAGTAGTACCTGGATAAAACCTGCGATGTTTGTTAGATAGACATTTATTCAATAAAATCGACATGTAGAATATAGACGCAGTAGGTATAGAGTTCAGTATGTATATCCATTCACGTATAAAATTTCCAGTGTACCTAAGACAGTGCGGGTATACAAACAATGGTAAACAGTAAAACAATTTGACCAAGATAAACCCACAATTACAAATGTGAGGTAAGCTCACTCCTGTGCACCACTGATACCGTAGTCTTTCTGGTTGTAATTTGTGCAATAATTGGTATTTTTCAGACACATATGTTGGCAATTCTATTTCAGATGTAATTTACCAATCACATATATAAAATTGTTCCATATAAATTTGAAAATGAGAAGAGTGGCTTCTCTCATCACAAAGTACAGTAAGCCAGTTATTGCTTGTGAGGGAGGAGAGTTACACGAGAGGGAAGAGGGGGGGGGGTAGAAAGGGCGTATGGTATACAAGTAATCTGGGAGGGAGGCGCCGCGAGGGGGAGTGTGTGTGCACGTGGCAGTTCTCTGTCGTGTGATTGGCTACTGGGAAGGACAACAGTGTACACCCCTTTAATCTTCTGTTCTAAACATTTAAAATTTACAGACAATGAATGATACCTGTTAACACTTGTATGCCAGTTGTTTTATGTGGTATTGGGGAATTATACGCCACACAGACATATCATCCAGTGATGAAAAATATGGTGAATAATTATGTATTCGGTATACTAGGTGAAACACCTTCGCACATCTCAGTCAAACATGAGTACGGACTCTGGCTCGATCTCCATGACGTAGTGTACATATTATACTGCGTGGACACATTTACGCCCAACCATTTCACAGACACTAATCTTTAAACAAATCAATAATTCAATTTCAGAAAATGCATGGTAACATGCCTGTCGAAGCAAATATTGACCAAGATGATGCGGAGGTAAAGATGTTTATGTGACTTGGTCAAGGTTAGCTATCACGTTCCTGCATCGTCGAGAGCTCTGTCTTCCTGGTCGCCTGCTCTGTCCTGGTGTTTCTACTTCAAGGGCTTATACAAGTAAATTCGCAGGAGGAACGTTGATTTATCTATTATGTCAAACGTATCTTTATTTTCTAGCCTCAGTCATCTCATCAAAGATTTCCTTTAGTTCTTTAGTTAGAATTGTCGCTTTTTAAGTTAGGTGCTTCAATTAGCAAGCTTCAAAAACTTAGGGCGGCTTACTATACATCGTCATTATAAGTTATTTGGACACGAGTTAGCTTCATATTTTCCCAGGACACACACACACACACACACACACACACACACACAATCAAAACCCTCACTATCTGCTGACATGGTTGTTGGCTGGCGACTCACACCCAGAAAATTCGCTTCGATATGCTCATTATTCATTTATGAATAATTATGACCTCTTGAGTAGGTGTTTTAGAATGAGTGTGAGTGACGTAAGCATTCTATATCATTTTCAAAGGCAGGGATAGAGCCTCCTTGTTATATGTACAATGTCTCTCCAATGGCAGAGCCTGAAAACAAAATATTAAGGGCACACAATATAACTTGAGAGTAGCCTTTTAATATATGAGCATAGCGTACAATGGTTGTATTATAGAAAGTAAGAATATCCCGATGAAATACTTACGACTGTTATTCGGTAGTACCCAGAGTTGTGATAACCAATATTACTTTTGCTGCATCACGTGAATCACAAGAAGCTTGGAGGATAGTGAATATTGTACCGATTTTCTAACGACCGCCCAGACAGTTTAACATCGATTGTGGCTATCAAAGAACAGAAGGATGAAGGAAACTACAGTAGGCTTATTAGCTCATACAAGGCAGCCCTGTTTACACCCAACCAATATAACTCATATGTGTTCAGTCTACATTTGAAAATTACCAGTTTAGTTTAACAAATTTATTGGCAGAGCTTGTAGTACAGTTTGCCTATTCTGAGTAATTCAGTCAGGTCTTGACACTGAGGGTGGTATCACTTCTCACTGTCACGCAGGACAGAGGTTCACACACAAAGAAATACATCATATTCATTAACAACTATAAATGTATATAGGTCAGGTTCAAATGGATAATGTCACTGTTCACTGCCATGCAGGACAGAGGTTCGTACACAAAGAGTTGCATCACATTCATTGACAGTACATATACATATATGTAAACACACACACACACATATACATACATATACGTATATACATACACATATACATGTACACGTACATATACATGCACACACGCACACATACATACATATACGTCGGTCAGATTCATGTGGGTAATGTCACTTTTCACTGCCATACAGGACAGAGGTTCGTACACAAAGAATGCATCATATTCATTGACACTATATATAGGTCAGATTCATGTGGGTAATGCCACTGTTCACTGCCACGCAGGACAGAGGTTAGCACACAAAGAAGGAAATACATCACATTCACCAGCAGCATATATAGGTCAGTGGATCACATACATTGGAGTCATATTCTAATTGAAGACTAATCAGTGTGGGCTAGCAAATTTGGGATAAACAGCAAGAATGTCCTCAAGCACACCTGATTCAATGAAGTAATTACATAGTTCAAGATACAGTAGGTCAGGTGGCCTGAAGTCTTTGACAGTGTCACATTCAATAATATAGTGTTCAAGTGTATGCTTTAAAGGTTTATCACAAAGTTTACATGCTGAGTGTTCCGGTATGGGTACAGCGTTACTAACTTGCCAGATGTGTCTGTATCCTAGCCTAATTCTGGCCACGACTACATCACATTGTCTGGTTCTGTCCTTATGCTGGCCATACCGGTACCTCTTGTTACAAAATTTGTCATATTTACTAATGCTACAACTGTCAGGTCTCTGCATTTCTCACTTCATCTAGATCAGAGTTCATGATTCTGACTTGAATGTTTTTAATTACAGCATTGGACAGACCAAGGTCGCGGTCAACATTTTCTTTCTTACATGCCTCATTGGCCAGTCTATCAACATGGTCATGATACCTGATTCCAACATGGGACGGAATCCACACAAATTCGATACGAAAGTTGTTCTCATTGGCAGTTATCACATTCCTTTTAATATCACACGCAACTTTAGACATAGAGCCTGACGGCTGTTCATTGATTTCAAAGCACTTTGAGAGTCACAGAATATCACCCCACCTCCATTTTCTTTGAGGTAGTCTGTGGCTAAGTAGATTCCAGTTAGTTCAGTTTGTGTTGTGCTGGCCCAGTTGTTCAGCCTTTGTTTGGTTGACACTATCATCTCTTTTTCTTTATATATTACAATTGCACAGCCTGTTCTACCTGTGTTTGTCTGCACAGAACCATCAGTAAAAGCATAACATTCACTTGATTTAATACTCTATGTGTCTGTTAATAGTTTCTAGTGTGACACATCTCACCACATCGGTGTTTAACATTTGCTTACTACCAACAGGAGTGTAATTAATAGGAACTGATATGTCCAGCCAAGGAGGAATGGCATTAATAGGTTCGTCTGGGGTGATTGGGACATTCAGTTTCAGGAGATCTGCAACACTTTTATGAAGCCACGCCCCAAAGAGAGTCTTTTGTGAAAGGTTGGCGAGATGGTCGGGATTACTTAGATAGAACATCAACTCAGTTTGAGTTGTAGTTTGAGAACTATTGTTCTTCAAAACTTTGACACAAAACATGGTATTAAGTAGGGCTATCCTCTCAGATAGGGAGGGCAGTCCGAGCTCTTTCCTCATGTTTACAATTCTGGTTGATTTTGGGCAACCTAGGATGATGCGCATGGCTTCATTTTGCACTACCTCAAGGCTGTTGAGTTGTTTAGGCGGAATAGTCACAAGATGGAGAGCATGATAGTCAACTACAGAACGAATGAAGTGAAGATAGAAAGTACGAGCATAGGTGATGTTAATTCCACAGCCCTTGCCAACAAGGGTTCTGAGGGGTTTAATGCGCTGCATTAGTTTGTCACGAAGGCTGCTGACAAAGTTTGCATCATTCACACAAATTCCAAGATATTTATAAGAGCTACATAGTTCCAAGGGCATGCTGTTAATGTTATAGTCAAGAGGCAGAGGGTGAGCAGGACGAGGATTGAGGACCCTCGTCTTGTCAACAGATATTATGAGACCACATTCAACAGTTCTCCGAGCAAATACATCCAGCAAGGCTTGGAGCCTGAGTTTGGTTTGTGTCATAATGCAGATATCATCAGCATAGCATATTACGGCTTCGTTTGGCTGAACTGGAATGTCAGCAATAAGCTTGTGCATCAGTATATTAAAGAGCATAGGACTTAACACTCCTCCCTGAGGCGTGCCCAGCTCAAATGATCTCATTCTGGTACTTTTAACTCCCCTAAACAGAACTCTGGCATACCTGTTGGACAGATAACCCTTTATCCATGTCAGGAGGTTACCTTGTATGCCAAAATTAGCTAGTTGCTCAAGTATAATGTCTGTATTAGCTACATCAAAGGCTGATTTAAGGTCTATGAAGGCTGTTTGTGTCTTATCTTTTGAGTGAACAAGATATTCTGCAAAGCATGTCTGTGTGCTACGCCCGGGCATGAACCCGTACAGATTAGGGGCGAGTTTGTCTGTGACTTGAAACATGAGACGGTTTAGAACAACTCTTTCAAGGACTTTACACATACAGGATGTAAGTGAAATTGGCCTGAAGTTTGGAGAATTAGCTTTAGGGATTGGAACTATGTTTCCATGAGTCCATGTCTTAGGCAGAATACCCTGTGTGAGGCTCATTTGATACAGGTCAAGCAGTGGATGGTTAGGGATCTCATTCAACAATCTCAGGGTGTTATAGGTTATGCCATCCTCACCAGGAGAGGATGACTCGCCTTTCATTAGTGCTGTTGTTAGTTCGTGGTGCGTTATAGGAAACTGGTCGGTAAGGTCTGGTGAGGAACAGGCTATTTCAATATTGAAACCCCTATTAATGTGTGAGGTGTTAAGATATTGTTGTATGTCAGGAGGCAGGGAAGTGATTCGTGACACACTAGACCATTGGTCTAATAGCATGTCAGCATATTCTGCAGGGCTGTGATGAAGCTGGACTGGGGTGGGTGACTTGGTAATGGCTCTAATTTTCTTCCACATTTCTGCTAGAGTGGTTGTTCTATTAATCCCCTGTAAGAATTGTTCCCAATAGGTGTTTCTCACCTGACCTTTGAGTTCACGAAATTCTCTGTTAGCTTTGAGGAATGCCAAAAGGTTATCACTAGTTTTATTTTGCTTATAAGTGTTGGCAAGCTGTTTTACATTCTCTCCTTCTTTGGTGAGGATGGGGTCATGTGTCCACAGAGGTGGTTTAGTGCTGCCCCCCTTCCTCCTTGACTTAACCCAGGTGGTATAATATGTGGTAATGACATTTACAAGATCACAGCAAAATTCATCCACTGACCCAGGTGTATATCCAGCATACCATCTGTGGATGTAGGCCTTGAAGTGCAGTTTAAGATTATCTGGGATATTAATTCTGAGCTTAGGATGGGGTTCACACTTGACATCAGCAACAGTGTATTCAGTAAGTATTGCATAATGATCACTGACAAGGTAGTCTGAGATGACCTTAGCCTTGACATTACTGTCTACTAGGTTATACCCAATCACATAATCAAGTCTGCCCCCCATCAGATGTGTCACTTTGTCTGTGTCGTATACAGTGATATTATGATTATTGATGTAATTCACGAACACCCTCCCATTAGAGTTACACTGGACATCACCGAGGACAGTGTGACGAGAGTTAAAGTCACCCATACACAGCATAGCATTGTTACCTGATGGCTTTGGTAACACGTCCGCTCGCAGTTCATTACACCGAACATAGATGTTATACAGCGAAAATTGACTGTTTGCTGTCTTTACTGTAAATTGTTGATAGTGAATACTTTCATCATTGTGAGTTTTAATCCATTTACAGACCAGACCATTCTTTACAAATGTGAGCAGGCCACTTCCTGCTCCACTATTATATGCTGTAAACCCAGCTATCCTGGGTGCAACTTTCTTCTGGGTGCTGGACGTGTAAGGTTCTTGTAAGCCAATTACATCAATGTCAAAAACTTTAACAAACCATTGTAGATCATTAATTCTGCGATTAACACTCCGGATGTTCCATGAAATGAACCTAACCGTTCGTGTTACTTTTCCCACCTTGAATTTAACGTAGAGAGTCGCACGCTGGCTTCATAGATCAGCCTGACCAATAAGCTGACCCTTCCAATTTCTGTACCTCTGGAGTTCCTAATAATGTTCTTCACAGCCCTTATTCCAGTAGGATTTTTATACGCGGGTTCCTTCATCAGTCCCGCGAGTTCCTCCTCCGTAAACAATGGAAAACTTACAGGGTCATGAACAGTCTGCAGACCTGGGACTATCATAGAGACCACGCTGGCAGTCTGAGAGGAGGGGGAGAGAGAAGGGAGAGGAGGGAGAAGAAGTTGGTGACTGATGGTGGTGATGAGGAGGGAGGGTGTGAGGGAGGAGGTGTAGGAAGGAAGGGGTGAGAGAGGTAAGGAGGGATGTTTGGGGGGAGTGTGAAGGAGGGAGGGAGGGGTGTGTGGAAGGAGGGAGGGACGGGATGTGGTGGAGGAGGTGGTGTGTGAGAGAGAGGACGAGAGAGGGGGAGGAGGTGTGATGGAGGAGGATGGAGGATGTGAGGTAGGGACAGGGGTGAGTGTGAGAGGGGGTGTGGAGGAGGGAGGTGTGTGAGGAGAGGGAGGGTGGAGTCAATGTGTGAAGACAGAGACATCGTTGGAGGTGAAGGTTACTGGTGGGGTGATGGGTGGGGGGGTGAAGTAAGATGAGGGTGGTACGTTGTGCAGGCTCTGATTGGAGGAGATGAAGGGAGGGACAGTGCTCTATGTTGTTGGGGATAAATGAGAGTGGAGTGGTATGTAGAGATGGGGGAGAGTGAGGGGTATGTAAGGGAGAGGATGAGGGAGGAGGATTTATAATATCAATAATGTTTTATGAAGGAATACATCCGAGGCAGGGACAGATCAGGAGGAGGGAGGAAGACAGGAGGGAGGAGAGTGATGGAGGGAGAGACAGTGTACTGGTGGCTGCATGATGATGCATTATGGTGAGGATAGATGTTGAGAAGGATGAGAAACAGATGGGCGTTGACAAGAAAAATAATGAATGATGGTGTAATTTAGAGAGAAATTAAATTTGGGAAAATCGAGGAAGCATGTAATGAAGGTGGAAATTGGTTAAAAACTAAGGTAGAAAGAGATGGAGTAGGTATTGAGGGTAGTAAGTGTGAGAGGTGGCATACATGGTGTAATTATGGAAATAGTAGCAAGACAATGGCTAATATGGCTGAAAGAGAAAGTAGAGGGGCGTGGGAGGAATAGTTAAAAGAGTGACAGACGCGGTGTGGCTAGGGAGTAGTGGCGGTGGGAGGTGTGAGGAGGGGTAAAGGCAAGCACGAGGAGGAGGAACTAGTGGAAAGAGGAGGAGGAGAAAGGTATAGGTCAAAGCAGACTCAGCCACACCTCAAGGTTAGAGTCAGACCCTAACATCTTCCATCAGCCCATCATCTTCACCTCGTGTTTATCTCCATAATAATCTCACAATCACACCAGTTCCCTCCTCTCGTCTCTCCTTCACCCTGATTTTTACCAATCATCCACTCCCTCTCCTGCCCACCAAAAGAAGACGTGTCCTAAATCTGGATATGTGTGCAATACAATGGGACTTACATGTGTGTTGGTCAGAGTTCGTCTTTATGGGTGGCAAATCTACGTTCCATGTTGCTAACGGGCCATAGAGATGGGCAGGTAGGTGGGGGTGGTGTGAAAGGTAATTTGTAGTATGTTAGGTAGATGGATAAACAGAGAGAGAGCTAAAATAAATTCGTCATTTTAAAATAAGTTCACATTGAACTGCGCTATAACAAATTTTGTGACGAGAGGCACCGGTATATGTATAAGGACAGAACCAGACACTGTAAATAGTCGTGGCCAGAATTAGGCTAGGATGCAGACACATCTGGCAACATAGTAACGCTGTACATGGAACACTCAGCATGTAAACTTTGTGATGACCTTTAACACATACACTTTTCTTTTTGGAGATTAGCCAGGCTGGGTCATGAAACCCATCAAGTTAGAATAAAAATAATAAAAAATAATAAATAATAATAATAATAATATATAATAATAAATATATTGTGTGTGTGTTGTGTGTGTGTGTGTGTTTTTGTGTGTGTGTGTGTGTGTGTGTGTGTGTGTGTGTGTGTGTGTGTGTGTGTGTGTGTGTGTGGTGGAATAAAACAGTGAAAACAACAAAAATATATACTGTATATATGTTGTGTTTGTCAATAGTAGAGAAGCAATTGAGATCCTGCAATTGTGTGTTAAATGAGGCAGAAAGTCAGATCACCAACCTAAGACTTGGTCACAATTTTTGTGATGCCATGTGGCAGCACTGTCTACCATACAACATTGGAAGCTTCCAATATCTTCCAGGCAGTGAGTACCTCCTGTTTGGTAGCTGCCTAATCACTTTACCTACTACCTACTTGAACACTATATTATTGAATGTGTAACTGTCAAAGACTTCAGACTTGGCTGCTTGTATCATGAACTTTGAAATTGCTACATTAAATCAGGATGCTTGAGGACATTCTTGCTGTTTAATCCCAAATTTGCTAACCCACACTGATTAATCTTCAATATGAAGTCCATTGTATATGAACCACTGTCTTGCATGGCAGTGAACAGTGACATCACCCACATGACTCTGACCTATATGCTGTTAATGATATGATGTACAGGTATTTCTTCGTGTTTGAACCTCTGTCCTGCGTGGCAGTGAAGTGGTACCACCCTCAGTGTCAAGACAACTGAATTACTCAGAATAGGTTAACTGTGCTCCATTAAAGTTTGTGTCATAGGAGGGAAGATCAGCTAAAACTAATGGCCCATCACTTTTTTGGTAGATTTTAGTGTATATAAACAGAAAATAATTTCAGTTTCAATATTTTGCAACCTTTTGCTAGGTAAATTTTAGCGTGAAATTTATCGAAAATCTAACGTACAGCTGCATTAGTGCATTACAATTAAATAGTGAACATTGCTTTCTGACTTCATTCTTTAACAACCCAACTAACAATATTTTTTTCTGTTTCAGATTCTGATGCATTTATAAGTTGATAATATTTGCGATGGCTGCTTGTGTCAGGACGAGGAACCAAAAATCCAGCCATCTCAGTCACTATCTTGGGTCTGGGAGAGAGCTCCTGAAGTCGGAGTTGCCTACATTGAGAGATGCTTTGAGATACGGTGTTTTAATCAGGCAAATCAGTGAAAAGAACCAAAGAACTTACACAAACAAAGACATTGCCAGTGATATGACCAAAGCTGTCTTGGCACAGTACACTCTGGCTAACGCTCAGTTCAAGCCTCCAGTCATAACAAGTCAGAAGAAGATTAGTGAGAGACTGCTAGCCAGTTGGGAAAAGGCAGAGATATCTCTCTTGGGAGAGGAAAACTTGCAGTTAAGGACAGCTTTGCCAAGCAACTGGACCAGTTATTTGACATAATTACTTGCAAGTGCCCAATTGTTCTCTGTCCTGAGTTTGGATGCGATCGTGACTGTAAATCCGAGGCCCACATCTCCTGTATTTGCAAGCGTGAACTGAAGATTCCTGTGATCGAACTGGCATTTGTCAAAGCACAGAGAGAGAAGACTGGCAGTATAGGGGCTCTCATGATTTCTAGCCAAGATATTCCGGAGTCCAAGAGACAGGAGGCTGCCACAGAGAGACAGAAGAGGAGAAGAGTTGCCGAGGAAAAGAGACTTGAGAAGGCCCAGGGTGAGGTAAAAAAGGCCGATGATTGGAGTCAAGCTGATTCAGAGTTTAATGACTTCCCCATGGCTGATCCGAGTGCTGACCAGGAGAATGGTGACTTTGTCCCTAACCCAGAAAATAATGATCCCAAACCTTCCAGGCATAACATTCGAAATAGGAAAGATATCCCGAGCATAGCTCTGGCCAGCATGCGACACCACACTGGTCTCAGAGAAACTGCAGAGACAGCAACAGCTGCCTGGATTGACGGTGGTTTGATAACACCTGATGATGTTCACCTGGAGATAGATCATAACAAAGTAAGGAGAGCTCAGGGGCAACTTGTCAGTAACCTAGAAGAGGAGTTTGATAAGGGGATAAGAGAAAATGGAATCAATTGTTTGTTCTTTGATGGGAGAAGGGATAACACTAAAGTGTTCATGAAAGTTGGAGATTCTGACAAGTTGTTCCCTGCCATGGTGAAGGAGGGACACTACTCCTGCTGCAGTGAACCAGGAGGGAAGTATTTGTGGCATTTCACTCCAGAGAAAGATGACATCAGGAAACCAGTTGAGATAGTGGCAGATAACATTGTGAACTGGCTCAGAGAGAGGAACGTAGACCAGACCCTGCAGGCCATTGGAGGGGACAGCACCAACACGAACACAGGGTGGCAAGGGGGGGGTCATACAGTGGATAGAGCGGAAGATTGGGAGGAACCTGGTCTGGATTGTTTGTGACCTCCACACTAACGAGTTGCCACTCAGACATCTGATCCAGGAGCTGGCTGGCAAGACTCTTTCAAACAACAGATGGTCTGGTCCTCTTGGCAAGATGCTGGACTCTGCCACTGAGTTAGAAATAAATCCGAGCTTTGAAAAATCACAGTTGGCCCTCCACTCGTTGAGCTTGCACATACTGTCATTGGCAGAGAGCCTGAGTGCTGACCAATTACTATGGATTTTATGATTTACAGGTACCATCAAAACTGAGGTCATACTGATAGGCTTGCTTACCTGCAGATAGGTCCAGTCTCACATTCTAGGTGGCTCACAACGGCTCTCAGGTTCTGCAGAATTTGGATCGCTCATCATAAACTGAAAGGGAACCAGCTTCACAACCTGAGACTTATTGACCAATTCATCGTGAGTGTCTACTTGCCAAATTGGTTCAACACCAAGGTCAAGTCATCGTTCTCCGAAGGTCCGAGGCATGTTCTCTTCCAGCTTGAGCTCCTGAGGAGTCAGCCAAGGAAGGTTGTTCAGATTGTGGAGCAGACTGTGAGGAGATCTTCCTGGTATGCTCATCCCGAGGCAGTTATGCAGATGCTCTGCAGTAAGGATGAGGAGGAGAGAAGAGTGGCAGTCAAAAAGATCTTGGATATGAGACTTATGAGAGGATCTGGGCATGACGAATCAGTTGGTGACGATTCCTTCAGGGTCAGGAAGACTCCTGAAGTCAATCTAGGTGCCAAGACCCTCACTGATCTCATAGATCTGGATAACATCCAGGCTGGCAGTGAGCCCCCTCTTACCTGCAGCCTCACCAATGTTCAAGTCAGAGCTTTCCTGGACAACCCCATGCATGTCCCTGCCTGGCCCTCGCACACCCAGAGTATAGAGCGTTGTGTACAGCAAGTGAGTGAGGCCAGCAGTCACGTGTACAGCCAGGAGAGGAGGGAAGGCTACATCCGAGCTCAGGTGGTCAGCAAGGGAGGTGATGAGTAGAAACAGAAGCAAGAAAGACATGTTCTCTATGGTGTGCAGCAACACCGGGTCGTAGTAGTAAAACCGGTTTTTGTATTTGATGATTTTGTTTTCTAAAGGAATATTAAATTTAATAAATGTGTCAAGATCATTCGTTTCACTATTCTGGATCATTTTCATCCTAATAAATTAACCTGATACATTTACTTTACTTTAAATAAGCTATTTAATGGTGTTGGTAAAAGGGTGGGAATACTGAATTTTCATAAGATTTCAAGTTAAAATTTACCTAGCAAAAAATGAACACTTTTCAAATCTGAAGATATCACATGATTCTGCACATAGAACTACATCATTAATACCATGGGCCGATTTTTCAAACTCAAAAAAAAAATTCGCCTCCGTATGACACACCCTAATATTGCACAGGCCAACCGGCCTATTGCAGACTCTTTATGTTCTTATGTTCTTATACAACTGAGGGAGTAGAGAGTCACCCCTCACACAGCTGTGGGAGAAGAGAGTCGACCCCTCACACACAGCTGAGGGAGGAGAGAACCGCCCCCTCTCACGTGGCTGAGGGAGGAGAGAACCGCCCCCTCACACACGGCTAAGGGAGGAAAGAACCGCCCCCTCACACACGCCTGGGGGAGGAGTGAACCGCGCCTTCACACACGGCTGAAGGAGGAAAGAACCGCCCCCTCACACACGCCTGAGGGAGGAGAGAACCGCCCCCTCACACACAGCTTTCTCAGACCAACTGAGAAAGATGAGAAAATGATAGACAGTAATATAAAAAAATGTCAAGTGAATCCTGAGGCTTTGCGGAGCGTGTCAGCCCTGGTGTACCGAAGGTCACTCTATTATTATGTAAACAATGGTATTTGTTTAATATAACCTTAAGATCGTTGTTACTGTAACTGTATTACTGCTGCTGTAAAATAACAAAAATAAATTACATTAAACAAACTATGTATCCTGATAACATATACTACATTATACTGAATATAGTCCCTGTGCCTTAATCATTTTGAAATCTCTGTAATTATAACTGTAACTGTACCTGGGATTTTACTGTCGTTTAATGGATTAATAAAATTAAATGAGGTGTGATAAAAAAGCGCTGTTTTTTTTCTCGAGATTATTAAACCATGAAAGTTTAGCAGCAATAATCATAAGCTGTCAATGTAGGACGTAAGCCCAACCATTGAAAATAATGGCTGAATATCCGCCAAGATAATAACTGAACGTCAATCATAATATTAACTGAGTATCAACCAGAAGTCACCGTGACTCTTTTTTCAATAATCGGTGTGGCTACTTAAAAAAAAATACCCAAGGAAAAGAAGTAAACAGAAGCATAGAATGGAGTTGAAAAAGGGGGAACTATTACTCCCTCTTGGCGCAGTATTGTGTGTTGGGTCTGGCTGTGTAGTACCTGACAGGCTCGGGTTCCCAGGCCCGAGACCACTGTTAGGTTAGGTTAGATAAGGTTGCGTTACGTTACGTTAGTGTTAGGTTAGGTTAGGTTAGGTTAGGTTAGGTTAGGTGAGGTTACGTTAGATTAAATTTGTGCTAGGTTAGGGTAAGTTACGTTACGTTACGTTACGTTACGTTAGATTAAGTTAGTGTTAGGTTAGGTTAGGTTTGGTTAGGTTAGGTTAGGTTAGGATTAGTGTTATGTTATATTAGTATCATGTCAATTTAAGCATCTTTACTCAAATGTAATATTTTCCCCTTTATATAATTTGTGTTTTAGGAAAAAAATTCTCGTCTCAGGAAGGGAGATTCGACAGTGTATCTGACACAGTGACTTAACTATTTAGAGTTCAGAACAAGAGACACTAGTTTAATAATAATACAATAGTGGAACTGCTGAAAATTTTTATTAGACGACTGCATATAATTAATGTCCTTCCCTCCCCCACTCTAGTGCCGCACGAGACGAGTGTCTCTAAGTACAGTATATTATCGGTTGGTTTGCTATTTTTATTTCTTGCGTTTCCATGCAATATCTCAGGCATTCTTTGAGCTAGGAAGCTAAATTTACTCATTAGTGACAAGATACTGTGGCATGGTTTGAAAAATGGCAGATGAAATTTAATGTGGACAAATGCAAAGTACTTAATCTGGGAGATGTAAACAGAAAAACCAGATATCAGATGAACAAGTTGAAATAAAGAAATTCGACTGTGAGAAAGACTTAGGAGTAGTGATAACTAGAAATCTTAAACCAAGAAAACAATATGCATTTGCTCGAAACAAGGCTAACAAAGTACTTGGATTCATTCAAAGGAGTGTTAGTTACAAGACTAGCGAGGTCATCCTAAAACTATATCTTGCACTTGTGAGACCTCACTTGTGTTATGCGGTTCAGTTCTGGTCACCGTACTACAGAATGGATATAGAAACCCTAGGAAGAATTCAGAGGAGAATGACAAGACTTTTGAGTACAGAGACAGGTTAAAGCATCTTAATTTGCACTCATTCGAGAGATGTAGATTGAGGGGCGATATGATCGAGGCGTACAAACGGAAGTCAGGGTCAAACAAAGGTGATATAACAAAGGTACTCAGACTATCCAACAAAAAGAGTAACTCGTAGCAATGGCTTTAAATGATTCAAATTTTGATTTAAGCGTGAGATAGGTCAACATTGGTTTGAAAATATAGTGGATGAGTGGAACAAGTTACCAAACTTCATCATTAACTCGAATACGCTGGATAGCTTCAAACATAGGTTGGATGGATATATGAATGTGTGATTTTTTTTTATTTTGCCGCTTACAGCGGCTAGTTTATTGTGCACCCCATACTCATCCTGTGAGTGGCAGCGCAAAAGGATTACAGAGTAGAGTTTACAAAGGGTAAGAATAATTAACCCCTGTGGTCAGGATATTATGACATTGAATGTTACACAGGATTTCAAATAAATTCTTTGTTTAGTTCTATATATAAAGGGTAACTTAGTCGCAACTGCGTGAGTACAGCACACGAAGGTCATATGCCTGGCCGCACACTTTATTATTCACATTTGCGTGAGAGGTATTCAAGCACATTGTGTGTTTGGTTCTATACATGGGAACTGATTTAGCTACTAAGTGCAAAAAAGTGGATAAAATCTTAATATGTAGGCTATCTTGCCATTAGAGATGAAGTGTTGTGCCATTTCACACACAGTGTACTTGGACCTGTCTCTAAAAGGTTCTATCTTTACACAGTCGAGGACGTAGTGTTCAAGTGTGTGGCCATGTGTTTGACTACACACTTTACATTTAGTCTTATTCACATCTGCTTGAGGGATATACTGCTAGAGGTATTTATACTTTAACCTTAGTCTCGCGGTTACAACAACTTGTAATCTAGTGATCTTGTTACTTGCTTCATATACATGTTTCATTTGATACATATCATGGTAAACTATGGATCGACTAGTGCCTGTTTGCACTTGTCTGCTTGCATCAAATTCATCAATAAGTTCCTTCCTAATTACAGTTTTAAGGTTTTTTTTTGACAGACCCAGATTGTATTCAACAGTGCCTTTGTTAGACACGAGTTTGGTGAGGGCATCAACTCTGTCATGTTCTTTGAGGCCTATGTGAGAGGGGATCTACAACAATTTGATCTTAGCACCCTGGTCAACAAGGTACGCATATTTGTGTCTGGCTTCAGAGACAAGCGCGTGACAACTTGAGTTGAGGGTGTCAAGGGCAAGTAGTGAGGACAGAGAATCAGTGATGATGAGACTATCAGTGACAGTGGTTAGATTGAGTCACAACGATAGCACTTCCTGCCCTCCCACAGGCGGTGTTAAGAGATCCATCAGTGTAGGTGGTCTTTGTGATATCATCATCAGTCTGTAGGGTGTGTATGTGTTAAAGAGCTCTCACTTTGGCAGTGTGTTGGAGATAAACACTTTGTATAATTAATTCTTAGGCGGATATATCGGTATTGTGATATCGAAGGGAACTGTCTGCCAGGGAGGCAGGAAGTGCTGTTGTGTCTCAACTTTCTACAGATGGTCTATCTCAAACATCTTCATATGTGTCGCTGCAGTTTGGATCCATTTAGATATATGAGCTTTTTTAGTTTAACAAATTTATTGACAAAGCTTGGAGTACAGTTTGCCTATTCTGAGTAATTCAGTCAGGTCTTGACAATGAGGGTGGTATCATTTCTCACTGCCACGCAGGACAGAGGTTCATACACAAAGAAATACATCATATTTATTAACAGTATATATAGGTCAGATTCATGTGGGTGATGTCAGTGTTCATTGCCATGCAGGACAGAGGTTCGTACACAAAGAAATACATCATATTCATTAGTAGTATTTACAGTATAGGTCAGAGTCATGTGGGTGATGTCACTGTTCACTGCCATGCAGGACAGTGGTTCATATACATTGGACGTCATATTCTAATTGAAGACTAATCAGTGTGGACTAGCAAATTTGGGATAAACAGTAAGAATGTCCCCAAGCACCCCCTATTCAATGTAGTAATTACAATGTTCATCATACAATAAGCCAGGTGGACTGAAGTCTTTGACTGTGTCACATTCAATAATATAGTGTTCAAGTGTATGCTTTAAAGGTTTATCACAAAGTTTACATGCTGATTGTTCCGGTATGGGTACAGCGTTACTAGCTTATCAGATGTGTCTGTATCCTAGCCGAATTCTGGCCATACCGGTACCTTTTGTCACAATTTTGTTCATATTTACTAATGCTACAACTGCCAGGTCTCTCTTCATTTCTCAGTTCTTCTAGGTCAGAGCTCATGATTCTGACTTGAATGTTCTTAATTACAGCATTGGACAGGCCAAGGTCACGGTCAACATTTTCTTTCTTACAGGCCTCATTAGCCAGTCTATCAGCACGATCATGATACCTAATTCCAACATGGGACGGAATCCACACAAATTCGATACGAGAGTTGTTCTCATTGACAGTTATTACATTTCTTTTAATATCACATACAACTTTAGACATAGAGCCTGACGGGCTGTTCATTGATTTCAAAGCACGTTGAGAGTCACAAAATATCACCCCACCTCCATTTTCTTTAAGGTAGTCTGTAGCTAAGTAGATTCCAGTTAGTTCAGTTTGTGTTGTGCTGGCCCAGTTGTTTAGCCTTTGCTTGTTTGACACTATCATCTCTTTTTCTTTATATATTATAATTGCACAGCCTGTTCTACCTGTGTTTGTCTGCACAAAACCATCAGTAAAAGTATAACATTCACTTGATTTAATACTCTCTATGTGTCTGTTAATAGTTTCTAGTGTGACACATGTCATCACAACGGTGTTTAACATTTGCTTACTACCAATAGGAGTGTAATTAATAGGAACTGATATATCCAGCCAAGGAGGAATGGCATTAATAGGTTCGTCTGGGGTGATTGGGACATTCAGTTTCAAGAGATCTGCAACACTTTTATGAAGCCACGCCCCAAAGAGAGTCTTCTGTGGAAGGTTAGCGAGATGGTTGGGATTACTTAGACAGAACATCAACTCAGTTTGAGCTGTACTTTGGGGGCCATTGTTCTTCACAACTTTAACACAAAACATGGTATTAAGTAAAGCTATCCTCTCAGATAGGGGTGGGCAGCCCGAGCTCTTTCTTCATGTTTACAATTCTGGTTGATTTTGGGCATCCTAGAATGATGCGCATTGCTTCATTTTGCACTACCTCAAGTTTGTTGAGTTGTTTAGTTGGAATAGTCACAAGATGGAGAGCAGATAGCCAACTACAGAACGAATGAAGTGAAGATAGAAAGTACGAGCATAGGTGTGAGCGATAGGGGTTGGGTGTTACCGGGACTGTTCTTATGGTTTTGTTTCAGGTTTGATTCATGACTAGCTTACGACATGGCATAGTGGCTGTGCACCTTTACTTTTCTCTTAATTAAAACTTACATAAGACGTCTCTATATACTATGTTACATACAGAGAAAGATCAGTGATATTTGAAGACCTGCACGGTCTATCTGTCTGTCACTTTTATATATCAAACATAGGCATATTATTTTTTTCTCCATCTCTCTCTCTCTCTCTCTGCCTCACTAACTTCCAAACTCTAATTCTCTCTCATTCAGTTTCCAATTATCTCTTTCTCTCTCTTCGCCCACTCACAAACTCTCTCTCTCTCTCTCTCCCTCACACACAC
This sequence comes from Homarus americanus, assembly GCF_018991925.1. Taxonomy (NCBI): domain Eukaryota; kingdom Metazoa; phylum Arthropoda; class Malacostraca; order Decapoda; family Nephropidae; genus Homarus; species Homarus americanus. The sequence continues at coordinate 7,360,343 of NW_024714177.1, forward strand.
ACAATAGCTTTTAATCTCTCTCTCTCTCTCTCTCTCCCTGTCTTGTCGAGTCTTGACCACACCTTGACCCAGGAAAGAAGATCCATCCGTATTGGGTGACACGACAGGATCTCAAAGGTTCAATCATTAATTACTTTTCTCTAAACTGGGGATGTTAGAACTCAGTTAACTTATGCTACGACTCTGAGATGAATTCTCAAAGATTCGTGCGCTAAAATTCACCTTTAACTAATGATGTGAAAACTTATTATAAACTGGTTCACCTAAGCTATGAAATAATGATGATTTCTCAAAGGATCGTTTTAATAAAATGAACCCTTAGGCAATGTTGCGGGATATCATTTATTGGTTCATTTTAACTTAGGTTTAATTGGGGTTAAAATGGCACTAAAACTGTACTGTGACTAAATAAGATTTCCCTTATCCCAACTCGTAAAGAATATTTAATACACGTAACATAGAGATATACACTGTGAGATCAAGAAAGTGAGAGAGAGTCCAATCTCCTACTCCCCACTCACACGACTCCGCCTCACCTACATTCTCTCAGTCCTCCCTCATCTACATCCCCTCTCAGCCCTCCCTCACCTGCATCCCCTCCCAGCCCCCCCCCCTTCGACCCTCTTCTTCCGCCCTTCTGGTCACTTGATCATAACCTTTCCGGACTTGGTCATCTGAGTGGCTTCTGATGACCACTGATGGTCACCCGGAGATCCACTATTGACCCGTTATGACCTCAGCACACGACTCCTCGATGCTGGTCTAAGAAGAAGAAGAAGAAGAAGAAGAAGAAGAAACAATCAAGGGCAGTCGAAAGAGATGAATAAGGAGAAAAGAATGGGGAGTAATAGTAGTACTACTAGTGTAATAGTAGTAGTAGTACTACTACTAAGTTTGGCGATGCTGCAAGTGATCTCTGCACTGCCACCAGCGCCCTTGCAAGAAAGCTAGCAACCTCATGCTGCCATTACCTACAAGCTCTGACGGCCTGCCGCCTCATTCCCCTGAATAAGAACCCGGGGTGTAGGCCTAAAGGGGTGGGGGAAGTGCTGAGACGGATCATTGGAAAATGCATAATGATGATGCCAGGGCAGCTGTAGGGAACTTGCAAGTATTTGCTGGCCACCAGACTGGGGGTAAAGCTGCCATTCACGCCATACGAAATATATTTGAGCGGCGTGATTCTGAGGCTGTACTCCTGGTTGACGCTTCCAACGCATTCAACATAATAAACTGCAAGGCTACACAACACAACATCAAGATAAAGTGTCAAAGCCTTGCAATTTATGTTGAAAACACCTATAGGAACCCTAAGAGGAGATACCACCCTACAGTCAACTGAGGGAGCAACGCAAGGGGATCCAGTCACCATGGCAATGTACACAATAGGTTTATCCGTGCTCCGACACACAATAAACTATGAAAAAATCGAGGTCAAGCATGTGGCTTATCCCGATGACCTTACATGATCAAGAAAGTGGAGAATATCAAAAGGTAGTGGGATCTGGAAACATCACGTGGTCCACAAAATAAATCGGGTACCACCCAAATGCTAGCAAGTCCTTCCTCATTGTGAAGCCATAGAGGTGTTCGGCGGAAGTGAGGTCAAAATAACAAAGGACGGCCAAAGGCTTCTAGGTGCGCTAATAGGCATGAACGATTTCAAGACCGTGTATGTAACGGGAAAGGTAAATGATTGGGTGAAAGAAATTGAAGCTCTGTCGGATATTGCCAAAATTGAGCTACATGCAGCTTTTGCGACATTCACCCAAAGAGTCAAGCATCGCTGGAATTACCTAATGCGCACTATACCCGATATCGAACCCCTCCTCCACCTTTTGGAAGAAGGCATCAAGGTCGCTTTAATTCCAACACTAGTGAAAAACCCTTATTTAACCCCAACAGAAAAATCACTCCTTGCACTACCACCGAGATTAGGGGAAATGGGATTGACTATTCCAGAGGAGCTTGCTGTCATCGAACATCAGAACTCGGTCAACCTCACGGCAGCCCTCACTGAGCACTTAAAAGCCCCGAATGCAGCACCGAATTAAACAAGATTTGACGGCCCATTACGACAGAACAGCAGCACACCCAAAGTGATAAACTTCTACAACTGATGCTGGAATTGTCAGTGAACCTGAAAAATAAAAATAGCTTTCGCGCAGGAGGTGGGCGCCTCAAACTGGTTAACAACGTTACCGATAAGGGCAAAAGGTTTCAGCCTTAATAAACATGAATTCACAGATGCCATTGCTCTAAGGTATGATTGGCCAGTAGAAGGTTTGCCCTTCCAATGCGTGTGTGCCTTATCCTACGACATCGGCCACGCCATGGTGTGCAAGAAAGGGGGCTTCATATGCATGAGGGATCTCACAGCCAATATGTTGAAGGAAATCTGCCATGATGTCATGGTGGAACCGACCCTCCTTCCATTGGACGGTGAGAATTTCCAACGAAGCCCTTGTGGACGTCAGTGCTTGAAGATTCATGATACGGGGACAGCAAGCCTTCTTTGACATAAGGATTTTCAATCTCATGGCCGCATATCACCGTAACCTAGCTCTCGATGCTGCACACAGGAGGAACGAGAACGACAAGAATAGGGCATAGCGGAGGGAATTCAGAATGTGGATCAAGGCAGCTTCACTTCTCTGGTCTTCACAACCGCTGGCGGGATGGTACCACGAGCAAGATGCTTCTCTGCAAGACTGGCCGAGGTATTATCTGAACAGAAGCAGCAGCTCCGAAACCACTTTACAGCCTGGTTTAGATGTCGACTGTCCTTCTCTCTGCTTAGGTCTGCATTGCTTTGGCTCAGGGGAAAGAGATCTTCGGCCCCAAAGCCAACAACAGTCACAGATATTTACTATGAGGCAACAGTCACTGAATGATGCATAGTGTAGATCTGTGGCTTAACTAACTCAACACAGCTAGAGTAGCTACTTTTGCATTAGGATATTTAATATTAAGGTAATAAAATGGTGGCGAACGTGTGACTGTAAGGGGAGGTTGGAGGACACGAATTTTTTTGAATAGTAGTAGTAACTACGTTACCGATAAGGGCAAATGGTTTCAGCCTTAACAAACAAGAATTTACAGATGCCATTGCTCTAAGGTACGGTTGGCCAGTAGATGGTTTGCCCTCCCAATGCGTGTGTGGCTCTTCCTATGATGGCGATCACGCCATGGTCTGCAAGAAGGGGGGCTTCATATGCATGAGGCATGACGAGGTAAGGGATCTCACAGCAAATATGTTGAAGGAAATCTGCCGGGACGTCATGGTAGAACCGACCCTCCTTCCACTGGATGGCGAGATCTTCCAACACAGGACTTCAAACACATCTAACGAAGCCCGTGTGGACGTCAGTGCTCGAGGATTCTGGACGCGGGGACAGCGAGCTTTCTTCGACATCAGGATTTTTGATCCCATGGCCGCTTGTCACCGTGACCTAGCTCTCGATGCTGCACATAGGAGGAACGAGAACGACAAGAGAAGGGCATATGGGGAGAGAATTCAAAATGTTGATCAAGGCAGTTTCACTCCTCTAGTGTTCACAACCTCTGGTGGGATGGGCCCAAGTGCAAGATGTTTCTATGCCAGACTCGCGGAGTTGATCTCCGAACAGAAGCAGCAGCCCAGAAGTTATGTTACAGCCTGGATGAGATGTCGACTGTCCTTCTCTCTCCTTCGGTCGGCTTTGCTCTGCCTCAGGGGAACGAGAGCTTTTGCCCCTACTCCGACAACTGCTGCAGATATTGACTATGAGGCTACAGTAACTGAATGCCGCATAGATCTGCGGCTCAACTAATTTAACACAGAAAGGATAGCTTCTTATGTATTAGGATATTTAATATTAAGGTAAATAAATGGTGGCGAAGGTGTGGCTATTGGGGGAGGCTGGAGGCCACGTTAAAAAAAAAAAAGTAGCAGTAGTATAACACCACTAAACTAACAACACAAAAATGACATCAACAACAACAACAACAGCTGCATTAATCCTTTAGAGGGCAGGAGTTTCTCTCAGCTGAAGAAAATCGTCTGACGTTAAGCCAGAATAAAATTCCTAAGTGAGGGCTGCCCACCAACACTACGTGAACCACCGAATTAATTACAGCATCCCCCGCAGCAATAACAGCACCAGCGCCACTACATCAACCACAGTAACATCGACAACCACAACAACATGAAAGCCCGTATCAACAATAGTACAAACAACACCACCACTAGTATTATGGGGAGTAAATCCCAGATAAACGAAGGAAGAGGTGAGGAAGAGAAGCAGCAGAAGGAGAAGTAGGAGGAGAAGGAGATAATTCAACGTACAAGAGAAATAAGAAGACCATTGGATTCCAAGTTACAGAGAAATGAGGTGGTCTTCAACAGTGCTTCTACCTGGACTTATCTGGGAGTTGTATCTCAAACGTGCTGGGGATACTTCCTCAGATCCTGTTATTGGCTTGGATCTCCTCCTCCTGGATCCTGCGAATGGTTTTCTCATTTCATGCCAGGGAATAGGAAGGAGCAGTAACGTACCCAGAGCCGCGGTGAACTACTGGGAGCCTCACGGTGTCTGGAAATACAACACGGATTAACTTTGTAAAAATTTTCGAGTCCAGTTTGTGTATAGTTAGCATTATTTGTTATTGTTGTTTCTGTTATTAATATTTTTTCTGCTGTTTTTATAACTTTGTGTTTGTATTTTATGTCTGGATGTAATTCTGTATTATTTGTTACGTATTGAGTTCATACCGCCATAACGCAGACTCAGTTGGTCCGTCAAAAGAATTCCTCCTTAGAACTAGTTGGTAACCTTCTCACATTTCATCCTCATGAGACGCAAAGTTTATAAGTGTAAATGATGTTGAAACGACAGAAGGTCCAGGAGCATTTGGGAAAATTTTAAAGCAAGTTCCTTTATGTAATATATTTGACCATATGAACAATACAAACCTCTTGAATTATCGACTTAATTTATCAACCATAAGAAATTAATATAATTTATCTGTACCTACGAACAAATGTCAAGAACTGACTATTATATCAGAGAATACAGTTGTGAGTACTCTAAGGAGACTCCGCATTTCTGGTCGAGTGAATGTTAAAAGTATTATTATATTTTATAGGTTTTCTTGTACGATGAATTTTGTCTGCCTTAAAAGGCGATAAGAAGTCACAAGAATATTCTGATCTGGAGAATATAAAGCAAGTGCCTTGAGTATCATTACTTGTTTGGTTTCTCTTGTTTTAAATGTTTTCATTGTTGTCCATCTTATCTTACGAGATTATTATTCTTAATTTCCTTTATCTTTCCTTTCCGTTCTGTAAGAAGGTTTGACTGTCTTTTCTCCATTCCCTTTTTTTATTTCTTGGTTCCTTCATGAAACAAAGTAAAAAATATCCGTCTCTGCTGAACTGTCTCTTGTCGACCGTCGGTACACTTGGTTAATGTCCAGATACGGAATTTAGTCTCTTCATTTTTTTAGGGTCAAAAGTTCAAAGGTCTGGGTCACGGCTTCGAAAAATACACCATCTGGCTGGCGTTGAAACCATCTGTCAATGTTGTTTAGTTGTGTTGCGGGAAAATCTGACATGAGATGAAAGACAGTAATATACAAACTGAGATTTGGATTTATAATTGAGTAATATATTTCCCTATAGTAATAACACACTGCGACCTCATTTCAATTTAACCAACAGTAGAGCGTCTCTGCCCTATCAAATTATCTCCTTACCCCTTTCCCCTTACACTTTTCTTCCCCTTGCCCTTGCCCTTCCCCTTCCCCTTCCCTGCAAACCAATCCCAGTCATATTTTTAGTGAACTAAAGTCTTAAGGCTAACCGGGAATGACTAGGCTTCACCACTGACCCGTTGAGCCGTGATGGACAAGAAGTATGGCTTCTGGGTCTGTCTCACTTTACCAGGGAGAGAGCGAGAGCGAAGACAAAGGTAGTGAGACTGGGAGAGATTGGGAGGGTAAGTTAGAGTGACAGAGAGAGAAGAGAAGGGGGGGTGAAGGGAGCGATAAAGAGAGAAGTAGAGCAGTAAATAATGAAAGAGGCAGAGAAAGTAAAAAGCCAATACATACAGATAGGTTATACACACCCAAAAAAGGTCATGATAAGATAAAATGTTTGATCTTGACTACACCCCGATCACCGTCTTCAAAACTATAATATTTTTTTGTCCTTAGAGTCTTGTTCCTCTTGTCAGGTCTCCCTAAAACCAGCTCAGTAACTTTTGATATATTTTATCAATAGTCAAGATCTTTCACCTCTTGATATACTCTCACTAAAGTTCTAGGTGTTTTATATACCTAACTCATCATATAAAAGCAGTTCGATTCATTATTATCAATTTGCCCATTTCAGCTCCTGCAGTGTTGTGTTTTATATTGAACGTTGACCAAAAACTTCGGCTTTTGACCTGTTATGCAATATAGATAAATTTATTTATCATCATTATTCATCATCCAACTCACCCAAAAAGTTCCATGAGAATCGATAGGCAAGTTTCATTTTTTATTCACAAAAACAAACAAACAGACAGACCGAGAGAAGATGAAAAAGTAAATGGATACATAGAGAGGAAACAATATTACGACCACTTGTCCATGTGGGTGGAACCTTCATAATTTTAAAGAATGTGTGTGTGTGTGTGTGTGTGTGTGTGTGTGTGTGTGTGTGTGTGTGTGTGCACTGCATATACATCAGACTCACACAGGACTAACAATGTTAGTATACATTTAATTCACAAAATCAATAGATCCTAAATGAGGCTATTGAGTGGAGTGCTTGCAGACAGTGCTGGAAGGTACATACAGTCCACCCCCGTCACTCTGTCATCATTACGGTAGTCTGGTGACGCCTGCTCACTTGATGGCCTGAATGAAATTAAGTGAAGTTGAAGGAACAGAGACAAGAAGCCACTGTAAACATTAATGTTGAGTTCACGTACAGGCTGTCTCTTTTGGGGGGTAAATAAACTTTTTCCAGACACACACACATATATATATATATATATATATATATATATATATATATATATATATATATATATATATATATATATATATATATATATATATATATATATATATATATATACATATATATATATATATATACATGGAGATAAAACATGTAGATTCACATAGAGGATAAACATATATACACAGACAAACACACAGAAAACCAAAGAGATAACAAATATTGAAGTCACACACACACGCACACACATCTAGTTATTATATGTCTTATTTGTGTCACTTATGTTACTTGTATATTATTTGTAATTCGTAACCCATTCCCCAAATATGTAACTGTATATTTTCAGCCTTCTGGCTGCCAAGCTCTTTCAATAAACCGTTAATTATTATTATTATTATTATTATTACACACACACACACACACACACACACTCTCTCTCTCTCTCTCTCTCTCTCTCTCTCTACTTCTACTTTGCTGTCACTAGGAATCGACTAAGACGATCATCCAGCTACGATACAATGATATGAGTTATTAAGGATGTCACCTTCGTTGGTGAACTTTGAGGTGACTCGAGAGGCCGATACGGGATCGACAGGGCCGTCCATAGATGTTGCACGGGAGTGGCGGCGGCAGCGTCTTTCCGGCGCTGGCACTAATCTGCCCCGGTATGCAGTCGAGTTAACTCGAAAGTACTGACACCTTCTCATGTGGTACTCCTCTAAGCGTTACGGTGTGGAGTTATCGTCTCCCAGGTGAAGGGTTGATTTGCCACGTTTTCAGGTTTGTCGTAAGACTGCCCTTATACTTTTTTCTTTTGACCACCAGCATTACGTTTACCATTCGTTAAGTGACTGTAACGTAGCTGCTTTGGCAGTCTACTGTCGTCCAATGAGGTAAATGGCCAATCCAACGTAGTTGTTCATGGATAATGGTAGCCTCGATGCTCCTACAGGTTGATGTCAGCGAGAATATTGGCGTTTGTTCTCTTGTTTTCCCAGTGAACTCGAAGGATGCAACGTAGACTACGTTGGTGGAAGTTTCAAGTGCCTTGAGGTGTCTCCTGTATGTGATCAATATCGTGCTGCCATACAGCAGGGCGGGGAGGACCACTGCTCGATACACGTGCAACTTTGTAGATAATTTCAGCTCCCTACAGCTGAAGACGCGGGTACGGAGTGTGCCAAAGGCTTGGGATGCTTGGTTTGATGAAAATTACCCGGAAATCAACGTACTCGTCGATGATAACCACTCACACACACACACACACACACACACACCTAAGACTGTGAAGTTAACCCCAACCTATAGCAGAAATCCAGGTTGTGCTTGAAACCTAGACTGATATGATCCCAAACTGTAATGTTGATCCCAGACTGTAATATTGACCCCTGGATGAAATTTTGACCTCAGACTGTAATGCTGACCTTAGACTGTACTGTTGACCCTAGACTGTAATGTTAATCCTGTATGTATATTATGTATGCTGTATGTATATTATGTATGTATATTATGTATGTGCTCCATTTATATACACTATTTATTCAGCCTAGCTAGCAGCGTGTGGCAATGTATTTACCATGTCCCACATTCTTAATTAATGTGCCTGGCGACATATGGAAGCTGCTAATGTATCACTTACCACATGTCGCCCTAGAGGCTAGTTGACCCCCCCATACAGAGTAAAGAGCGCCACCTTCCTTGTGTACCTTCGTTTATCCAGAAAATAGAACCTACGAAAACTCTACAGGTGTTTGTGTTCGCTCCTGTAGATAGAACTTGATACCCAGAACACATGCACATCCCAGACTGTATTTTTGACCCCAGACTGTAATTCTGACCTCTGACTGCACTGTTGACTTTAGGCTGTAATGTTGACGCCAGATTGTAATATTGACCCCAGGCTGTAATGTTGACTCCAGACTGTAATGTTGACCTTGGACTGTACTGTTGACCCTCGACTGCAATGCTGACCCCAGACTGTAATATTGACCCCAGACTGTAATGTTGACCCAAAACTGTACTGTTGACCTCAGACTGTAATGTTGATAATGTTGATTCCAGACTGTAATTTTGACCCTAGACTGTAATGTTAACCCCAGATCGTATAATTGACCTCAGACTGATGAGCCTGACAGGCCATCCATCACCACTAATGGCCATGTCTGGTCTATACATCAACCAGTTTGTGCTGATTCACCGAGGCGCTGATTGGCTGACGACTGGTTGAGAGGATAATACTCGAGTAAGACACCCTTGTCTAAGTGCAGTTTGTCCACGCCACTCCTATGTCATGTCCACACCACGCCTATGTCATGTCCACACCACGCCCATGTCATGTCTACGCCACACCCATGCCATGTCCACGCCATCCTCATGTCATGTCCACGCCACGCTCATGTCATGTACACCCCACGCCTATGTCATGACCACGCCACGCCCATGTCATGTCCACGCCATCCTCATGTCATGTCCACGGCACGCCCATGTCATATTCACGCCACGCCCATGTCATGTCCAAGCCTAGACGCTCATGTCATGTCCACGCCACGGTCATATCATGTCCACACCACGCCCATGTCATGTCCACGCCACGCCATGTAATGTCCACGCCACGGTCATGTCATGTCCACGCCACGCCCATGTCATGTCCACGCCACGCCCATGCCATGTCCATGCCACGCCCATGAGATGTCCACGCCACGCCTCTGCAATGTCCATGGCATGCCCATGTCATTTCCACGCTACGCCCCTGCCATGTTTATGTCATTCCTACGATACATTCACGTCATGTTTACTTAAAGCCCACGCCAGGTCCACGTCAAGCCCATATAACAATCATATCATATTCTTGCTACTCCTACGCCATATTAGTTTCAGGCCCACTCTATGTTCACGTCATGTACACACCAGTCTTACATTAGTTCACGTCTTGTGTGTGTGTGTGTGTGTTCAGGAGCCCAACACCTGGTAGGTCTCGGCCTGCCTGGTAGTGTCATGATTGATGATGGTCAGTCAGTAACCCGCAGCTGCTATGATGGAGAGAGAGTTGAGAAGAGGAGAGAAAGAGAGGGCGGAGAAGACGAGAGAACGAGAAGTGAGGGAGAAGAGAAGACAGTGAGAAGTGAGGGAGAAGAGGAGAGAACGAGAAGTGAGGGAGAAGATGAGAGAAGGAAGAGAGGGAAATGGTGAAGGATGGGGAAAGAAGCGGGAAAGGCAGAGGAGTAAAGGGTGAGGAAAATGAGTGGAGACGAAAGGATGGGAAAGGAGACGGTGAAAAAAGGAAGATGAGAGAAAATGGGAAGGGAAAGGGAAGGTGTGAGAGGGGGAGAGAGGTGGAGGGTTGACAGTGGTGGGAGAAAGGGAAAGAGAAAGATGAAAAGAGGGCAGATAGGAGAAGAGGGAACGGGAAAGGAGAGAAAGAGAATGAGAAAGACAAAAGAATGGACAGGAGAGAATTAAGAATGCGAGGAGGAATGAAGAGGAGGAAGAGAAAGGGGAAAGTGGAAAGAGAGAGTAACGAAGGGAAGGAGAGCAAAGAAAGATGAGTGAGAGAAGAAAGTATAAAGGAAGAAAGAGAGAGAGTGTAAACTAATGAAAAAGAGGGAAAAAAGTTGAGAAGGAGAAAGGGGAGGAATAAACATTTGTAGAAGAGGAAAGGCAGCGTATGGAGAGAGAAAGAAATGTGTGCTTGTGTTGGTGGGTGGGTGGATGGGTTGGTATGTGGGTGCTGGGGGTGGGGGAACCCAAATGTTAGTGTAATCTGGTGTAAGTGAAGAACATCTGATCTAAACAACGAAGAGAGGACTCGATTCCCACACTCCCAGCCTCTTACACACACAACACACACACACACACACAGAGAGAGACACAGAGGAGTGTTAAGAAACAGTATATCACTCCATAACTTACACACAAACCTCAGAAGTAATGGTTAATCGAGATAGGTTTGAACCCTTTAAGGTCAAGGGTTTCTTTTATCTGAATGACATCACTTGACGTTAGCTCGAATAAAATACTCTATGGGACTGTTGTCATTCACATGCCACAATAGGGCAAACAATGTAATATATTCATGGAGTATGTAACACATGTTCTGGAACCATACATACTGCGACAAACACCGAACGCAAATGTAAAACGTCCTGATATTGTACAGTGTGAGACAGATACGAGAGAACAAGGGCAGGGGATAAGGGAACGGGTAGCCTCCAGTATCATAATGCAGACCTTCTAGTATAACGAGGAAAATAAGAGTGAAATGTATTCATTCTTGGCCACGTACTTGTCATGAAGATGTGATCAGTGGATCCCAGGTGGACAAACAGCTTGCTGCCATGGGGAGGCAGCACACGCAGCGCGCCATGAAAATTTCACCCATTCCATTGGCTTATCGTCTGGACTATATTGGCAACAGGAGGCTGCGGTTCCCCCTTCCCTAAAAAAAGAAGAGGTCAAGTTGCAAAAGTCAAGGTCACACGAAGTTCAAATTCATAGAGAGAGGTAAACGTCGAGCGAGGTATATTCTATATTTATCTCTGTGTCTCCTCATTAAGTTTTGAACAACAAAGGCACCATGTTAATAGTTTACCTACAAACACAGCACCCTAAGTCTTTGTGCTACGTGCCTGATATGTATTCAGCTGTAGGAAGGTACCTGATGGGAAATTATCTAGTGAAAGATTACGTTTACTCAGCGGGAATTGACTGTTGGCATTTCCCATGGAGAAATATTGTCAAGGAGAGGTTTAGTTTATGTAGATATCAAACGGCTGTTTTTTTCGTGTGCTTGTGAAAATCTGGCTATCGCATTAAATCAAGGTTAGGTTCCTTGGCCAATGTTTATTCTCGACAACTTGTTCAATAGAGTTAGTGGCCATAAAAGACGATATTTTTTTTCTATTGTGCCGTGTCCCGCCTCACAGGGCGGTGACTGTTTTCCAATCTTCGCCACATACGTTAATCAGGTGGTGTACATTTATCACCAATTTTTTCGATGAAAGGACAAAACCTACAGCTGGTAAATTTACACACGCCAACACTCAAACCTCAGACCATTACCGGCCAGCTTGCCGCATCAACTCTGTAGGCCTCCTGGCCTAAGGTTGAGACAGGAGAGGTATATCTTCTATTGTGGTAAACATGCTTGTTAGAAATTTTAATTTTAGTAGAAAAACGGCTGATCTATGACGGGGATACTAATACCTGCACACAGTAGGTAACAGGACAAGCCTCTGTGGGTTCAATGTTGTATTCTGAACACCATTATTAGGAGTGGCCAAACAGACTCGCTTGTTTGTATTCCTGACATCCATCCCTCAACCTTCCATTATCTTACCAGCAGTTCAGACTTCTGAATTTTCTGCACGCCCCTGCCACGCCCTCAATCCTCCCACAGTATGTCCTTAAGAAGCCCCGCCCACGTCATTCTCATTCTAGGAAGACGCCAACGTAGGGCAGCCTCATTCAATTATGTTAACGTTGAAAGTACACTCATGGGTCAGGCATGGAAGGAATACTAGGGATGAGGAGCTCATATTTGGTTTTATGTTGTCTGTCTTAGGAGGAGTGCAGGAACAATGGTTGTTTGGTTATTTGGTTACAGGCGGTTATGAAATCCTATAAATGGAGGAATCCTGATTTGGCTACATAAATTTCTGAAATAAAATATGTGGAGGGACTTTTTCTTTGCTTTGTATAATTGTGAATCAGTATGTTGGAGGAATATAGTGAAAATTATCTTTCCTTTTGATAAAGATCACTCTTATGGAGAACATATGGACCTGTTAGCCGATTGTGTTGTATTCAAGAGTCCTAAGGCAAGATACGTTAAGGCATTTGTAAGACAGGACACATGAAGATGTGAACTTCATAAGTTTGTTACACGTTGTTATGATACAATATGCATACCAGGATCTCAGGGGTTATTATTACCTTTTGTTTAATCAAAGTCATTTATGAAGCGATAAATTGGATCATCTGAGAAAATATTTTAGTTTTAAATTTGGCAGGACGACCTGTTAAAGGCATTTGATCCTCTTTTTGGACTGGATTAGTAAGCAAAAAGTTTTAACCCTCTTCTTGATGGATTACATGTTTAAAGGATTACACATTATCTCTGCTTATTTCTGTATTTAAGGGTTCCAATTCTTATTTTCTGGCCAAGATCATTTGTTAAAGGGGTCTTTCTAGCTAACTGGATAAACATTTATAATGTCGTGTACTACTGCAAATTAAGTAACAGCAGATGAAACGACATTTCAAATTTAGAAGACTGGGGGAAAAGGGCTGAAACAGATGGCTATTATATTCTGTCTTTATCTTGGTCAGTAATATGGAATAATCTTGACAACAAAAGACACTAATTAAAACCTAAAGAACTTTTATTTATATCTTTGTAACAATAGACACAAATTGTACGAATGAGTAGCCAGTTTTTATGAATCCGGGTTATATTGAAACGGTCCCCTGTTGTGTTTTGTGCTACAATAAGACAGAGATGCATAAGGTCTGTATGTTTACGAGTCTTTTGTGGTTGAGGTATAAAATGTGTGGAAGTGTCGTAGTTAGTGGGTGGACCACTATACTTCCTGCACATACCAACACGCTGACACACATACATGCATGGAAACATTTAAACATACAAAACTTAAATATTTTTTTGAGGAGTATATCACACACACACACACACACACACACACACACACACATCACACACATCCACACACACACACACACACACACACACATACACACATCCCACACACACACACACACACACACACACACACACACACACATCCATACACACACACACACACACACACACACACACACACACACACACACACACACCACACACACACACACACACACACACACACACACACACACACACACACACACACACACACACACACACACACACACACACACACACACACACACGCACACAACATGGCCACAGGCAGGTAACAGCAGGGGAGGACGTGCACCTAGTGTGTTGAGTTACGGTGACCACGACCCCACGACTGACTTACTATGTCACAGAGGAAGACTTAGTGTTGCAAGATCAACTGTTGATGTCTTGCAATGATGATCATCTGGAAAATGTATTCAGGTTTGATATGAATTATCACTGGTGTACATCTCTCTCTCTCTCTCTCTCTCTCTCTCTCTCTCTCTCTCTCTCTCTCTCTCTTTTCTTTCTCTTTCTTTTCTCTTTCATTTCTCTCTCAGTTTCCTTACTCCGCCTATTTCTCCTTAACGCCAACAATAGTCAGTTAAAATATCGAAATGGAGACATTTTGATCAATTTATGAAGTGAAGAATTAGCTGCCATCATGACTGATGCCCCGCGTTCGGATATTGTTGAGGAATTTCCAAATATTGTTATTATCGCGTTGTGTTGAAGTACACGAACCAAAGTTTACTAAACCATTAGGTTCGAGGTCAGGTCTTTAACAAGCAAAGGCATAAAATAAGGTAAATATCACAGTTCATTTAATAGTTTTTTCCCAGTTGTTTCTTTATGTTTAAGAACGTGTGCGTGCGTGCGTGCGTGCGTGCGTGCAAGCACGCATGTGCGTGGGTGCGATTGCGAGTGGGCGCGTGGGGGTGGGTGAGTGTGCGCATGAGCGTGCCTGCGTGTTCAAGTGCGCATGCGTGTGTGTGTGTGTGTGTGTGTGTGTGTGTGTGTGTGTAGAATGTCTTACAAAACTCTTCTGTAATAAATCTTCATCGTGGACGTGTTAGTGGGTGAACCACTATACTTCCTGCACATACCAACAGTTTTGTACTGACTAGCTATCACTAAGGTTTATAGAATTCATTTCCCTTAATCAGACTGGTTTAAACCAGAAGTCTTTTTGTGACGCATGTTGATTTAAACACTTCTATATTGTTTTACTAATCCATGGGATAATTATTGTTCCTTTATGAACGAACAGTCCACAGCTTTCAGATGCTGTTCTAATATTATACTTGTGTTGTTTTATTCTAAGTTGTAATGCTTTCCCAGTCTGATCTACATAATTTCCATTACAATTGCTCCATGGAATGCAGTAAACACTTCCATTTACATTCAAGGTTGGGCTATTCTTAATTAACATACTAGTAATAGTTGAGTCAAACTTAAAAAACACCATTAATCTTTAGTACTTGTCTAGTATGAGTATAATAGAGAGAATTTTTAGCCCTTTAAGACAACGATCAACAAACAATGAAGGGTAGCCAAGTTTTTGTGCAATGAACTGAATATGTTGCAATTCTTCTTCAATAAATTAAGAATCACAAATTCACAAACATCTCAAAAACATAGCAGAAAAAACTTACATTTTGGTAGACTCATGGTGACTCAACAAATATGTATGAAACTATCTACCTGTGTAGGCTTTTTGTACCTGATCTGATGTAATGTATATAAGCCTCTCTCAGTCCCTGTAAATTCAGTTGCCTCTGAAGATGTTTTGAATAAAGACGAAAGGTAAGGTGCTGCAGTGTTTCCCTTTTCCTGTGTGGTTTTACGGAGATTTATCTTGTCCACGTTTCCATTGTGGATCTTCATGATATATCGAACTCACACGTCTCTCCCACGCTGTGTCCTTAATCTGCCAACAACTTTCTCATCTTAGTACCATCTACAGTAACTACAAGAAGAGTTTGCTGACACCTAATAGTCTCAAAAACAAATTGAAGTTTTTGAAAGAATGCAGAAATTATTTTTTCCCCAAGTCTTGTCTTCCAAGAAGATTAAGAAATCTGGACAATGAAGCCTTCTCTGAGTTGGATAAAGTGTTGCGGGATTTCCTTATCAAGGATTCAAGTGATAAAGTAAAAAAAATACATTTAAACACAGTACCCAGAGTAAAGTGCTAATGAAAAACAGTGTTTGTGATGATAAGTGGCATTTTATTTGTGATTTTGTATATCAATTACTTAGCAAAAGAGCTAAAGTCCAAAAAATTGAGGTTAAATGTTAAATTATCTGCTTTGTTTGACGAGAGTTACTGGACTAAATTGAGTGATCCAAATTTGTTCATAAATTTTATCATATGACGAGCTACAGACATATGAGAAACTTGTGTTTGGTTTTGGTAGGAAGTTTTCTATTGCTAAAGGTATAACGAACTCGGAAAGAATAAGTCGATAGATGTTATAAATGAAGATATTTCCATTGCCAAAGGCTGTATACATAATGTTTTACGTAGGAAAATGGTTTTAAACATCCCCAAAATATTTTAAACAGTCTTGAAAAACTTGAAAAGTAATGCGAATATCCATATCACTAAGGCTGATAGTCCAATGCTATTGTAATTTTTGATAAAAACGATTATAATGATACGTTGAATTCCTTACTCAGTGATGAAAGCACTTATTGTGAGCTTAGAAAAGATCCCCTGGAAAATATTATTAAGTTATCTAACTCTAAAATGAAGGAGTTATTGAAAAAGAATCCAGTCCTATCGTGAGTTCTGTTGGTTCTGTTACGTACAAATTATGCAAGTGGTAGGTTAGGATGCTATCCCCTCTTACAGGTCAGATATCTAATTTGCATTTATACAACAGCAGTGATTTAATTAATATACTTAAGAAACACAATGAACCATGTGAGTTATTAAGTTGTTATGTCAATTTACTTTTCACTGGAGTACCAGTGAATTACCTACTTTCATTCCTTAAAGATAAATTGCATCTGTTAGATTTGATTACTGAATATGACATATTTCTCAAATTGATAGCGTTATGCATCACTGACAATGTTTTTAGAGTAAATGGAAGTTTTACAAACAAATATTTGGCATGAGCATGGGTAATTGTCTTTCTGCCCCTTTAGCCTGTATTTATATGGAGTTTTTTTGAGACTAGATTACTACCCAATATAGGGGACTGTATTCCTCCATGGTATAGATATGTAGATGATGTTCTTTGACTATGACTTAGAAACAGTGACCCACTGGAATTTTTGGACAAGCTTAATGATCTTGTCCCTAGTATTACCTTCAAAATTGAATGAGAAACAAATGGATCCCTTCTATTTCTTGATATGCTTATCATGAGAAATGGTCACAATTTTAAATCTAAGGTGCACAGAAAGCCTACACAGGTAGACAGTTGGATACGTTTTTTGTCTAGTCACCATAAGTCTACCAAAATGAAAGTTTTTTTCTACTAGGTTCTTGAGATGTTTATGAATTTTTGACTCTGAATTTATTGAAGAACTGCAACATATACAGCTTATTGCACAAAAACTTGACTACCCTTCATTGTTTATTGATCGTTGTCTTAAAGAGCTAAAAATTCTTTTTATTGTACTCATACTAGACAAATTCCTACATTTAAGAACATTTTGGCACTGTCTTATCGCAATGAATTTGTCCCGTTAGATCAGTCCCTTAAATTAATACATATTAATGTTGCTTTAGTGTGACTTAACTATTACTAATATATTAATTAGGAATAGCCCAACCTTGAATGTAAATGGAAGTGTTTACTGTATTCTATGTAGCAATTTTATTGGAAATTATGTAGGTCAGACTGGGAAAGCATTGCAACTTAGAAGAAACCAACACAAGTACAATATTAGAACAGCATCTGAAAGCAGTGCACTGTCCGTTCATATAAGGAACAATAATCATCCCATTGATTGGGAAAACAGTTTAGAAGTGTTTAAATCAACATGTGTCACAGAAAGACTTCTGGTTTTAGCAAGTCTGATTAAGGGAAATGAAGTCTATGAACCTTAGTGATGGTCAGTACAAAACTGATAATATGTTACATTAATTTATTTGTCAGTGGCCCAAGGTTAAAAATATTTTGAAAGCATCAATTGAGGTGGATGTAGGGTAGATGATAAGTTGGTCTCAAGTTTTTTCCCTAATTTGACCTTACTTGTTACGTATCTCATTTTTATAAGCTCTTCTTTCGTGTGCGGTGGAGGTGGTGTGTGGATTTGTGGATCCCATGTTATTGAGCAGACCTGATGTTATGAAGGCCACCCATTATATATAAGCCTCTCTCAGTCCCTGTAAATTCAGTTGCCTCTGAAGATGTCTTGAATAAAGACGACAGGTAAGGTGCTGCAGTGTTTCCCTTTACCTGTGTGGTTTTATCGAGATTTATCTTGTCCTCTGTTCTATTCTGTATCGACATGTTATGTAAATAAATAAATAAATAAATATATATATATATATATATATATATATATATATATATATATATATATATATATATATATATATATATATATATATATCACAACTAAAGCAATTACATAAACCTGTTGCACGGACTACCAGAGAGCAGACAATATATGGAGGGCGTGGCCGGTTTTACCCTAAGCAGATTGCACAAGCAACTGACCGCCTTCAAGATTTGATAACAGTCCTTCAGTAAAATTCGTTTTCCATATTATTTCATCATTGTTCACCTCTGTGGTCCTCGGCCGTCCTACACGAATACAAAAGAGAAGCGAACAATTCTGAATTTATAATGGACACAGAGGGAGGCATCCTTTAGAGCCGTGTATACAATGGTCTAATATTATGGTTTAGATGAGTAATTTGGTAATAAAAAATACAAGTGTATATACCCAGCGTACGTGTGTGTGTTTGTGTGAATATGTGTCTCTCTGCGTGCGTGAGTGCATGCATACGTGTAAGTGCACGTGTGTGTGCTCGTGCCAGGTGTCAAAATCTCAACATCTTCAGGAAATGTCTCTCTCTCTCTCTCATTATTTATTTATTTTATCACATTCTTCCCTTCTTCTCTTTTCATCCCCCTTCCCTCACTCTCTCTGTTTCACACATATTCATTATAATCGAAAATTCACACTGTTTTAACATTCTGGCGTTGGGTTTAACCTGGCCTTGATATGCAAATGAGACAAAACCTCAGAGTAATTAGAGATAGAGAGAGAGAGAAACGAATATAGAGAAATATAAAGAAAACGGAAAAAGAGAAAAAGAGTGAAAGACAGCAAATAAAAAAAAACGGTATACCTTTCTGGATGAAGCCATTATTTGTACGTCCAGCATCGTAAGACATATCACTAACAACACCCAGGTAAGCTCACCTAACATGGTAATTATCCTCGCATAAATCAGTGTTAATCGCATCCTCTACTAAACTGGCTTTCTGCTCATGTCTGAAAATTTCACCTTTGGGTCAGATATTTTGTCTAGAGCTCAAATGTATACCCATATATCTATCCAATTGACGTTTATATGTATTTTGTAGCAATTCACTCACTTCCCTCATATTTATTTACTGTTTTTCATTATTTTTCTCATGTTTTCTGTGTATAGTTCTATATCCTTTATAATTTGTCTATCTCATTTTTATTTAATCCGGTTATCTTTCTCTCTTCTTTCATAATATCTTCCTTCCCTCCATCATCTACCGATTAATCACACAAAGTGAGTTCTGTCTCCCGTGATTTTTAGTTGGTGATAGACCACTTGTTGACATCCAGTAATAACATTATGACGTCAACATTTCTCTCTCTCTCTCTCTCTCTCTCTCTCTCTCTCTCTCTCTCTCTGTTTTGTTTTGCTTTACATTTTATGTTCCTCTTTATCTTTCTCTCTACAGTGATGAAGATTTCTTTGTGAGCTTGGGAACAAAATAGATTAGTTTTCCTCGGGAGCCCAAAATACCAATATCAAATAATAGTAAAGTGACACACCCAGCACCAGATTCAAAGAGAGTGTTGAAAATGACATTTTATTCGATTGCAATTTTTGTAGGATTACTAATTATATGATACACATTGTTTTGTTATAAAACCTGTGCCTTCTCTACCCTACACAACTGTATCTGGACACAGATATGATTGATTAAATTATGCTAATTAGATTTATATAGGGTGATTGTTCGATTAATTACATTTAGGAATTAAGCTAGGGAGGCTATGGTTATATATGAAAATTGGTTTATGAAATGGTAAGTTATTAGTCTCTTTGATGTGACTGTACACTGGCTGTTTGAATTACATAAAGTAGATATGCGATGTTCATTTGAACTTATAACAAGTTGCACTACATTTATCAACTGAACACATGATATGACCATCATGTTATACAGTGGACTATTGAAGCTACACACACACACACACACACACACACACACACATACACGCCATCCCTCAGTGACCTCCACCACCAAGCACTGGAAGGGTTTGGCAGCCAACTAATGCACCACCCTCGTCATCGCCACCTCCTGCCACCGGCAGCCCCCCACACACCTCGCACAGTCCGCCACTACAACAAAATTCAGCCCATAAGAGCTGATTTATGTACTGTACAGCCCTGTAAATGTATTCAATGCATATTATATCATTATGTCTATATCAAATGTAAGTCTGTATATTTTCAGCCACCAGCTGCAACTCTATCAATAAACAGTTTATTATTAGTAGTAGTATTACACACACACACACACACACACACTCACAGAAGGAAGGATGGATAAAGAGTTTGGGTTAAGAGGACAAGAGTGATTTGACAGTAGAAAATAGTATATGTTGATGTGGTGAGGGATGAGTAGCGATTTGCTGAATACAGCTCCGAGTTATAATACGAACAGTGAATGATGTGCTAAGGTGTGTCGAGATGGGAGAAATGTCTTCCTCATGAGAGCAGAACTACAGTATGTAATGGATGTGCCCTTAATATGAACTTTGTTGTTCAGTATTTACAAAAGATGGAATTTTACGAAAGATTAAAACAAATGTATTAGTGACAGGTGTAAATTTGAATGTAAATGGGAGGTGGACCAGCCGCTGTTTACCAACAATCCTGTTTTAGTGGTTGATCCAGATAAACATTACAAATCTTGTTTGTTTTTTTAGTGAATGAGTTTCCTAAAGTATACACTAACAGATGGTTAATAGTAAATGTGATCAAAAGCTTAATTATGAAATCAATGTGAGAAGGAAGATAGTGACAACAAATTTACCTACAGCATTGGCTCTAATTAACAGGTATGTAATAAGAAAACTCTACGTAACGATACTGTTTCGTCCCGATTACAAGACAGGGATCTGGGGAAGTAAACCATCAATAATAAATTATTCCCAATATTTATAGTACATTTGTTGTGTTCCGTGCCTCTCCTGTAGATATCTTGGGAATTGATTATATTTTTAAGTTAAATAGTTTACTGTGTATTGTGGGTCAAGTAAAACACATTTGGCGGGGTAAAACACAATCAATTTATATATATCCTGAAAAAGTGGGCATCAATAATGGTATTAATATTCTAAAATATCTGTATCCTCGTTAGGAAGTTGCAGTGATGGTAAGGAACTTGCTGGTAGGTTTAGGGAGTCAGACAAAGCCGTGTGCTATTGTCAAAAATCATAAGATATCTAATCCAAAATTCTAATGAGATAACTTGTAGGTTATAATGACATAAGCAAGTTAATCACAAGGTAACTTTTACTGCTCTTATTCCATTCAGTGAAGAATCATCTTGTGGACAGTTACAGCAAATACAAAAACTTTTAACGTTATAAAGACAGAAGTAATCACGGTTTAAAATAAAAAATAATCCATACAATGAAAATTATGGTAGACAACAGGGTACTTAAAGAGATGAGAATAGTAGTGTATTTGTGGCGTACCATAAGTTCTGATGAACAATGTGAAAACAAAATCAAAACAAGAAATCCAGCAGAAAGTACTTACCTGTGTAATGTGTTCCCTCCTGCCACACCTGTCACCCTCATAACCATGGTCAGCCACATCCTTTAATTATATTCTTGTCTTCTCTGCTCCATACAGCTCTAATGGTCTAATGACTGTATTATATACTTTAAGTTTCGCTTTCCGAGGCCTGCAGCTCTCAGTATTATTTCCCGGTCTATTATATCCTCTATTTTCTTCATATACTCTCTATATTCATCGGGTCTTCGTGATGTCACCATATCTTTACGTCATTATCCTAAACAACTTTGTATCCCTTCCTTGCTCATTATTAGTTTTACTTCTCAAAAGTTCCATATCCATATTTATCCACGTTTAGTTGAATCCTATGTTAGTTGCTCTCTTTCAGGTCTTTCTGACCTCAGTTGCCGCATTCTTAGACCCAAACTGAGCTCCGCTCTATCCCTTTACTGGTTATAGTCACAATCATAGAAAAGACACGCACTACATATATATATATATATATATATATATATATATATATATATATATATATATATATATATATATATATATATATATATATATATATATATATATATATATATATATATATATATATATATATATATATAGTGTTTGTGTGTCCGCACGAGAATCTCGGAAACTACTTTACCGATCTGTAGTGATGATAGATGGTGTTATGTGTAGTGATGATGGATGATGTTGTATGTAGTGATGATGGATATTGTTATATGTAGTGATGATGGGTGGTGTTATATGTAGTGATGATGGATGGTGTTATATGTAGTGATGATGGATGGTGTTATATGTAGTGATGATGGATGATGTTATATGTAGTGATAATGGGTGGTGTTATATGTAGTGATGATTAGCCAATAAAATAATAACAGTTTAATGCTAAAAAAATATACTTTGCTGTACCGTTGTAGTGAAAAACATGGTGGAACTTACATACACCGTTAATGAACTATTGCTGGAAGAAGAAGTTTTGGGGGCTGAACAGCGAGACAATGTGGAGCCTCCCGGAGGGTGGCATCCTTCTGTTGCCTAGCAGATGAGCCGCCCGGAAGGCAGCGATTCTGCTAGGATATATATATATATATATATATATATATATATATATATATATATATATATATATATATATATATATATATATATATATATATATATGTAATATTCAGAAATTTCAGAGTAATTTCGAATGCCCCGCCATTGGCGATACTGAGCATTCAAGGTCGTCGGAGGGAAGAGAGCGCTCCCTGCACATAGCGAGAGGTTGTGGAACTAGGCCTATATGATATTAAATGTAATTTGCCGAATTAATAATGATGCGATTCATGAAGTTAAGGGATTATTATTTAATTTGAAATTATTATAGATCGTTTATCAGTCTGAATAATGTTACGGGTGTCCAAAGGAGTTATTAGTTAGGCGGAAGATATGTCACGTAGGCCTAAGCTAACGCCTTGAGAGGACACGAGGCGGGCTCTCTCTCAGTCACGGGGAGCATTCAGACAAACAAGACGCCCCTGCGCGTCCGTCACAGAAATAGTCACGTGGCCTAGTCACCTGTGTTGCACTATTGCAGTATAACAAGTAAGTCTCATTCGATCTCAGACAGGTTTAGATAGGGCAGTGATAAAGTAAACTAGAGCTAACAGTGAGTTCATTTCAGGGTTTCCGTCAGAACCCACTTGACCGGAGTTGACCGGAGTTTGACTGCGAGAGATTGACTGCCGTTTGAGACTGCCGTTGATGATTGAGGGTGGCGATTGTCGCCATTGGACCGATCAGTGTAGGCCTGTCACTGTTTAGCGGGGTATCAAAGGATCTCTTGAGGGAATCTAGCCGTCTGGGTGCCCAGCTGACGACGGGACGATCGTTGGGGCATCAGCTCTCCTCTACCTCGGCTCACAACCCCACATGTCTCGAGCAGCTTAGTGAAACCCTCTTGCTAACGGGAAGCTAAAGCTTCTCTCAACTGTACAAGGTCTGATTGGCTCACTCCCTTCCGCTTTATGGATGTACTGGGGGTAAAGTGAGGCCAGCTGAGTGATACAGGGTCGCACACTGAGACCATGAGTCTAGGGGATACCTAGAGGAACATTTTATCTCCCTTATTACGGGTGTATGTTGAGTTGGGTGGAGCATGGTTCACGAGTATTGGTGGACCCAGTAACAAACCAATAATAGTGACAATATATTTGGGTGTAGTTGACACCATTTCTCAGTTACTGATATTATCGTGACGTGTGTAGTTTAATATTTCTTAAACAATTTTGATAGTATTGTTTTTGAATGTTTGTGTCACTAAGTGGAACCAGAGTGATACTGTGATTTGATTCTTTTAATGCATTTAATTTTTCTATATAATTCTGATCTCAGGTATAACCTTTGTTCCCCAGAGTAGTGTTTAAGTTAGGTTAGGAAGTGTGCATCTGTTGGGGTGATGTAATTTTGTTGAGTGCCTTTAAGGCCTATTCATTGTAGAGTATTTAATTTCTTATTTTTTATTACCATTTCCTCAGTGACTGATACTATTTTGTTGAAAGCCCTTAAGGCCTATTCATTGTAGAGTATTTAATTTCTTATTTTTTAATACCATTTCCTCAGTGACTGATATTATTTTGTTGAAAGCCCTTAAGGCCTATTCATTGTAGAGTATTTAATTTCTTATTTTTTAATACCATTTCCTCAGTGACTGATATTATTTTGTTGAAAGCCCTTAAGGCCTATCCATTGTAGAATATTTAATTTCTTATTTTTTAATACCATTTCCTCAGTGACTGATATTATTTTGTTGAAAGCCCTTAAGGCCTATTCATTGTAGAGTATTTAATTTCTTATTTTTTAATACCATTTCCTCAGTGACTGATATTATTTTGTTGAAAGCCCTTAAGGCCTATTCATTGTAGAGTATTTAATTTCTTATTTTTATACCACTTCCGCAGTGGTGGATATTATTCTGTGATAGCCCTTAAGGCCTGTTTCATGTGTGCAAGCAACATTTCTTAATACTTCAAATTTATTGTTGCCTGAGTTTCTAATAATTTCTATATCATGTATAACTTTTATTCCCCATAGTAGTGTTTTAAGTTCAAGTTAAGAGGTGCGCATATTGGTGTACCATTATTTGATTGTGTTTGTAGTGTTGGAGGGAATATAAGTGTCTAAATTTTACAGTGTGTCTCATTCATCCCAGTCACAGACGCTATCCTTCCACGGGTCACGGACAATTCATTTTGTTTAGTAAATTTAAGTGTTCTTGTGCTGGTTCGGGATTTTTCTCAAAGGGGCGCTTCCACTGCCATTACCATCTATTAATCTTTAATAAACCCCAAGTCAAGTGAGAGAATAAAGTCCAGTTAAATTCCGACCAGTTACATATATAGGCCTATATATATATATAACACTCACAAGTGCGTGTTCCCATTGCTTGGCTTGAGTTTAACTTATTACTAAACATTGTTCTCTTAGTTAATTTAGCTTTGCTTGGTCGTTCATGATGACAGTGAAGAGTCAGGTTGCATGAGACAGAGGGAGAGAGGGAGGCAGGGAGTGTCTTTAAGCTGAGGTGAATACCACCCCAAGGAGGTTAACAGGGCAAGTTTTTTCTCGTCGACTAATTCGTCAGTTTTGTTCTTGTTTTCTTGTTCTTCTTGTTCTTAGTCTTTTATTTGTTCTTGTTTTTGCTCTTGTTGTTGTGTTGTTCTTGTCGTTGTTCATATTTTTTCTTGTTCCTGTTGTTCTTCTTCTTGTTCTACTTATTCCACAGTTCTTCTCTCCTTCTGCCTGTTCTCTTTTCCCTCTTAATCTTAATTGTTGTTGTTTTTATTCTGGGGCTTCAATTCATTATTCTAATCATGGTGATACGCCAGGTAGTGCGGGCGTACACTGGGCTGTGCCTCATCACTACACCCAGGAGGTCCTGAGTCATCCGACAACACCCACATCAGCCTCGAGTTCTCACGGATTCGTACGTCAGTATATTTTCTCGTAAGAGAAAATCAACTGGAGATGTAGGAAGGGGTCGACTGGCTCACTTAAGCTTCGGCATAAAGATTTGAATGTTAGGTTGTGTTGTTGTCACTGAAGATGCGAGAAAGTGTGTGATAGTTTTTTTGTGAGCTACGGCACAGGGGTGGATTTTCAAGGCTCCAGATGTAAAATTTTGTTCTCTTAACAAAAGATGAGAAAACTCGACTGAATATTAGGCATCCCGTAACAAAGTTAATTCTTCACCTGTCAACTCCTACTAATACAAACACTTATCAAATCATATTCCAAATCGTTCTCAAGTCGAAATTTGCGGACCGTAAACGCCGTACAAATCTTTATAATATCGTGTGTTGTGTTTACTAAATGAGCTGCGGAGTGTGAGTAAAGCAACAAAGCCAGTGAATGTATCCCGAGAAGACATTTACGGAGTCTCTCGATAATTTTATAATGAAAACAAAAAACAAAACAAAGTATAAGCAATAAAAATTTTCTTGACACTAGAGGATGAGCTTTTGTCATCAGTGGAGCAGGAATAGTGATCGATCAGGCACGGGTTACCGCCACTGACATCAGATTTGAGGAAGGAGGGAAGGCAATTAATGAAATAGAATGGAGAGCGAGAGAACATTCATGGTTCAAATCGAGCAGAACATGACTAAAAAAAACAGCACCAATAGCAAGATACAGCTAACAACCTCAAAGTAATTCAATAACAAAATATAACCAAAAATCGCATAGAATGAATAGCCAATTAAAGCACTGACAACACAAAACATAAACTTTTTCAATTAAAAAAAATGATACGACCACATGCTTGTGAAACAAACTAGCAGGTTGGGCCCTACACCACTTTCTTGCAAAATACTTTTCCTATTGTAAGCAAAAGCTTCAATAAAAAGGAGAGTAACCAACAGACACTCTCCATAGCCTCTCCAGCCCCTTCCTGCTGCTTTTCCTTCCACCTTTATTTAAGCAAAAGATACGATGCTCAGCCAGCTTCTTGAAATACTGGCTACTGCAATGACAACACATGAACGAGAAAAAGCCAAAAGCCTGAGAGCTGCAACTTAAATTACTAGTACAAAAGATTAGCAAAGTATTTTAAAATACAGAATATGTGATTGAGCCCGGATCCTTTTACTCTCCAACTTTCCATCAAGCTTCCCCCTCTTTACCATCTCCTACCCCCCTACACCCCCACGCCCCCAAAAAAAATACATCCAAATTACTTCCAACCCAAACCCCCCAACCCTCCCACACAGCAACAAGCAATAGCCCTTCATCCTTATCTACTACTACTAGTTTGTTGTCACTCGGAATCGAGTATGACGATCATCCAGCTATGACACAATGATATGAGTTATTAAGTGATGTCACCTACGTAGATGAGTTCTGAGGTGACTAAAGAGGCCGATACGGGATTTGCCAGTGTCTTTCACAGATGTTGCACATGTGAAGGGCTACATCTAGTACCGGAGGGGTGGCCGCAGCGTCTTTCCGGCATTGGCGATTGTCTGCCTCTGTATCCAGTTGGGTTAACTCGAAAATATTGACACTTTCTTGTGTGGTACTCCTCCAAGCGTTAAAGTGTGGAGTAATCAACTCCCAGGTGAGGGGGTCGATTTGGTGCTTTTTCAGGTTTGTCTTAAGACTATCCTTATACCTTTTAAATTGCCCACCGGCGTTACGTTTACTATTCGTTAGCTGACTCTAAAGTAGCTACTTTGGCAGTCTACTGCCGTCCATATGGGTAACATGGCCATTCCAGCATAGTTGATCATGGATAATGGTAGCCTCGATACTCCTACAGTTGGTGTTAGCAAAAATATTTGCATTTGTTCTCTTCTCTTCCCAGCGAACTCGGAGGATGGAACGTAGACAACGTTGGTGAAAGTTTTCAAGTGACTTGAGGTGCCTCCTGTATGTGAACCATATCTCGCTGCCATATAGCAGAATGGGGAGGACCACTGCTCGATATACGTGCAAATATGTAGATAATTTCAGTTCCCTACAGGTGAAGACACGGGTACGGAGTCTGCCAAAGGCTTCAGATGCACATCTGATCCAATGTTGAATCTCTTCATTGATGACCGCAGTGGTGGACAGGTGGGAGCCGAGATACCGAAAGTGGGTAACATTTGAGAGGGCAGTTCCGTTAAGCTGGATGGCTAGTGGGGGTGTGGTTGAACCAGGGGCAGACTGAAAGCGAATCTGAGTGTTACATACATTCACCTAAAGCCGAAGTGTGGATACGCACAACCTGTGTAGGTGTTCAGGATCTCCTGTAGGTCGTGTTCAGTGTGAGCGTCAAAGGTGAGGTCGTGTTCAGAGTGAGCGTCAAAGGTGAGGTAGTGTGCATACTGAAGTTCAGTAATGGAAGCTGCCGACACCTTTCTTCCGGCCTGGAGTCATTTTATGTTGAAAAAAACCCTCTTTCTGGTACTTGATATGCACCCCGCTGGCTAAATTGGCACTAGCACGAATAAGGAAGGCAGCCAAGAAAATGGAAAAGAGAGTTGATGCAAGTACACATCCTTGTTTTACCCCCTTGTTTTACTATATACGAGTCATTAGAAACGTTAAAAAATATACACATATTATCACAATTCACGCGTTTATTAAAGGATTCACGGTAAAGTCTCAGTTCAATTGTGGTGCCATTTTGACTGTTGGCTTTGAATATATTAGCTGCACTATCAGGTTTCCTGTTAATAGGAAATACAGAAAAAGAATCCATCTTCCAGTAACAACAAAAGTGAGACTATTAGATAAGATCTCAATTCCCCAGCTAAGCAATGACAAAGAAATTATTTCTCAAGATTCGTAGAATATTATTTTTCTCGAAAGTAAACATCTCAGGTGGTATGTTTACGAGAAAAAATATGGATATTGACTGAAAATTCGGGGTGTGTGACCCTACTAGCACTAACGGTCTCGGACACAACTGCTCACACCACACAATCTTGTAAATTCATCCCACACTCGATAATCACACCAAACATGTACCTGTAGCTCACGCGGCCACTTAATTCACACATTAGCACAAAAACGTGCACCAACACCCACATGCACGCATGAATGAACATAAACACAAATTCACAAACGCATATGTATATATACGCGCATACACATGTGATATACATTGACAAACACATGCTTACATGCAGGCACATAAGCACACACACACACACACACACACACTACTACTACTACTACTTAATTTTTTTAACGTGGCCTCCATCCTCCCCCAATACCTACACCTTCGCCGCCATTTTATTACCTTAGAATTAAATATCCTGAAACATAAGTAGCTATCCTAGCTGTGTTGAGTAAGTTGATCAGCGGATCTATGCGGCATTCAATGACTGTTGCCTCATAGTCAATATCTGCAACTGTTGCCGGCTTTGGGGCCGATGCTCTCGTTCCCCTGAGGCAGAGCAAAGTAGACCTAAGGAGAGAGAAGGACAGGCGACACCTCATCCAGGCTGTAACAAAATTTCTGGGTTGCTGCTTCTGTTCAGATAGCACCTCCGTGAGTCTGGAGTAAAAGCATCTTGCACTTGGTCCCATCCCACCAGAGGTTGTGAACACCAGATGAGTGAATCTTCCTTGAACAACGTTTTGAATTCTCTCCCCATCTTCCCTTATCTTGTGGTTCTCGTTCCTTCTGTGTGCAGTATCGTGAGCTAAGTTACGGTGACATGAGGCCTTGGGATAACAAATCCTGATGTCGAAGAAGGCTCACTGTCCCCGCGTCCAGAATCCTAGAGCACTGACGTCAACACGGGCTTCGTTGGATGTACTTGAAGTCCTGTGCTGGAAATTCTCACCGTTCAATGGAAGGATGGTCGGCTCTACTCTGACATCACGAAAGATTTTCTTCAACATATTTGCTGTGAGATCCCTTACTTCGTCATGCCACATGCATATAAAGCCCCCTTTATGGCACACCATGGCGTGATCGACGTCATAGGAAGAGCCACACACGCATTGGGAGTGCAAACCTTCTATTGGCCTACCGTACCTTAGAGCAACGGCATCTGTAAATTCTTGTTTATTGAGACTGAAACCATTTGCCCTTATCGGTAACGTAGTTTACCAGTTCGAGGCGCCCACCACCTGCGCTATAGGTACTTATTTTTTCTAATTCTCTGGCACTTGCAGCATCAGTTGCTGCAACTTATCACTTTGGCCATGGTGTCATTCTGTCGTAATGGACCTTCGAATCTTGTTTACTTCGCTGGTATCCACTCACCTGCTGCATTCTGAGTTATTATGTGATCAGTAAGGGCAGCCGTGAGCTTAACTGAGTTTTGATGTTCGGTGGCAGCAATCTCCTCTGGATTTGTCAATCCCATTCCTCCCAGTCTCGGTGGTAGTGCAAGGAGTGATCTTTCTGCTGGGGTTAAGTGAAGGTATTTCACTAATTTGGGAATGGAATTGACGCTGATAGCTTCTTCCAGAGGGTGGAAGGAGGGTTCGATATCAGGGATAGTGCACAAAAGCTGCATGTGGTTCTGTGTTAGCAATATCAGACAGAGCTTGGATTTCCCTAACCCATTTATTCACCTTTCCCGGTACATACTTATTCTTGAAATCCGTCGTGCAGATTACTACGCCTAGGTGTCTTTGACCATCCTTTGTTATTTTTACCTCACTTCCACCGAACACCTCCATTGCCTGTTCCTAATGTTCTGACTTCTCAATGAGGAAGGACTTGCTAGCGTTTGGGTGGTACCCTATTTGTGGACATCGTGATGTTACCAGGTCTCACCACTTTTTGATGTCCTCCAATTTTCCCGCTCCTGTAAGGTCGTCAGCAGACGCCACTTGTTGGACCTCGGTTGTTGAAATTTTATTGTGTGTTGGAGCACGGATAGGCCTATTGCATACATTGCCATTGCAACATTGTCCCCTTGCGTTGTTCCCTCAGTTGTCTGTATGATGGTATCACCTCTTAGAGCCATTTGTTTATGATATAGAAGTCTGATGGATTCCTATAGGTGTTTTCAATATACAATGCAAAGCTTGGATACTTGATCTTGATGTTGTGTAGTGCGGCCTTGTGGTTAAACATGTTGAATGCGTTTGAAGCGTCCACCAGAAGAACGGCCTGACAATCACGCTGCTCAAATATTGTTCTCATGGCGTGAATGGCAGCTTTCTCTCCAGCCTGGTGGACAGCACAAACTTGCAGGTTCCCTACTGCTGCCCTGACATCATCCTTTACCACCTCCATTATGCATTTTCCAATGATCTGCTTCAGCACTTCCCCCACCCCTATAGGTCTACATCTTGGATTCTTATCCAGGCGAATGAGACGGCAGGCCGTTAGAGCATGGAGGTGTTGGCAGCACGAGGTTGCTACTTTCTTACAAGGACGGCAATGACAGTGCAGAGATCACTTTCTACAGGGACAAACTTGTTACTGCTGAGGATGACTCTCCAACCATTTGCTTCCACACCTGAAGAGTCAGCTGCTCCCTGAGTTTTCAGAACCTTTTTCCACACTATCCCTCCTGTTGTATTCTCGAACAGGACGGAATTTGGTGGGATATAGTCACCCTGGAACCTGATGCCTTCGTCTTCACTTGCAGGGGATGTATTTCCTTCAGTTGTTTCAATGTCACTCTGTTTATTGGCAGAAACCCCACCGGAGGATTCCACTGTGATAGATCTTACCGACAAATTCACTTTTCCCACACGCATTTTGTTTCCAAACTTTCTTGCAACGTCAGCGGTGTTTTGCTTTCACTCTCCTATAAATTTTAGTCTCTCCTGCAGTGTTCATGCTTCACATAGGAGATCATTAAGGGTCCCATTCTGCCACATTGTCAATCTTCTCTTCATTGCTGTCACATATTCTTTGTGCTTAATCTTTGTGTGCGTCCTCTGACAGAATAGATGTGATATTATTGCCAGTATTTAAAGAGCTAAAGGGGCAAAGAAGCAGTCCTAAGTGTACTCGGTTATGAGGCGAGTCATCTCCCGAATCATTTCTTTGGTAGTTGCACACTTGTTTGGTTCAAAGAGGTTAGCTGGCGACCACCTGACAGTTTCTGAGTAAGTTCTTTAATCCATATGTCCGCATTTTCCATCGACATGCCATTTCACTGTGGTGGCTGTCTCTCATTCACCTCGTGGACATCTGTTTCTATTGGAGCAGCATTTATTGGTATTACATTTTCAGGTTGAGTAGACTCACTGCCATCATTTACGATATCATCGGCGGTTGGGTCCCGGCAATATCCACTGTGGCCTCCTGTGTTGGCTCTCTGCCATGTGGGATCCTACAATTGCTTCCCTTTCTACAAACCACACATGGTCGGTTGTTTCTCGCACAATCACAGCTAGTGCAATTTTGGTTCTGGCTAGCACAGACACAACAATGTCTGTTACCCGGCATAATGCTCCGCACTTTGGGCGACAGTTAGGTCCGCTTCCGACATCTGCTTTGGTCCCATACAGAAAAAGAAACTAGTTCTTATGAGAAAAGGGCGGAGAGGTTATACGCTGGACTGCTGTGTCCGGGTAATAGGGGCATACGCGCACGCGCGGGTGTGTAGGCCGTCTCTCAGTCTCAAGCAGGGGAGAAACCTGGAAGAAGCCAGCCCTAATGACATCGACGACGCGGTCGAACAATGGTATAAGGATGTGAAGACGGAGATGGACAACAACATCCCGACCACCAGTTACAGGACCATTCCCCATCCTCACACTAGTCACCAGCTGAGGCAGCTCAGTGTCCAGTACACTCACGTGAGACAGCTAGCCAGTATCCGCGGGTGGACGCAGGAGCTGAGAGACCGGTACCGAGAGCTACAGACGGACATCCAGCACGAGAGCAAACGTCTACATGAACAAAAGTGGGCCGCCTTGGTGTGGGAGGCAGCCAACAATTACCGCGATTCTGCTGCATTCTGGAAAGGGATCAAGCGACTGATGGGTTCCACCTCTAGCACGGTCCCTTACCTGCTCGACCAAAACAACGTAAAAATATTCGAGGAAGAAAACCAAGAACAACTACATCGGCGATATTTACGAAAGATCTTTACCATTAGTGAACAGGAAAACGAGGGCTTCGACAGGGACTTTGAGGAGGACATTTTAGGTCAGTTGCAGGACCATCAGCACCTGCTCCAGCCGCTCCCACGGACTGACTTCACCAGACTGGTGGACGGAAGCTACCTGACGGAACGCATTGTTCCTGCAGATGTGTCAGCCGTCATAAAAGGGTTTAAAAACAAATCACCTGGTCAAAGTCACATTAACAAGAAGATCCTGGCTCAACTCCCCGGCAACATGATAGAGAGGCTTGCTCATATATGCAACGCCTGCCTCGCCTCTGGATACTTCCCTAAGATGTTCAAAATCGCCGTTATTCGCCTCATACCAAAAGCAGGGAAGCCTCCAAACAAAGTCGAAAACTTTCGACCAATATCGCTGCTAGAGGTACCTGCCAAAATCTTCGAAAAAATAGTCAACAAGCGATTGCGGATGTATCTGGAGGACGAAGACGTGCATAATCCCCGCCAGTTCGGCTTCCGCCAGTACCGAGGCACATCCACCGCCATAGCTCAGGCCTACGAGCAGATCGCCAATGCCATGACTGGCCGCCTACAGTGCAATATAGTACTGAGGGACGTCAGCAAGGCGTTT
This sequence comes from Homarus americanus, assembly GCF_018991925.1. NCBI lineage: Eukaryota > Metazoa > Arthropoda > Malacostraca > Decapoda > Nephropidae > Homarus > Homarus americanus. The sequence goes on from NW_024714177.1 coordinate 7,393,661, forward strand.
GACAAAGTTTGGCACGCAGGACTGCAGTATAAGATCATACAACTGGGGCTACCCGAAAATCTGACTCGCCTGCTGTGCAACTTCATTACGGACCGCAGAGCCAAAATTAAGATGCAAGAACATTTTGGAGAAGAATTCTCACTATCGAGCGGCGTGCCTCAGGGCTCTTGTCTCTCACCAACCCTTTACACACTCTACACGGCTGACCTGCCACCCCCAATCGTCGGCAGCGAGTACGTCATGTATGCAGACGATGTAACACAGATCGTCACCTGCCCAGGAAGGTCCACGGCAAGGATGGCGCGACTCACTGCTCGGGCAATAGAGGAGATCTCGGAGTATGAAAATAAATGGAAAATAAAAACAAACAAAACGAAATTTGAGGTCATACCCATAGCCAAATTCAAGCCGGCCCCATTGATGATCGACGACGAAGAGATTGAGTACTCTAAACAAGGCAGGTTGCTCGGCCTCATCATTTCTCGGACGGGCATCATTCCCCACGTGAAGGACAGACTAAATAAAGCCAAAGTCGCCGCAGCCAAATTAAAACGTTTTAAATTGATGCCTGAGAAGATACAAGTTCACCTGTACAAGGCGCTGGTGAGGCCTGTGTTGGAGTACCCATCTATACCACTCGTCACACTCGGGAAGACTAGACTACAACAACTACAGAGCTTCCAAAACAAATGTTTGAGGTCAGCCAGTGGCCAAGCGCCACCCTACCAGGAGACAGTGGAAACCATCCACCTAAGAAATAAAACAGAGGCCCTCAACTTCAGGTTCCATCGCCTAGGGAAGAAGGTTTGGGACAAGCTCCTGGACGACCCTCACAGCCCAGACCACCTACGCGGGGAAGACATCAACGGAGGGAGACCCCACGCCTGGTGGCCCCGGAGTCTGCCCACACTACAACAACCCAACCCGCGATCCATCTATGTCCGCCACAGTGATCCACCTTAGATTAAAACTTAGATGATATAAATTCACATTTAACAAGTCAAAATCGAGTGAGTCCATAACGTAATACAGTATAAGATGTTAATAAACTTGTAATTGTAAAATCAATCTAGTCATTGTCTACTAAAATAACCATTGTGCAACCTCATTCTAAATCCTAGGTTAGCTTAGTTAGCCAACAAACTCTGTAATATGTAAAACAAGGGGTGTCGTCCCCCTCTGTTTAACTCATTAAACTTCTTTTCCAACCTTTCCCCCCACGACTATATGTTGTGACTTCTCCATCCCTCATGTCTGGCTGTGCCTTGAGCCCCAGCATGCCTTCCACCCTTTCCCCACCTTAACCTAAAAAAAAAAAAAAAAAAAAAAAAAAAAAAGGCTACCCCCTGAGGGCGACAATCCACACATCAGAGTGATACACTGGGAGCAAGAATTGTCACACCTATCACTTTTTTATATATCTTTGGCAGAAATAACCACTATTTCTATGATCGCATTGATGTAAGATTAGTTATATATACTCACTTGGTCGGCTGTCACTACGTGAAGTAACCGTTACTTGTGGGAGGCGACAGCAAGTGTAAAACACTTGGCCCCATAGGGGCAAGAGTCTCGATGCCACCCCCGCCAAAGTAGGCCTATCGACACTGGCACTGGCACCTGGCACCTGCACCAGCCGTTCCACCAAGCACTCACAACTCGCTTGGTGATCGCCGGTGAACACACGGACTATTTGCATTTAATGCCGTAAGGGATGAGAAGAACCTTCGGTGACAATGCTGAGGGTGACATCCAATATTCACCGACACACTGTGAAATTCCCGCTCCCACACTCCGAATATGTCCCCTCATTAACACTTTAGATCAGGGAGGACACTCCACCACACCCACTCTGCGCTACTACTACTGCCACCACTAGTACTACTTTTTTTTCTTCTAAAACGTGGCCTCCAGCCTCCCCCAACAGCCACACCTTCGCCGCCATTTTATTACCTTAAAATTAAATATCCTAATACATAAGTAGCTACCCTAGCTGTGTTGAGTTAGTTGAGCCGCACATCTATGCGGCATTCAGTGACTGTTGCCTCATAGTCAATATCTGCAACTGTTGTGACGCTTTCGTTCCACTGAGGCAGAGCAAAGCAGACCTAAGGAGAGAGAAGGACAGTTGACATCTCATCCAGGCTGTAACATAACTTCTGGCTGGTGCTTCTGTTCGGATAGCATCTTGCACTTGGTCCCATCCCACCAGAGGTTGTGAACACCAGAGGAGTGAAGCTGCCTTTTTCAACGTTCTGAATTCTCTCCCCATATGCCCTTATCTTGTCGTTCTCGTTCCTCCTGTGTGCAGCATCGAGAGCTAAGTTACGGTGACATGTAGCCATGGGATACAAAATCCTGATGTCGAAGAAGGCTTGCTGTCCCGGGTCCAGAATCCTTGAGCACTGACTTGGATGTGTTTGAAGTCCTATGTTGGATATTCTCACCGTTCAATGAAAGGAGGGTCGCTTCTACCCTGATATCACGACAGATTTCCTTCAAATATTTGCTGTGAGATCCCTTAATCCGTCATGCCTCATGCATATGAAGCCCCCTTTCTTGCACACTATGGCGTGACCGACGTCATAGGAAGAGCCACACACACACATTGGGAAGACAAACTTTCTAATGGCCTACTGTACCTTAGAGCAATGACATCTGTAAATTCTTATTTATTGAGACTGAAACCGTTTGCCCCTTTCGGTAACGTAGTTATCCAGTTCGAGGCGCCCACCTCCTGCGCTATAGCTACTTTTTTTTTTAATTCTTTGGTACTTGCAGCATCAGTTGCTGCATCTTATCACTTTAGCCGTGCTGTCGATCTGTCGTAATGGACTGTCGAATCTTGTTTACTTCGCTGGTATCCACTCACCTGCTGCATTCTGAGTTATTATGTGATCAGTGAGGGCAGCCGTGAGCTTAAATGAGTTTTGATGTTCGGTGGCAGCAATCTCCTCTGGATTTGTCAATCACATTCCTCTCAGTCTCGGTGGTAGTGCAAGGAGTGATCTTCCTGCTGGGGTTAAATGAAGATGTTTCATCAATTTGGGAATGAAATTGACGCTGATAGCTTCTTCCAGAGGATGGAGGAGGTGTCTGGTATCACGTAGTTCCAACGATGCTTGACTCCATGGGTGAATGCCGCAAAAGCCTCATGTGGCTCTGTGTTTGCAATATCAGACAGAGCTTAGATTTCCTAACCCACTCATTCACCTTTCCCATTACATACGCGGTTTTGACGTCAGTCGTGCCAATTACTGCGCCTAGGTGTCTTTGGCCACCCTTTGTTATTTTGACCTTACTTCCACAGAACACCTCCATTGCTCGTTCATAATGTTCTGGCTTCACAATGAGAAAGGACTTGCTGGCATTTGGGTGGTACCCTATTTGTGGACCATATGATGTTATCAGGTCCCACCACTTTTTGATGTCCTCCACTTTTCCTGCTCCGGTAAGATCGTCAGCATACGCCACTTGCTTTACCTCGGCTGTTTCAAATTTTATTTTGTGTTGGAGCACGGATATGCCTATTGCGTACAATGTCATTGCATCAGGGTCCCCCTGCGTTGTTCCCTCAGTTGACTGTATGATGGTATCACGATGGTATTACCTCTTAGAGCCTTGATGTTTACTATATAGAGGTCTGGTGGATTCTTATAGGTGTTTTCAACATACATTGCAAAGCTTGGACACTTGATCTTGATGTTGTACAGTGTGGCCTTGCGGTTAAGTATGTTGAATGCATTGGAAGTTAGCTAACAATCGTTACGTTTACTATTCGTTAGATGATTGTAAAGTAGCTGCTTTGGCCATCTACTGTCGTCCATGTGGGTAACATGACACGTCCAGCATAGTTGTTCATAGATAATGGTAGCCTCGATGCTTCTACTGTTGGTGTCAGCAAGAATACTGGCATTTGTTCTCTTGTCTTCCCTGCGAACTCGGAGGACAAAACGTAGACTACGTTGGTGAAAGTTTTCAAGTGCATTGATATGCCTCCTGTATGTGGCCCATGTCTCGCTGCCATATTGCAGAATGGGGATGATCACTGCTCGATATGATGTAACTTTGTAGATAATTTCAGCTCCCTACAGGTGAAGACACGGTTTCGGAGGTTGCTAAAGACATAATAAGCACATCTGATCCAATGCTGAATCTCTTCATCGATATCCGCGGTGGTGGGCAGGTGGGAGCCGAGATACCAAAAGTGGGTAACATTAGAGAGGGTTGTACCGTTGAGCTGAAGGGATGGTGGAGGTGTGGCTGAAACAGGGGCAGGCTGAAAGAGAATCTGAATCTTTCGTACATTCACCTCAAGGCCGAAGTGTGCATACACACCTGCGTAGGTGTTCAGGATCTCCTGTAGGTCACGTTCAGTGTGAGTGACAAGGGTGAGGTCGTCTGCATACTGAAACTTATTAATGGAAGCTGCCTCACAATGTCGATGAATTTTGGTGGGTAACCAAAACGGCTGAGGGTCCACCAGAGGTGCTTACCTGTTGACTGAGTCGAAGGCCTTGGTTAGGTCAAGGAAGGCCCTGTACACTTTTCCTGTATATGACGGGCAGCAAAGATCATGTCAGTGGTACCATATGATGATATAAAGCCACATTGAGATTCTGGGAGGAAGTTTTCCGCTTCAGGAAGAAGTCTCTTTAAAGGAACTCGGGCGATAATCTTGCCAGCTAAGGACAGCAGCGAGATCTCCCTTGTTCTCATAAATATTGACAATGGAGGCGTCTTTAAGAGCTTGAGGAACGTCTTCCTTTTCCCATACAGTATATTCTCCAGGAGAGAGTGGAGACAGCTGGTAAGCAAATGTCCTCCTGGTTTATACACCACGGCTGGGATTTCATCAGGCCCTGAGGCTTTCTTATTTTTCATCTGTTTGATGGCAGTAGCTACCTTATCCAGGGATGGAGGATAGTTGAGGTGGGTCACCTCTGGATAGTGAGGGACCTGCTGGGTAGTCAGGACATCCACATCGGTGTTTCGGTTGAGCAGTGAATGGCAGTGTGCTTTTTCCAGCGCTGAAGGAAGCCTTCATCGTCTTTACTTATGGCGTTACCATCTGATGAAAGGAGGGTTCTGCGCCACGAGTGATTGGCCCTAAAAATGTTTTAGTGGAAATGAAAAATTCGCACATCTTGTGCTGATGTGCAAATATTTATGTTTCACATGCTTTTTTTTTTTTTAAACCAGTCGTTCTTTAGATTGTTTGTTGTTGGGTCGTTTGTCAGACCAGGTTCGAGCTGCTCTCTGAAAGCATGTGCTACCCCTGGATCCTCCAGACGCTTTGTGTGAAAACCGCTTGTGGAGGCTTGCGGCGTTCGCTGTTTTGGGGTGACGTGAAGTTAGAGCTTTGCTCTGACAAGCCGATGATCAGTGTCACAGTGGTCTGAGCCACGCATGGCACGGGTGATAAGGACATCTCGGCGATCTCTTTCTCTGACAATGATGCTGTCAATGAGATGCCAGTGTTTGGATTGTGGGAGTTGCCACGAACCCTTGAACTTGTCGGCTTACCTAAAAAAGGTTTTGGTGATAGTGAGGTTGTGTGCAGCACACTTGCTGCAGAGGGATCGGCATTTGGGACTACATTTGCCTAATCCATTTTTCCCTATGGTTCCCTGCCAAATGCTAGCATCTCTGCCAACTCTGGCGTTGAAATCACCAAGGAGCACAACTTTATCTTCTCTGGGGATAGAGGTTAACACTCCGTCGAAATCGGCATAGAAGGCCTCCTTGATGTTATCCTCTGCATACAGTGTTGGGGCGCATGCACTGATGAAAAAGGAGTTGCTTAAGTGATTCTTTGGGACTCGGAGTGCCACGAGGCCCTCGTTGATCCCAACTGGCATTTAATTTAGCCTATGTGGGATGCAATGGCGGATGGCAAAGCCAACTCCATAAATGAGTTTCTCTCCGTATCAGGCTTGCCCTTCCAGAAGAAGGTATTTCCAGAAACCCCGTTCTGTGAGTTGATCTTCGTCTTGGAGCCGGGACGCACTAATGGTTGCTATGCCGATGTTATACCTAGCCAGCTCTTTTGCCACAATGGCGTTTGTGCTTTCCGGATGCACATTTGTGCCAGTATCCAAAAGGATTCTGACATTCCATGCAGTGACCATAAGAGGTTGTATAATTTATTTTTGTTTGGATCTGTGATTTTAATTGTGTTTTTCATCGCATAGGAATGACCTTACTGGTGTTACGTCGTCTCTTAATTTACTTTAATATCCAGGTTCTAGGCGTAACCAAACAAAAAAGTGAAGTAAATTAAGAGGGAATAAAAATAAATAAAGTAAACCTTTAAGAATTTAATTAATTAAATATCAACACAATAAAGAGCCTCGTAGGCTGTCACAACAAATTGATTCACTATGGAAACCTTTAAGACACAAATGATACTAAAACATCAAAAGAAAAAAAATAAAGCATTGGATTACGTTAACACTGCACAATCATATAAAAACTAACACTGAAATTATATATCGTGAAACAACACTGAATTACTTAAATGTAACTAAGCAAGCACTGATGGACATATAAGAGTGGTGGCGACAGGAACAACACATAAATAAATTAAAGTATAAGTAACAGGTGACAAGTGTCACTCAAAAGAACGTGAACTGAATGACGAGAGGACTGGACTGAACTCCGTCAGTTGGTGGACTACTATATATAGGGTCGTTTCCCGCCAATGCGAGCAGCCCGTGAAACATGGGTCGTTTAACGATGCAGATGGTCATTAGAGAAACAAAGAATGCTTGTTACAATACTAAATGAAGAAATAAGATGGGCTTGAACAAATAATAACAGTTAAAACCTTAACAGCACAGGGTAAGGTGACTAGATTATATAATAGTAAATATAACACATCATTACAGGAATAATATGTAACAACATGGAAATCGTTATCGAGTATGAGGTCCACTCCAGCAACAGGCAGCTCGTGTACGCAGGCTACGTTAGCTATCCCTGAAAAACAAGAAGACTTGACACGTACTAAAACCAAAGGAGCTACACCTTGACCCCAAAGGGATCCCAAAACGACGTATTTGTCAGTCTTCCTCGCTGCAACAACACCCTCTTTGATGAGAGTTTGGAGACAACCCGAGTTGGTGTTTCGACACCATCAACTTCTACCGTGCCTTATGACAAAAAGGGACGAAAGGTACCAACGTCTGGGTCCTTCGTAAAACTCTCCTGGGAAGGATCAAAGTCTCGTGAGGCGAGAACCGAAGCTGCACTCTCTCGTACTTCACCTTTCGTGAAAACCAACCCAATTGGCATGCTTTCAGCCTTAATCAAATCAGCCATCACTCCAACTGGTGACGTATTAGTCTCTTCTGTAATAATCATAGCTGGTTTGCCCGTATTTAGCTGCAGCCTTGTCCAACAAAACTCTGCCTTATGACCTGGCTTTTCACAGTAACTACAAGGGTATGTAGAAAATTTGGACGCCCCATTAGGTGGCGAACGCGTCCAGCTCCTCCTGTCACGCACAAAATTACTATTGTTAGTATTCCCTTGTCTCGCTCTGTGGAGAGAGGGATTAAAAGTCCTTTGAACCTGTGGGGGCATAACATCTTTGTTGGTCCTACCATGCCTCAAAACAAATCCATCAGCATGCTTAGCAGCCTCTTCAATAGTACTAAATTCCCTATCTAACAAGTATAAGGTAACCTCTTCGTCTATGGTTCTCAAAAATACCTCTGTGAGCATTAACTCAAATAGGAAGTCAAAATCACTCACTTCCTTGGAGTGTAACCACTTTTACTCCTAGCAAATTCAAGGTGGGTCTGCTCTGCCTTCTTACGGAGGCCATGAGTGCGTTGTCTGTACGCTTCAGGAACAAGGGCATAAACCTTTAAAACTTCCTCCTTAATACATAAATAATCCTTAGCGTCACTGTCTGTAAGAGACGAAAAAACACACAGAACCTTACCTGTAAACGCCTGCTGAAGCAAAATGGGCCAAAACTCTACAGGCTACTTTAAAGTGGTAGCAAGTCTCTCGAAAGCAATGAAAAACTCATCAACTGTTTCCTCTGAAAACGTGGGCATTAGCCTAGCAGCACGTGTTGGATCAAAATGAGAAAAACTAGATCTGGGGGTGAGGCCATCTGTGCTAGAAGGGATACTCAGACCGAGCTGTATACGCAGTCGCAAGTTTTCTGAATCTGCCTCTTTCGATTTAGCTTCAGCTTCTTTCGCTTTAGCTTCAGCTTCTCTCGCTTTAGCCTCAGCTTCCGCCTGACGTATCCCAACTCTTTTCGCTATAGCTTCAGCTTCTTTCAATTTTATTTGCCACTCGAGAAGGCGCAATTCATCATTCACTCAACGTGATTCAGCTACGTTAACTTGACTAGCTTCACCGTGGTCTTCTCTTAAACCAACATCAACACTATCTCCAAACAGCTGACTACTTACCGGTTTAAACAATTTTACTTTACTGGCGCTGCTAGAAATTACCATACCATAATACCCCCATATTAATCTTAACTCATGTGCACTATATTTTGAAACTTCCTCAATGGAGGGATTACTTGACACAAATGCAGCCACACCATCTTGGCTAATGATAACCAGGATGACTAGTAAATATAAAAATAAATATAACACAAAAGAATATCACAAGTGTCAAAAGGTCGTTAGTGAATCCTGGCAAGGTCGCCAAAACTGTTAAGCCGTCTCTTAATTTACTTTAATATCCAGGTTCTAGGTGTAACCAAACAAAACAAGTGAATTAAATTAAAAGGGAATAAAAATAAATAAAGTAAACCATTAAGAATTTAATTAAATTAAATATTAACTCAATAAAGAGCCTCGTAAGGCTGTCACAACAAATTGATTCACTATCGAAACCTTTAAGACATAAATGATACTAAAACATCGAAACATCAAAAGAATAAAAATAAAGCATTGGATTACGTTAACACTGCATAAGCATATAAAAACTAACACTGAAATTAACTATGGTGAAACAACACTGAATTACTTAAATGTAACTAAGCAAGCACTGATGGACACATAAGAGACATAAATAGGTACTCACATAGATATACCATATTGGTGGCGCCAGGAACAACACATAAATAAATTAAAGTATAAGTAACAGGTGACAAGTGTCACTCAAAAGAACGTGAACTGATTGACGGGAGGACTGGACTGAACTTCTTCAGTTGGTGGACGACTATATATAGGGTCGTTTCCCGCCAATGTGAGCAGCAGGTGAAACATGGGTCGTTTAACGATGCAGATGGTCGTTAGAGAAACAAAGAATGCTTGTTACAATACTAAATGAAGAAATAAGATGGGCTTGAACAAATAATAACAGTTACAACCTTAACAGCACAGGGTAAGGTGACTAGATTATATAATAGTAAATATATACTGCTGGACCCGGAGCTGCGAAGACCTGCCTCTTTTGCTGCATGTTTGAGCAGTCTGCAACTTTGTTGTGATAAGACACTCAATCCTAGTGATTGTACTTACTCAACATAGTGACGGTGTAATTACCATCACAGATTGTACGGAAAATTCCAACTTCTGGAAAACAAATATTTGGGCTCCCCAAATTTTGACTACTACCAGTGCGTCTACGTCCTGGATTGGCCAATCAGTGGTGCCCCACGGTGGCGTGATACATGCACGTTTACTGCGGTGCTCTGATTGGCTAACCGAACGTGGCGTGGTAGGTAGGCTGTTTCTACTCTCTAAGTCCTCTTCTTTCCTTTTTTCATCCCCCTCATGCACTCCGTTCTTTGAACGGGAGGCGGGACTTAGCGATACGGTCGATCCGGCAAGGGAACCTGTGATAGTGCAGGGCACCCCTTGTCCGGGGGTCACCGGTAGGTGGCAACTTTCTTAGACATAACTATAGTCACAGGTAACCTGGGTGCAGAACCCTACGAGCCCGACGCCCGTCCAAGAGGGGGGGGCGGGGTCACTGCTCCCAGGCAGGAGCCCTGTGTTATAGGTAGGATTAGATGTAATCAAGAAGATGACAACAAGCATTAGAATAAAACATAGAGATAAGGGACACTCTATTGGAAGGGGAAAAGTGGCAGAAATCACTTACAATAAATTGCAAGTCCCACTAACAAGAATATTCAGCACCAATGAAGGTTTTAAAGTAATCTGTAAAGATGACTTTGATTCAGATAAAATCCTTTCAAAAGAAGCCAGAGATATATTTTACAATGAAGGCCTTGTTGTTGTCATGCCACCAGAACAAAAAGCAAAAAGATCAGTTTTCGTTCGTCAAGTCGACCAAGAGATCGGGAGGAAGACATCTGAAGACCTGAAAGATGAACTGGAACGCCAAAACAGGTGGATGAAGATTGAAGAAGTCATTAAGATAAAAGACTATACTCATGTTTTTAAGATTACTTTTGAAGAAGTGTCAATGGCTGAGAAAGTTTTACAACAGGGCTTTCTAATATTCAACATGTCAGTCACACCACATCAAATAAAGAAGGAGACATTCATCAGTCTGCAAACTTGCTTCTCCTGCTACAAATATGAAGAACACACAACGAGAGACTGTCCGGAAAAAGAAAAAAAGTACTGCTCAGATTGTGCAGGCGACGACCATACCTACACTGAATGTAAGAATACACATGTTGGCTGTCTCAACTGTAAGAGAAACGGGAATGCATACATAGGACATAGGACGTTAGCAATGGCATGCCCAATAAAAAAACACATGATAAAGTACAAGGAACAAGAAACAAGGAAAAAGGAACAAGACAAGAAGGATACGACATACGTCGAAATAGCCAAGAGAGCGGTCCAAGAGGCTCATAGACCAGAATCCACCATATTAAACCTAAGTGAGCCAATACATGATAAGGTAATGATTAGTATGATCCATGCACATTTGCACAATATCATTGCACCCGGATCATACAATGAGGAATTAAGGAAAATGTTTAAATTGAATAGCCTACCAGAGATGATATTTCCAGAGAATCCACAATCCGAAAAACTATTTCAGGCAACATACGCAAGCGAACTGAGAGAAAGACTACAGCTAGACAAACAAAGGTTTGAGCAAGGAGCAACAGCTGATACACAAGGAACACAAGCGACTGATAGAGATCCCAGACAAATGACTAGAAGTGACAAAGAGAAGATAGAAATAACAAAAGGACAGACTATAAGACAAAGGAGTAGGAGGAGAGAAGATAAGATGGAAACTGAACACAATATACAACCTGAATCTGCTGAAGATATTGGAGTAAAAGTTATCACTACAACAAAACATGGAATCCCAACATCGAGACCAACAGGAGGGACAATAGTAAAAAACTGTGAAGGAGGGATATACAAGTGGACATATCAAGAAAAATCCCCAAGTGAAGATTATGTCTGGTCACTAATTACTACGGACAAACTAAAGATTACGACCAATGACTTTAAAATAGTAGACCCGTCAGAGTTTAGAAGAGTCAGAAGCGGGAAACAGGATGATAGGTCTCCACTTCAACAGTTACAATCCAAGTATAAGAAATAATGGACAATAGACAAACAGTAAGAACTTTAAGAATAATACAACACAACGTAAGAAACTGGAAGACCGAGAGAATTAACCTAAGTAATATATATCAAGAAATTGACCCTGACATTATACTAATAAACAGTCATGGTGAGACAAAAAACAACAACATAAAACTCTTTAACTATTATGTAAACCAAAGAAATAAATCGGGCGAGAAAAATGACGGAGTAGCTATAGCGGTTAAAAGAAACTTAAAATTTAAACTAATCGATGACTTCCAGGATGAATTTCTAGCAATAAAAATAAATACAACTCAAGGAGACGTAATTATTGCTACTACTTATCTGCCACCGAGACGACCCTACTTACCTATAGAAGACCTATTAAAATTGGCTAACAATAGTCATCCGATGTACATCTTAGGAGACTTTAACGCCAGACATAGGATTTTTGACAATACAAATAATAACGTCGTGGGAAACGCCCTTAATCAATTAATAAATTTAGGGAAAATCAATCATCTGGGTCCTAACTTTCCAACCTGGAGAAATCACAATACACAATCGACACCAGACAAAATTTTTACCAACAACAAAGCCTTTTTCAATTACCATATAATACAGGGACCTCTTACAGGCAGTGACCATCTGCCAATTATACTAACACTGTCAACAAGCCCCATACAGATACCAATAAAAAAGAGACTGAAAATGAGTAAAACAGACTGGGACAGCTTCAAAGACGACTTAAGTAATCACCACTCGATTAACCTACAAGGGAAAACAACAGAAGATATAGACTCAGAAATGGACAGACTGCACTCAGCAATAAAAACATCTATAACCAAACACACTCCTACTTCACACTTTAGAACATTACCCAACAACAGACTACCAGAAGAAGTTAAATTAATCCAGACCTATTACAATGAAATAAACAGGTATATGGAAAGACACGGCAGTAACAGATGGCTATATACGACACAGATAGCACTACAGATAAAATTAAGAGACGCATGTAAGGAAGCAAACAATAAAAAATGGAATGATATTATAATGGCGGCTGACATGACTAAAGACACAAAAACATTTTGGACTTCCATAAACAAGATGATGGGGCACAACAAGCAAAAAACACCATACATTAAAGACCAAAATGGAACAAAATTGCACGAGGAAAATGAACAAGAGTCAGCATTCAAAAGGGAATGGGTAAAAGTTTTTAAAATATCAGATGAGGAAAATGAAGATTTTGATAGTGAACACGAAGAAAGGATAGAAGAAGAAATGGGAAGACAAATACATAGAATCACCCCAAGGCAATATATAGACTATAACTTATTACCTAATAATCAAATAATAACCATGGGAGAAATGATGCACTGTCTGAGGAAATTTAAGGAAAAAGCCCCTGGGCTCACAGGTATTACACGAAATATGATCATGAATCTACCTGAAAACATTTTAAATACACTATTAAACATTTATAACGCATGCTTAATAACCGGATACTTTCCAGACAAACTAAAATATGCTAAAATGATATTTATTCCGAAGGAGGGTAAGGACAATAAGGAAATATTAAACTTCAGGCCAATATCTTTATTAGAAATTACTGGGAAACTATTGGAAAAAATTTTAAATACAAGACTTATAGCCTTTTTAACACAACATGGGAAAACTAACAACAGACAACATGGATTTATGCCCAATAGAAATACCCTAACTGCAATAGCTATAATAACGGAAATAATTGCAATAGAAAAAAGCAAGGGTAACCAGATCAATATAATTTTAAGGGATGTTTCTAAGGCCTTTGATAAGGTTTGGCATTTAGGCTTAAAATATAAAATATTAAAACTGGGACTTAATGAATACTTGCTAAGAATATTGTGTAACTATTTAGATGGTAGGAGAGCACAAATTCAAATTGGAAACTTTTTGGGAACTATGTTTAATCTTGAGAGTGGAGTACCTCAAGGAGGATGCCTTTCTCCAACACTATATACAATTTATACCTCAGACACACCTCAACCTACCCCCTTTAGCGAATATGTAATGTTTGCTGATGATATTACTCAAATAGTATCATACCCAGGAAAATCAACCCAATTTATGGCACTCTACACGGTAAGAGCGATAAAAAACATAAATGATTTTGAGAAAAAATGGAAAATCAGGACAAATAAGAACAAATTCAAGATAATACCAATAGCCAAGATTAAAACAAGTCCAGTAATAGTCGACCAGGAACTATACCCATACGACACTGAAGGCAGGATGCTTGGATTAAAACTAACAAAAAGAGGATATATAACATACTTAAAAGATAAAGAACGACAGGCAAGAATAAGATTATCAAAAATAAAACGCTTTAAGAACCTTAGCATTAATAACAAAAGAAAGATATATATTGCCCTTGTCAAATCAATTATGGACTACCCACCCATCCCATTGAACACCCTTAGTAAAACGTGCATTAAAAGGTTACAAACAGTACAAAATATAGCCCTTAGATTTATATATAACATAAAATATACAGACCACATCAGTAATGAACAGCTACACAAGAGAGCAAATCTCTTAGCAATCAATGTAGATATACACAACAAAGCTGTAAATATTTGGAAAAAAGTGACTGAACTTAACACAGAAACATATCAAAACTGGATAAATAATATAGACAACGAAGAATTCCAAGAACACAGTTGGTTTAAATCAGCCAGGAAGAAAGTAATTGAACCATCTCCTGCCCCAATATACATATAAAACCTTAATAGAGAGAATAAAAGATGAGAGTGACCTACCAGCTCCATTAAGAACCTGGCAGGCCTCTCCATACAGTGTACCTTTAGACTAACATAACTAATATTTAACAATTAACATTTAACATTGAACTAACATCTTAGCAAAAAAAAAAAATGTGATTATCCTCCCAGCTACACAAGGACCTGGGCGGGCTCACTAACTCCGAAAAAAATAAAATAAATAATAATAATAATAATAATAATGTGATTACCCTCCCAGCTACATTAGCCAGGAAGAAGTAATTGAACCATCTCCTGCCCCAATATACACATTTACACATAAAACATTAATAGGGGAATAAAGATGAGAGTGACCTACCAGCTCCACTAAGAACCTGGCAGGCCTCTCCATACAGTGTACCTTTAGACTAATACAACTAACACTTAACTAACACCTCAAAAAAAAAAAATGTGACTACCCTCCCAGTTACACAAGGACCTGGGCGAGCTCACTAACTCCAACAATAATAAAAATAATAATAATAAGCAGCATTATATAAATAAACCAATATTAATACAAAGGTCTGACAACCCAAGGGAGCAGAACAAAGACAAAACACCAATAAGAAAGATGAAGCGATCTGGTTGAGCCCAGATTCTTTCTACTCCTACTGTATTTCAGTTTCACCACTTTTCCCTCAACCCCTAATAATCTTCTTTCACCTCTTAACTAAAGACTTCGTACTCGTAATAGTAAATATAACACATCATTACAGGAATAATATGGAACAACATGGAAGCATGTTATAAAAGATAATAGAAAAATGCGGCACAGTCGTAACACTGGGTACGGTTGCCTAGTCAGGCTTTTTTTTTTTAGGCAGGCTATGTTTAGGGCACCTCTTCAAGCCTCCTCCCCCTGTGGGGTGAGCATAGTGGCTACTCGAAAGGGCTGCTCAGTCGCCATGACAGGACCAGATTACTCTGCTGCCTAGATCCCAGTACATAAACCACCATCTTATCTGTGCCGCCCATGTGCAGAGTTGTGACTAGAGGCCCCCGGCTCTTCCTGTCCCCGTCGCCACTCGTCCTTCGCCATAGGACTTTTGGGGCTAGAGGTGTTTTGATGATGATGAAAGGTATGATGAGCTAGATGATGGCTGCGCGTGAGTTGATTTATGTGGTGAGACTGGAGCGCAGGCAGCAGCCACACATCTTGGCTCTTCCTTTTCCTGATCGAGTGGTGCAAGAGTTGCAACGACTGGGGAGAGGGAGAGTTGCAATGGACTGCCGAAAGCATTGCCTTAGTTCGCCGGTGTAGTCGTTGGGTTCCCATGGTGGTCACCTCCACCGCCTATACCGCCGTTGGGGTCTTGTTGGAGCTCTGTAAGCACGTCTGCCTGATGCGGGGCTCCACCATAGATCTTTCATTCGGTGTTTACTCCCATTGCCTTATATCTACGAATGTTAATTCGCAAGGCAGCGGCGCAATGGTTGGTAGGTGCCAGGATGTGTCCACATGCCACTGGGCCTATGCACCGTCCTTCTGGGGCCCACTGCTACTCTGAGATCCCCGCTGGTCTAGCCTGGGCCTACGAGGCACCCAGTTAACGTGTATGGCCACGGGGAGGCACAGCAGGCGTCTTGATGATAAGGAGACTGTTTACTGGCAAGCGAAGACTTTTGCAAGCTGCATCCCTGTTCGCCACGAGGACTAGCGAGCAGCTGTAGCTAAAAGCGAGAGAGAGCAAGCAGTGCTTGCACCTTAACACTAATATAATGCTGCCACACTAGACTGCATTTCACCACCCTGTGTGCTAACACACACACACACACACACACATACTACTACTACTACTACTATTTTTTCCCCAAACGTGGCCTCCAGCGTCCCCCAATAGCCACACCTTCCCCACCATTTTATTACCTTAAAATTAAATATCTTGATGCAAAAGTAGTTACCCTAGCTATATTGAGTTAGTTGAGTAGCAGATCTATCCGGCATTCAGTGACTGTTGTCAATATCTGCGACCGTTGTCGACTTTGGGGCCGAAGATCTCGTTCCCTGATGCAGAGCAATGCAGACCTAAGCAGAGAGAAGGGCAGTCGACATCTCAACCAAGCTGTAACGTAGCTTCTGGGCTGCTGCCTCCGTTCAGTTAACACATCCGCGATTCTGTCATAGAAAAATCTTGCACTTGGTCCCATCCCACCAGAGGTTGTGAACACAAGAGGAGTGAATCTGCCTTGATCAACATTCAGAATTATCTCCCCATATGCCCTGATCTTGTCATTCTCGTCCATCCTGTGTGCAGCATCGAGGGCTGTGTTACAGTGACATGCGGCCATGGGATCGAAAATCCTTATGTTAAAGAGGGCTCGCTGTCCCCGCGTCCAGAATCGTCGAGCACTGACGTCAACACGGGTTTCGTTGGGTGTGTTTGAAGTCCGGTGACGGAGGTTCTCAATGTCCAATGGAAGGAGGGGCGGTTCCACAGTGACGTCGTTGCATATTTCCTTCAGTAAATATGCTTCCTCAAGCCTCATGCATAAGAAACCCCCTTTCTTACACACCATGGCGTGGTCAATGTAACAAGATGAGCCACACACGCAATGGGAGAACAAACCGCCTACTGGCAGACCGTACCTTAGAGTAATGGCATATGTGAATTTTTGTTTATTAAGGATGAAACCTTTTGCCCTTAACGGTAACGTTGTTAGCCAGTTCGAGGAACCCACCTCCTGCGCTACAGTTCCTTTTTGTTTCAAGCTCTCTGGCAATTGTTGCAACAGTCGTTGCAGTTTATCACTTTGGGTGTGCTGCCGTTCTGTCGTAATGGACCGTCGAATCTTGTTAAATTCGTTGGTATCCACCTGAATTACTGCATTCTGGGCTATTATGTGCTAAGTGAGGGCTGCCGTGAGCTTGACAGAGTTCTGATATTCTGTGGCGGCAAGCTCCACTGGCTTAGCCAATCCCAGTCCTCCAGTCTTGGTGGTAGTGCAAGGAGTCACCTTTCTGCTGGAGTTAAATAAGGGTTTTCTCTAGTGTTGGGATAAAAGCGACCTTGATGGCTTCTTCCAGAAGGTGGATTAGGGGTCCGATATCAGGGATAGTGCGCATCAAGTAATTTCAGCGATGCTTGACTCTTTGGGTGAATGCCAAAAAAGCCGCGAGTGGCTCTGTTTTAGCAATTTCAGACAGAGCTTGGATTTCCTCCACCCACTCATTTACCTTTCCCGTTACGTACTCGGTCTTGAAGTCATTCGGGCCGATTACCGCACCTAGGTGTCTTTGGCTGTTTTTTTTTTTTTTTTTTTTACCTCACTTCCGCCGAACACCTCTATTGCCCCGTTCATAGTGTTCTGGTTTCACAATGAGGAAGGACTTGTTGGCATTTGGGTGGTACACTATTTGTGGACCTAGTGATGTTACCAGGTCCTATCACTTTTTGATGTCCTCCGTTTTTCCTGCTCCTGTTAGGTCATCAGCGTAAGCCACTCGCTTGACCTCGGTTATTTCATATTTTATTGTATGTTGGAGCACGGATAGGCCTAGTGAGTACATTGCCATGGTGACAGGGTCCCCCTGCGTTGTTCCCTCTGTTGGCTGTATGGTAGTATCTCGTCTTAGTGCCTTGAAACTTGTTATATAGAGGTCTGATGGGTTCCTATAGGTGTTTTCAGCATTCATTGCAAAGCTTGTACACTTGATTTTGATGTTGTGCAGTGTAGCCTTATTGTTGATTATGTTGAATGCGTTGGAAGCGTCAACCAGGAATTACTGCCTCACAATCACGCTGCTCAAATATCGTTCTTGTGGCGTGAATGGCAGCTTCACCCCCAGCCTGGTGGCCAACACATACTTCAGGTTCCCTGCAGCTGCCCTGGCATCATCATTTACCACTTCCATTATGCATTTTCCAATGAGCCTTCTCCTATAGGCCTACATCCTGGATTTTTATCCAGGGGAATAAGGCGTTAGCCCGTCAGAGCATGGAGATGGTGGCAACACGAGGTTGCTAGCTTTCTTGCAAGGGCGGCGGTGGCAGTGCAGAGATCACTTGTTGCGGCACCAAACTTGTTAGTGCTGAAGTTGACTCTCCAACCGTCTGCATTCAGGCCTAAAGGACCGGCCCTTCCCCGTGTTTTCCGTGCCTTTTTTCCACACCAACCCTCCTGTTATTTTCTCGAACATGACAGCATTTGGAGGGATATAGACTCGCTGGAACCTGATGCCTTCCTCTGCACTTGCAGGGTGATGTTTTTCCTTCCTTGTTGTAATCATGTAATGTCTCTCTGTTTATTGTCAAAACACCACCGGAAGATTCCTCTGTGAGAGATCTTACCGCCGAGGACACTTTTCCCACACGTATCTTGTTACCAAACTTTCTGGCAACATCCTCAGTGTTTTGCTTTCCGTCTCCTATGAATTTTAGACTCTCCTGTAGTGTTCTTGCCTCGCGTAGGAGATCATCAAGGGCCCCTTTCTGCCACATTGTCAGTCTTCTATTCATTGCTGCCACATTTTCTTTGCACTTAGATCTTCGTGTGTCCTCTGACAGAATAGGTGGTGTATTATGGCCAGTATTTGGAGAGCTAATGGGGCTAGGGAGGTGTCGTGAGTGTATTTGATTTTGAGTCAAGTCATCTCCCGGATCATTTCTTTGGTGGACGTACACTTTACCTCCCAAGTGTAAGGCCACCAAATAAATGATCCGGTTAGCTGGGGACCACCTGACCACTTCTAAGTAGGCTTCTTTGACCCTTTCCTCCGCATCGTCCCCCGGCAAGCCTTTCCAATTTGTTGATTGTATGCCATTCACCTCATGAACAGTATTTTCCGACTGAGTGGCTTCACTACTATCGTCTGGCATGTCGTCATCAGATGATGATTCTCTGCCATAGGGATTTTGACAGGTTGTCCCTTTCCAGCAACCCACATATCGTGTGTTACACCTCACACAAATACAGGTTGTGCATTTCTGATTCCGGTCTGAGCACTGACAAACACATTTCCCAGCCATGATGTCGACCTGTGAGGGGGAGAGCAGTGGGAGAGGAAGATGGTTGTGATTTGGAAGGGGAGGGGGAGGGTATGTTTTGCTGTATTGGCTACTACTACTACTACTATTACTTTACTGTCACTCGGATTCGAGTACGACAATCATCCAAACAATGATACAATGATATGAGTTATTAAAGATGTCTCCGTTGGTGAGCTCTGAGGTGACCCGAGAGGCCGATACGGGACCTGCAGGGCCGTCCACAGGTGTTGCACGTGTGGAGGGCTTAACAAAATTATTGTGACATGGCGGATAAGGCTTTGAAATTTGGCATGAAGTTTCGTTGGGACATACCTTTGTATTTTAGCCTAGGAGCCACCTCCAATTTTACCCACAATTCCCCTGGCTCACAAAAATCCAATATGGCCTCCAATTAATGGGATCTTTCTCGTAGATCTACAATTCTTTATTATATGAGACAAAGTGTCAATGTTTAGTTGCATTTTTTTAGTATTATTTAGTATATTTAGTATGCACGTTTTAGTATATTTGCTTACTCACCTGTTCTTTGCACTGAATCATGTGAATTACTCCAGATGGGCACCTGTTCACATCAGGATCATGAAGTCATTGCCTCATTCCATCAAGGACCAGCTCCTCAATAATTCCCACTGGGTCCCAAGACCATGAACAAGTTTTCCGCCATTCCTATAGACCAAACCCACGAACATGAAAACAAAGTTGTCAAGTCTTCAGGTGGATGTATTGGGTTTATGGATAATCCTCATGTTTTCAAACACTAGATGGTTTAGGGACCAGAGCTTTCAAGTCTGATTAAGGAGTTTGAAGGTGACTACTTACCTGAAGATGATCGACCCCCAAAATTTTAACATCACGAACAGGGATTGTCCAGTCAGATGACATTTAAAATGCAGGTGAACATCCTCTCCAACACTGTGAAGAAAATGAGAAACCTTTCCTAACAGACTTGCCTGAGGTGATAACTCTGGACAGTCAGAACCGTATAAATGAATTAGTGGCTGGATCTTGTTTTATACACTTCGGCTGCGATTCCATCAGGCCCTGTGGCTTTGTTCTTTTGCATCTGCTTGATGGCAGTAGCTGCCTCATCAAGAGATGGAGGATAGCTGAGGTGAGGAGTCAGCTCTGGGTTCTGAGAGGGACCTGTTGGGTAATCAAAACGTTCACACCGGTGTTTCGGTTGAGCAGGGAATGGTAATGCTGAAGGATGCCTTTTATCGTCTTTAATTAGGGAGTTACCGTCGGATGAGCGGATGGAGGCCGCACCCCGCCTATATTGTTTTAGTGGAGTTAAGAAATTGACACATCTTGTGTTGATCTGCAAATTTTTGGATTTTATACGCTTTATTTTTCCACCATTCGTTCTTTAGATTGCAAAGTTCGTGCTGAACCATCTCTTTCTTCTCGTGGAAGGTATCAGCTTGAGTCCAAGACTAAGGGTTGTTCTGCCAGTTAGTGAAAACAGCTCGTTCACCATACGAGTACGTCAATTTCCTGGTTACTTTCATCAAACAAATCCTGGTGTTTTCTTTCGATTTGGCCGGGGGTCTCGCTGCAAGTTTCTGTGATGACATCATCCAGGATACCCCATTCGGCTCTCTGAAAGCGTGTGCTACCGCTAGATCCTCCACTCACTTGGTGTTAAAACCTTTTCAGGAGGCTTGTTGCCTTCCCCGTTTTGGGGCAAAGTAAAGGGAGAGTTTGGCTCTGACTAGCCGATGATCTGTGTCACAGAGGTCTGAGCTATGCAGGGCACGGGTGAAGAGGACATCTCGGCGATCTTTTTCTCTGACAATGATTTAGTCACTGAGATGACAATGTTTGGATCTTGGGTGCTGCCACGAACCCTTGAACTTGTCGGCCTACCTAAACAAGGTGTTGGTGATAGTGAGGTTGTGTTCAGCACACTTGCTGAGGCGTAGGCCGTTGGGATTACACTTGTCCATTCCGTTTCTCCCTATGGTTCCCTGCCATAATTTAGCATGGGGATAAAGTTTAGTACGCTGGCAAGGTATTCGTAAAAGGCCTCTATGATATCATCCTTTACATCCAGTATTGAGACGTATGCACTGATGAAGAACGCTTGAGGTGAGTAATTCAGTAGGACTCGGAGGGTCATGAGGCGCTTGTTGACCACAATAGGCATTTCAGTTAACTTAAGTAGAACGGAATGGCGAATGACAAATCCAACTCCATAAATGCGGTTTCTCTCCACAGTAGGCTTACCCTTCCAGAAGAAGGTGAGTCGACCTTCGTCTGGGAGCTGGGACTCACAAATAGTTGCAATGACGATGTTATACTTAGACAGCTCTTTTGCCACAAGGGCGGTTCTTTTTTCAGGACCCTCATTTGTGCCAGTATCGAGAAGGGTCGTGACATTCCATGCAACGACCATAATAGGTTCTATATTTCTTTTTGCTTTGTCTTTAATTATGATTATGGTTTCGACCACATTATGATGACCTTGGTTCTTTAGGCAGGCTATGTTTAAGCCACCTTTTCTAATCCCCTCCCCAGGTAGTAGGTAGTAGGCAGCTACCAAACAGGGAGATACAGTACTACCGTCTGGGAAGATATTAGAAGCATAATGTGTTGTCTAATTGTAGAACCTGCTGCCATATGGCATCACGAAAATTGTGACCAAGTACCAGGTTGCTGATCCGATTTTCTGCCACATTTACACACAATTGCAGGGTCTGAATTGTTTCCCCCTTACTTTGACAACACAACATACATATATTGTTTTTCACTATTGATCTTTGTTATTTTTTTTATTTCTTTATGGTTCCTTATTAGTAGTAGTAGTAGTATCAGTGTTGTTATTATTATTATTGTTATAATTATTTTATTTCTAATTTTGTATTTTTATTAAAATTTGTATTTACTTTGAACTAATTATTATTATTATTGTTATTATTATTACATTTTCGCCCCCCAGGCCTGATGTGGGTCAGTGATCTATGCCTGGGTGGGCTAATCCTGTAAAAAAAAAAAAAATGTGGGGGAGGCAGAATGGCTCTTGGAAAGGGTTGCTCAGTCACACAAACAGGACCGGATTGCACTGTTGCCTAGATCTCAATGCCTAAACGACCATCTTGTCTTTGGTGTCCATGTGCAGAGTTGTAACTTGAGACTCCCGTCAAACATCTCTGCCTGTTCCCGTCGCCACTCGTCTGTCGCCATAGAACTTTTGGGGGTATAGGGATGTTGATGATGAAAAGTGTGACGAGCTGGATTTGATTTGTGTGGTGAGGCAGAGCGCAGGCTGCAACCACACATCCTGGCTCTCCCCTTTCTTGATCCAGTGGTGCAGGTAGCTGCAACGACTGGGGAGACTGATATTTGCAATGGATTGCCGATAGCCCAGTTTGCTGGGTTTCGCTATAGTAGCCTGTCCATCTTGCATTGCTTTCAACCGCCGCTGGGGTCTTACTGGAGGTCTGTAAGCATGTCTGCCTAATGCAGGACTCAAACTGTATTTTTCGTTCGGGGTTTACCTGCCAAGGTTAATCCACAAGGCAGTGAGGCAGTGGTTCACGCAGACCTGGCTTGTGGCATAAGCGGACTAGGCAACCACCTAGGGCCCCAGCCCATAAGGGGACCCCTGATGCCTCCTTCAGGAATTTAGTTCAAAATCTTTGAGCCGAGCTTAGTGCGAATTTTTCAAGTGATCTGCCGAGATAAGAACCCTTATAATGAAAATATGAACATTAAAAAGCATTACGATACATTAATTATTACTGCTTTCGTGATATTTCCTATGCATTACATACTGTTCAATTATACTGGATTGCACACCTGATATAAACCATCAAGATAAAATGTCAGTCATCTTGAGGACTGTAATGCTAGAAGACACCCGGAGGTGAAAGAGCATTTTATTGGCTTTTTAAAAGCAACAGACACAACAGGTCAAGGATTGGCAAACCTTATTCTGGAGAAACTCAAGAACTTGAACATAACATTTAATAATGGATCAAACATGAAAGGGAAAAACAAGGGAGTGCAAGCATGGGTTTTGGCTATAAATCCCTGTGCACTCTTTGTGCCTTGTGGTGCACATACCCTGAATTTGGTTGTGGCTGATGCAGCTAAAAGCTCCCAATATGCATTTGGGTACTACGGAATTCTTCAGAAGCTGTTTACTATATTTTCAGCTGCAGCACAGCCATGGGCAATACGGAAGAAAAGGGTAGACATCTCCCTGAAATTATGGTCAAATACAAGGTGGGAAAGCCGTTTCAAAGCTATAGAGGCTGTGCGTTATCAAACTAAAGAAGTAAGGGGGGCCCTGCTGGATATGAGGAACAAAGTCAGAGACCCTGTGACAAGGAAAGAGGCCCAGTCACTGGCGGAGAAACTTGGGTCTTACCGTTTTTTCATATGCACTGTTACCGCAAGCAGTAATGAGTAGGATGACACATAAACAAACATTATGTTAGGCTGTAAGTCATGTCATGTTTATTGGGTGTGCCTGCCCGTATACAGTGTGTAGAGTGTTGAGATGGTGGAAGATGAGAGACCCAGAGGAGTTGAGGTGTTGGGTGGTAGTAAGGGAAGCTTGTTTGTGTATAATCACCTGACTCAGAGAGCGAGGGTTGGGGAGGCGACAGCAGGGTATCGGCACTGTAGCTATCCAGACCACAGAGGCAACACCTAACCTGGGTCCTTTGTAGCTATTCAGATCACAGAGGCAGCACCTAACCTGGTTTCTCTCTAGACTTTCAATAGTAAGTTTAACTAGTACTTATTGTGTACACAGGTAGACTGTGTCCATTGTATCATTTATCATTGTGACAATATAGAAATATGGTAAATTAAGTACTCATTGTAAGTGTTAAGATTAGACTATTTACATAGCTATGATTGTTATGTAAATATATATTGGATTAAACATTTATGTAAGAGTGCCTATGTATGATTTATTTGAAATACTAAAATTTATTGTATTCAACAGGTTTGACCGATTTATAACGTTCGAATTTAACGTGACGAGTCTAATTAATCCTTTAACCGTCCGGATGGCGGTTACATGCACCATAGTATGGTATTACAGTCTGCATCAAATACAACAAGTGAGCAAACTCTTGTCACCATGAGCTTACGCAAGAATATTAAAGCCTCCCTGGTGAGCTACCGTGAGAATGGATTTGTGTCAGCACAAGCATCAGCTAAGGATTTGTGCGAGGAAATGAATGTGTATGCTGTGTTATAGGAAAAAGAGATTTCGAATGACGAAGAGACACTTTGGATATTAAGCTTCAGATGAGCCAATTTCTGATGCTTTGAGAAGACTAGAAATGTTTTTTTTTCAATACGGTGATAGACTCTGACATCACATCACTCAATGAAAGGTTCCAGAACCTGGGAGAAGTTAGAGACAAATTTGGAGTTCTCTTTCACTTTAAAGAACTGTCCATTGATTCACTCACAACACAATGTCAGGAGCTGAGTGATACCATGAGCTATGGTGGAGAGTCAGATATTGATGGAAAAGAGATGGCCTTTGTGATGAGAAATCACCAGAATTACTCTCTGATAATATGACAGAATTGGAACTTCTTAAATATATACATGAAAAGCCCCGAGGATAGCAGTCACTCTGCCTGTGACTGTAGCTTCAGCAGAGAGGAGCTTCTCAAATTTTAAGCTCATCAAACCATACCTAAGGTCTACAATGCCTCAGAATAGACTTACTGGGCTTCCTTTCAATAGCATAAATAATGCTTAGGGAAACAAGTGTCATATGATGACATTATAGATGAATTTACTTCAAAGAAAACCAGGAAGCAAAAATTCTATATCCTAGATTTTAGAAATATTAATGATATTTAAATTACTGAAATATTAATAAATTGCAGCAACAACAAAATGTTAGTACTCATTTGCTTTTCTTTTGAGGAGGGAAGAGCGGAAGGGGGGGGGGGGCATAAATAATGTCTTGCATAGGGCCCCTAAAAGGCTAAGGCCGCCTCTGCCCTGCTAGTCTAGTTTAGGGCCGCGAGGAAGCACAAAAAGGAGTTTTGATGGTGAAGAGGATGTGTACTGGCAAGGGAAGGCCTGCGCAAGGTTGTTTCCCTGTTCACCAAGAGGGCTAGCCAGCGGCGGTGGCTGAAAGCGAGAGGAAGGAAGCAATGTTTGCACCTTACCCTTAACACTAACATAATGCTGCCACACTAGAAACATTACACCGCCCTGTACACACACACAAACACACACACACACACACACACACATACACATGATACACAAACACAGCCTACATTCACTCACACTGAAGCAAGACGCTGAGCGAAGCACAAGGAAGGTCGCTGTGAACCTCTCAACATTGCAAATTTCAACATTCCTCATCAATGGTGAGTCATACAGACGAGCGAATCACTGATTTTTGCATCTTAACAACAATGTGACCTTTTGTGGCTTCATCTTTGCTGAAATCCGTTACTTTGTGTGTTGTTTTAATCCGTCTTGTAAATAGTTTATAAATCGTTTCAATCTGTTTTTCATCTCTTCATTAGCTTGTCATTTAGTATGTTCTTTGTTATTATTTAATTTGTTTTATATTTGTGTTAATCTGTAATGCGTAATTTTGTTGAATATGTTCTTTAATCAGTTTTTTCATCTATTAATCTGCTGGTAAATTTATTATAATGTTTTCTTTGTTCTGTTATTTCATGTTTTATTTTGTTTATTTAAAATTGTGTTTAATCCGCATCTTAATCTGTTAATATGTCATTCAATCCAGCAATAAATCAGTTATATAATCTGTTATTCAATCTCTTATATAATCGATTATTGAATCTTTTATATAATCATTTATAAAATTAGTTATGTACTGTATATCAATGTGTTATTGATATATTGATATATATATTCATACAGTTTGTATATCTTATAATGACCCACATCAAGGCCTGGGGGCGACAATAATAATAATAATAATAATAATAATAATAATAATAATAATAATAATAATAATAATAATAATAATAATAATAATAATAATAATAATAATAATAATAATAATAATAATAATAAAAATAGCAATAACACGAATAAAATAATAATAATAATAATAATAATAATAATAATAAAATAATAATAATAATAATATTATTATTATTACTTACAATAATAATAGTCAAAAATAAAGAAAATTAAAAAGATCAATAGTGAGAAACAATATATGTATGTTGTGTTGTCAAAGTAAGAGAAACAATTGAGACCCTGGAATTGTGTGTAAATGAGGCAGAAAGTCAGATTAGCAACCAGGGGCTTGGTCACAATTTTCGTGATGCCATATGGCAGCAGGGTCTACCATTGACAACACATTATGCTTCCAATATCTTCCCAGGCGGTTGTACCTCCCTGTTTGATAGCTGCCTTCTACCTACTGCTTGACATAACTCTCTGTCTTTATAATTACCTTAACTAAAACATATTTGTTCTAATATAGGAGTTTAGGCCTAAAGGAATCATATATACGCAATACAAACATTTAGCACGCAGATAAATAAGCAAATATATTGGCAGATAACAGAGTGAAAAGGATTTAGAGGAAAGTGACAGGTGTTTATGGTTCTGAGGAGGATATAACATATTTCCATGAGAAGCAATTTATATATTTGGTGCCTGAGGATGAAGTGGTCACTAAAAATATTTGTTATGAAGGAGGTAGAACAATAGTAAAGACTGAATGCTTGTTGAGCGTGATGGTTGCAATGAGTGAAAACCTCAGTGTCTGGGTGTTGTAGGAGGTTCTGTTTGTGGATGATCTTGGCGTAACAGTAGAGCGTAGCAGAGGGGAGCATTACAAGGGGAGTAGATCCTTGAGAAACAAGGATTGAGAGTAAATTCTGGAGAGATAGAAATTATGGTGAGTAGCAAGAAAGAGAGGGAGGGAATTAAGGTTGAAGATAGGAGCAATAACGAGGTGGGTCCGGACAAAAGCCCCCTTGGAAAAAAGCCCCTTTAAACCCCCAAAACGGACACAAGCCCCCTGGACAAAACGCCCTCAGTTAAAGTGCAAAGTAGGACAAAAGCCCCTCAGTCAGAGTGCAAAATAGGTTAGGTTAGGTTAGGTTAGGTTAGGTTAGGTTAGGTTAGGTTAGGTTGGGTTGGGTTGGGTTGGGTTGGGTTGGGTTGGGTTGGGTTGGGTTGGGTTGGGTATTGCAGTCTCGTGGTGTAATCAATGTAACTGTAAATAATACAAAATAAAATAATTATTTGGTATTTTTTATTATTATTTTATCCTGTTTTTTGTTTTTTTGTCCGTGGAGTTTTTGTCCTACACTCTTCTAGGACAGGTTTAGAAGCTAAGATATTATAATAGGAACAGCAGTGACGTGTATAGGGAGACAGATGAGGGAGGGGGGGACTGTTTGGTCGTGTGGTGCGATGATACAATGAGATAAGGGGGAGTCGATCAAGAGAGCCTGGTATGAGACTATCAGAATGAAGAGATCAAGAGGATGACGCGAGTTAAGATGGAAGGACATGGTTGGGGAGACATGTAGAGCATCTAGCCTAAAGTCGAAGAAGCTGAAGACAGAGTAACATGGTGGATGTTGACACCTAACATCTGAGAAGAGCTAAATGAAGAATATGAATAACATACAATATGATTTAATGTGATCGATTCATGAAAAATTTTTTCCCTCCCACCCATGATTTAATATAAGTAAATATGCTTATAAACGGATAAACTGAGAATATGAATTAATTAAATATATCGATAATTATGTAATTATCAATTTATTAAGTCTTGCACCTGCGTTCTCCACCATTTCTTCATTACTTACAGTATATTTATACACGTCCGTGAGTATATGTACATAGCAGCGAGGGGAGAGGGAGGTGAGCTGGCCAGAATCCTCCCTTCTCATCCACTCTCCTCGTCTGATTTTTAGTCCTCCAAAATAGAGTACATTAACTTAACGAAATAATTTTACTCATGACAAGAATCTCATCACCAGAATGATGAAGTAGACTATTTTCCACAACACAATATCGCTATTGGACAGATTATCCTCGTCAAGTTAATAAGTAATAAGAGTAATTCCAGCGCGAAGGAAAGAATAGTTAAAAGCCAAGATTAATTATGATATTTGAAAGTCATATATACCAAAAATACAAATGGAAAAACATAAGTTAATAAGAAAATAGTGGAAGGAAGAATAGCTTCAAAACCTTGAAAGAATTAATTAATTAAAAAGAAGAGTCTAAGTATACTGTAGTGTTGTGGAAGGAGACTAAGAGTGATTGCTCCAGCTTCGGAGTATAGATGTGGAAACCCTGGCGTGGTGATAGACCTAGCGAGTAAGCAGGGGGAAGGTGACATAGGAAGAATTAAAATGAATACTAAGTTTGACAACTGATATATGTAGAAAAATAAGATATATTTTGTAGTACATAATTTAAAAAAGGCCTTCGTGAAGTGACCCGAATTTATTCATAAATTATACATCTGAATCCTTCAAAGATGAGGACAACAAGATTTGCTTTCAGTTTAAGATGAGTATATAGACTCGTTGACCGAGTAGGAATTAGGAAGAACAAAGTTTACGAGCTAGGCCTTTAATATCTCGGGCGTTTGCTAATCAGTTGTTTGTGTCTATTTTTAAGGATAATTTAGGCATTGGCCGTGTTCTATAAATTAAGAAAAAAAACAATATGTCAGAATTACACGAAACACACACAAACAAAACATTCACATCCACTGTCTTCATTCCTGTCTGTCGGCCCCCTTCTACCATCTCCCCCTCCCTACCAGGAATTATTTACATCCACCCACCAACAATACAGTGCAAAGGCTGAAGATCATCCCACAACTGATATGCAAAAGTGGCAATTTAACTAAAAAAGAATGGAAGCACACAACAACAACAACAACAAAATCCCAGGTTTGCAAATTTGAAAGATTTTATGCCAAATTTGTATCATTTTTTTCCTTCGTCTAATAATAGGTTGACCTTTGTAACATAGAGAGAGAGAGAGAGAGAGAGAGAGAGAGAGAGAGAGATTTTATAAAGCGTTATTGAATGAATATTCCTAAAATTCCAATGGACCATGAAAATGGACTCTCAAAACAGCTTAGAATACAGACATGGATATTATTGATTTTCCATATAAAATAGAGTTTCATGTTTATATTGAAAGCAGAATGGTTTTATGTAAACGAGTAGGATATTTATCGCGTGGTTTACTTCATTTTTTCTGTATGTTATTTATGTTGTGTATAATATGCATGCTTTGTATGTTATGTATATTGTGTGCAGTATTTATTGTGAGTCTCCAGATACATTAACATTATATACGTCTTCACTCTGCCTGACTCTTCCTATTTGGCTTTCCATTTATCTCTATTTTGTTATTGTCTGTCTGTCAACCTCTGTCCAACCTGTCTATCTAACTGTGCAGTTCTCTGTCTGCCTGTCTACCTGTCTATTCTGGTTCAGTTCTCTAAGTCTATGTTTATTTGCTTTACTACCTGTGTTTGTCTAATTGTCTGTCTCTCTCCTAGAGAGTATAAGCAGCGGTGCGCATTAGAGAACATAAGAACATAAGAACATAAGAATGGAGGAAACTGCAGCGGGCCTATTGGCCCATACTGGGCAGTCCCGTTTACACCCAACCCCTATTGCTCATATAAGCATCCAACCTATGTTTGACGCTATTCAGCGTATTCGAGTTAATGATGATATTTGGTAACTTGTTCCATTCATCCACTACTCTGCTTCCAAACCAGTGTTTACCTATTTCACGCCTAAATCTAAATTTGTCTAATTTAAAACCATTGTTACGAGTTCGCTCCTGGTTGGATAGTTTGAGTACCTTTGTAATGTCCCCTTTGTTTAGCCCTGCCTTGCACTTATACACCTCTATCAGGTCGCCCCTCGCTCTACGTCTCTCGAGGGAATGCAAATTAAGATGCTTTGACCTGTCTCTATACTCAAGGTTCCTAATGCCCGGGATTAGTCTTGTCATTCTTCTCTGAATTGTTTCCAAGGATTCTACATCCATTCTGTAATACGGTGACCAGAACTGAACTGCGTAAGATACAGTTTTAGGATGACCTGGCTAGTCTTGTAACTAACACTCCTTTGTATGAACCCAAGTACTTTATTAGCCTTGTTACCAGCAAAAACACATTATTTACTTGGCTTAAGGTTCCTACTTATCATTACTCCTAAATCTCTCTCGCAGTCGGATTTCTCTATGGCATTGTTGTTCATCTGGTATCTGGTTTCCCTGTTTACATCTCCTATACTGAGTACTTTACATTTGTCCACGTTGAATTTCATCTGCCATTTTTCAAACCATTCGAAAAATTTGTTTAGATCTTCCTGTAGTTTTGTGGAGTCCTCGTCAGATTTAATAACACGTCCTATTTTAGTGTGATCAGCAAATTTGCTTATGTTGCTGTCTATGCCGATATCTATGTCGTTTATGTATATAATAAATAATAATGGTCCAAGTACTGAGCCTTGGGGAACTCCACTTGTGACGTTGCTCCAATGGGACTTAGTGCCATTAATGCTCACTCCCTCTTTCCTGTCCTGTAACCACGCCCTAATACATTTAAGGATATTACCTTTGATGCCATGTGCTTCTACCTTTTTAATTAGTCTGTCGTGGGGGACTCTGTCTAAGGCTTTGCTAAAGTCGAGATATACCACATCATAATTGTGCCCCTCGTCCACCTATTCGAAAAGTGATGAAAAGAATCTTAATAGATTAGTTAGACATGAACGTCCGCTTGTGAAGCCATGCTGGGGATCATTGATCAATAGGTGCTTCTCCAGGTGATTTCGAATAGACTTTGAAATGATTGCTTCCAGTAATTTGCCTACTATTGATGTTAGACTGATTGGGCAGTAGTTAGAGGATAGTGATCTATCCCCCTTCTTGAAAATCGGTATTACATTCGCTATCCTCCAGGATTCTGGTACTACACCTGTTTTTAAGGACATGTTAAACAACTTTGCTAAGGGCATACTAAGCTCATCCTTACATTCCTTTAATACTCTGGCAAATATCTCATCGGGACCAGGTGACTTATGAGGCTTTAGTTTGTCTATTTGCTTACTAACATCGTTACTAGTCACTACTATGTCGCTTAATTTGTTTTTTTCACTATCTCTGAATAGAGTCGGTGCCCCGGGTATCATGTTCAAATTTTCGGTGATGAAAACTGTTGAAAAATATTCATTCAAATTATTGCTCATTTCTCTGTCATTATCAGTGAGCTCGCCGGTGTCTGACCGTATTGGTCCAATCTCTTCTCGTGTTTTAGTTTGATACATTTGGTAGAATCCTTTGGGGTTTGTCTTCTCCTCCCTTGCTATCCTTACCTCATTATTCCTCTTGGCTTTCCTTATCTTGGTTTTAACCCTACTCGCCAATACCCTATAATAATGCCGGAGGTAAATTTCGCCACGATTTATCCTTCTACCTATAGCCTTCCTTTGGCCAATGATGTTCTTTAAATAATTATTTATCCATTTAGGGTCATTGTTGTCTGATATGAGTTTTTTGCATGGTATGTTCTGCCCTTGTGCATTAAGTAACTCAATATTTAATTGTCGTGGAACTCGGCAATCTCAGATCTCGTTATCAAATCCGTATCATCTGTCAGGTTCACTGCCAAGCGCGTCACCCCCTCTCTAAGCTGCCTTTTTAAACTGTCAAAGTTTGCCCTTCTGAAATCTGGTACTTTAGTGGAATTTTCCTTAAGTCTGCCCTGAAAATCTAACTGGAATCTAATTTCTTTGTGATCTCTGTTTGCAAGTTCGTTCCCTACCTCGACATTGCTAATGAGGTTTTCTCTGTTTGACAGAACTAAATCGAGTATATTATTACCCCGGGTGGGTTCGGTTATATGTTGACTTAGAAAACAGTCCTGGATCGTCTCGAGAAAATCCTCTGATTCTGAGTTACCTGTAAGGTCAGTCCAATCTATTTGGCCAAGGTTAAAGTCGCCTACTATACAGACTTTGTTGTGTATGGAAGCCCTGCCCATTTCATCCCAGATAAGTCTCTCATTGACTCTATCAAGATTGGGAGGTCTATATATTACTCCTGTGATTAATTTTTCCCTACCGTCGATTAATTCTATCCAAATTGTTTCTGTACTCCGCTCAGTATTTATTTCCTTATTTATTTCACACTTCAGATTATCCCTGACATAGAGTGCTACTCCTCCTCCTTTCCTGGTCTGCCTATCGGTATGGAACAGTTTGTAACCAGCAATTTGGTAGTCGACCTGTAACTCACGTGTGTCTAGGTTGATCCATGTTTCAGTGAATGCTATTATAAAGATTTTTTCGGTACATACCAAGGCCCTAATAACATCCAATTTGTTTCTCATACTTCTCCTGTTCGCGTAGTATACATTTAAGTTAGTCGTGTTCTGAGCCCTCCCCTTACTGCGTTTAGTTTTAAACTCCCTGTCTAATTTAGTTTTGTCATCATTCCTAACACTATTTCCCTGTAATCTTTCACTTTGTTTACCCACTACCACTGCAGTCTCTTCCACCCCCGTGCTCATATGTTCTCCTAGCAGTTTAAAGACTTCGATATCTTTTGAACTGCCCTCTCTAGAGCCCCAACCAGAGTTGCTGCTCCATCCCTAGACAGGTGCACCCCATCCCTAGCATAAAGGTCCCTTCTGCCGTAGAAGTTGTCCCAGTTGTCAATGAATGGGACTGATATTGACTTGCAATATCTCTCAAGACGGTCGTTGACACCAACTGCCCTTGACAACCATTCACTGCCAACTCTCCTTCTAGGCAGGACACAGCATATGATAGGGATCCCTACCTTAGTCCTAATACTATCTATAGCTGCCTTGAACTTATCAAGAAGCTCCTCGCTCCTACACCGGCCAATATCATTGCCTCCTGCACTGAGGCAGATAATGGGTTTGTTCCCATTACCAGACAAGATATTGTCCATCCTGTCAATTATATCCCCCACCCCAGCTCCTGGCAAACACACCCTTATCCTATTTATGTTTTTACCACAAAAAGCCCTGTCCAAGTACCTTACCTGTGAGTCACCAACAATTAAAGTTTTTATACCTTCCTTGTCAGCCCTCTCCCTGACTGTACTAACGTCCAATTCGTCTATCAAGGGACTGAACGAGTTGGTACACTTAGCTGCTGATGTCGTTGTTGACATATCCTTGGTGTGTTTCTTCATCACCAGTTTGGTCATCCCTCTCCTTACAACCTTCCAGTCGCTTGAATTTTCGTCAGACACTGGCTTTCTTGAATTTTCGTCAGATACTGGCTTTCCCTGTCCCGCCTCCCCCTTCAATCTCGCCATCTCTTCTTTTAATTTCAGAGAGAGAGAGAGAAGACGTCTATTAAAGGGGTATCCTGTGTTTTTACGGAGTCCGCATCGCATTGTGTACATTGTCATCAATGGTCGCCGCAGTGCGATCAACTGATGTGTCACCTATTCGGCATTTACATGGGCAATCTTTTTCTCGTGCATGTATGTGTGTGTGTGTGTAATATTAATGATAGTTAATGATTAACGGCTTATTGAAAAAAGTTCAACAACACGAAGGCTGAAAATATACATTAGATAAAATTGACATTTCATACTAAAAGGGGAAGAAACATGAATTGAACATAAACATTATAGTTTACAGTTGATGGCCCGGGATGGTCTCTTGTCCTACTGTGTGAGGTCAAGTAGGCCACGTGGTGCAGTAACTCGTCCGTAGTTGTTGACAGGAAGGACCGGTCATGGAGACACCGAGTGGTGTGCTGTTCACGTGGTGTAGTGACTACAAGAAGGGGGATAGATCACTATCCTCTAAATACCGCCCAATCAGTCTAACATCAATAGTAGGCAAATTACTGGAAGCAATCATTTCAAACTCTATTCGAAATCACCTGGAGAAGCACAGATTGATCAATGATTCCCAGCATGGCTTCACAAGCGGACGTTCTTGCCTAACTAATCTATTAACATTCTTTTCATCAGTTTTCGAATCGGTGGACGAGGGGCACAATTATGATGTGGTATATCTCGACTTTAGCAAAGCCTTCGACAGAGTCCCCCACGAAAGACTAATTAGAAAGGTAGAAGCTCATGGCATCAAAGGTGACATCCTTAAATGGATTAGGGCGTGGTTACAGGACAGGAAACAGGGAGTGAGCATTAACGGCACTAAGTCCCATTGGAGCAACGTCACAAGTGGAGTTCCCCAAGGCTCAGTACTTGGACCATTATTGTTTATTATATACATAAACGACATAGATATCGGCATAGACAGCAACATAAGTAAATTTGCTGATGACACTAAAATAGGACGTGTTATCAAATCTGACGAGGACTCTGCAAAACTACAGGAAGATCTAAACAAATTTTTCGAATGGTCTGAAAAATGGCAGATGAAATTCAACGTTGACAAATGTAAAGTACTCAGTATAGGAGATGTAAACAGGGAAACCAGATACCAGATGAACAACGATGCCATAGAGAAATCCGACTGCGAGAGGGATTTAGGAGTAATGATAAGTAGGAACCTTAAGCCAAGTAAACAATGCGTTTTTGCTCGTAACAAGGCTAATAAAGTACTTGGGTTCATACAAAGGAGTGTTAGTTACAAGACTAGCGAGGTCATCCTAAAACTGTATCTTGCTCTTGTGAGACCACACCTGGATTACGCAGTTTAGTTCTGGTCACCGTATTACAGAATGGATATAGAATCCTTGGAAAGAATTCAGAGGAGAATGACAAGACTAATCCCGGGCATTAGGAACCTTGAGTATAGAGACAGGTTAAAGCATCTTAATTTGCACTCCTTGAGACGAAGAGCGAGGGCGACCTGATAGAGGTGTATAAGTGGAAGGCAGGGCTAAACAAGGGGACATTACAAAGGTACTCAAATTATCCAACCAGGAGCGAACTCGTAACAATGGTTTTAAATTAGACAAATTTAGATTTAGGCGTGAAATAGGTAAACACTGGTTTGGAAACAGAGTAGTGGATGAATGGAACAAGTTACCAAATATCATCATTAACTCGAATACGCTGAATTGCTTCAAACATAGGTTGGATGCTCATATGAGCAATAGGGGTTGGGTGTAAACGGGACTGCCCAGTATGGGCCAATAGGCCCGTTGCAGTTTCCTCCATTCTTATGTTCTTATGTTCTTATGACTCGCCCTCGGGTGTTGACATGAAGGACCTCACGTGATCAAGGAGACACGGGGTGGTGTGGTGTTCACGTGCTGCAGTAACTAGTGTGTTGATATGAAGGACCTCATGTGATCATTGAGACACCGTGTGGTGGTGGTGTCACAGTACTCACTCTCTGCTTACTGGTGTTGTGTTATCTTATGGTCAGGTGTAAAGCCGACCCACAGTTGTTACCAGGTGAACTGATTAACACCGCCCGGTCAGAAGATGGTGGTCGATTCCCAGGGGTGCTTATCTTTGGGTGTGGACCTCGTTAGTGGGTCACGCCTTTCGCTGGTACTGTCTACAGTAGTGCTGAATTCAAGGCTTAAGCACAGTTCATCACTGTTCAACACTGATCCCGCTTCTTTCTGAAACGAAATTGACACTTTTGGAGGGATTATTTTGATATCCCGGTGAGGAGGGGTCGAGGGGAGGGACTTAGGGAATGGGCCAACGTTGGCTGGGGCAGCTGCCGCAGCAGGAGCAGCGCCTGATAGGTCTTGACCCTTTGGTGGTCAAGTGTGTGTGTGTGTGTGTGTGTGTGTGTGTGTGTGTGTGTGTGTGTGTGTGTGTGTGTGTGTGTGTGTGTGTGTGTGCGATGCACACAGGGTAGTGTAATGCGTCTAGTGTGGCAGCATTATGTTACTGTTAAGTTGCAAGTACTGCTTGCTTCCTCTCGCTTTCAGCTACCGCCACTGGCTAGCCTTTGTGGCGAACAGGGAAGCAACTTGCATAAGTCATCCCCTGCAAGGACACAGTCTCTTCACCATCAAGACTCCTGCTGTGCCTCCTCGTGGAAACACACGGTAACTGCGTGCTGGGGGTCTCGGAGCAGCAGTGGGCCTCAGAGGGACGGCACATATACCCACTGGCAGGTGGACACGTCCTGGTGCCTACCAACCATTGCCCCGCTGCCTTGAGGATTAACCTTGGTAGGTATAAAGCTACGGGAGTTAACTCCGAACGAAAAATCTGCGGTAGAGCCCCGCATCAGACAGGCATGCTTACAGAGCTCCAACAAGACCCTAACGACGGTATAGGCGGAAGAGGTGACTACCATGGGAACCCACCAACTACACCGGTGGACGAAGGTAGTGCATGATGGACAGGCTACTAAGGCGAAACCCAACATTGCACCTCTCCTTCTCCCCAGCCAAGATGTGTGGTTGCAGCCTGCACTCGTGCCTCACCACGTAAATCAAATCACGCGCAGCCATCATACAGCTTCTCATACTCATCATCATCATCAAAACCCCTATACCCCCAAAAGTCCTATGGCGACGGATGAGTGGTGATGTGGACAGGCAGAGATAACTGCCAGGAGTCCCTGGTCACAACTCTGCAATTGGGCGCACAGATAGGATCGTCGTTTGTGTACTGGGATCTAGGCAACAGTGCAATCCGGTTCTGTCTGTGCGACTGAGCAGCCCTTTTGAAGAGGCACTCTGCTCACCCCACATGGGGAGAGGATAGAAAAGGTGACATAAACATAGCCTTCTCAAAATACCAACCTGACTGGGCAACCACACCCAGTAAGGTCATTCTTATGTAGTCGAAAACCCAATAATAATCATAGATCAAAACAAAACAAACTATACATCCTCTTATGGTTGCTGCACAGAATGACAGGACCCTTCAGCATACTGGCACAAATGAGCATCCTAAAAGAACTGCCCTTGTGACAAAAGAGCTGGCCAGGTATAACATCAACATAGCAGCCATTAGCGAGTCCCGGCTCCTCGACGAGAGTCGACTCACAAACCGGGGTTCTGGCTATACTTTCTTCTGGAAGGGTAAACCTGCTGCAGAGAGAAACCGCATTTATGGAGTTGGCTTTGCCCTCCGCCAATGCATCCTACATAGTCTAACTGAAGTGCCTGTTGGGATCAACGACCACCTCATGACGTTCCGAATCCCACTGAATCATTCATGTCATGCCTTCTTCATCAGTGCATACATCCCAACACTGGATGCAGAGCATGACATCAAGAAGGCCTTTTATGCCGATCTTAACAGAGTTATAACCTCTATCACTTGAGGTGACTTCAATGCCAGAGTTAGCAGAAATCCTGACATTTAGCAGGGAATCATAGTTGAAGGGTTCATGGCAACACCCACAATCCAAACACTGGAATCTCAATGACTATATCATTGTCAGAGAAAGAGATCTCTGAGATGTCTTCATCACCCGAGCCATACGTGGCTCGGTATACTGCAACATTGATCATTGACAAGTCAGAGTAAAGATCTCATTTCACGTCGCCCCAAAACGGCGGAGGCAACAAGCCTCCAGAAGAGGTTTTAACACTAAACGTCTGGAGGATCCAACGGTAGCACATGCTTCCAGAGAGCAGCTCGAACCTGGGCTGATAAACAATCCCACAACAAACAACCCAAACCCCAGTGCCAAATGGGGTGTTCGCAACACTGCCATGACAAAAACCTGCAGTTAGACCTTCGACCAGATCGAAAGAATACACCTGGACTGGTTTGATGAAAATTACCAGGAAATTAATGTACTGGCCGATGATAAATGTGTTGCTTTAACTGACTGGCAGACCAGCCCTCATTCTCGGACGAAAGTTGATACTTTCCGCAAGATTATAACGGCGGCCCAGTGCAAACTTTGCTATCTAAATAACGACTGGTTTAAAAATACAGCATGTGAAACACAAAAACTTGCAGATCAACACAAGATGTGCGAATTTTTCAATTCCACTAATGCATTTTATGGACCAATCACTGATGGCGCAGCACGCCTCCGCTCTTAATTGAAGACAAAGAAGGCCTCCTTCAGCGCTGCTCAACCGAAACACCGATGCGGATATCCTGACTACCCTGCAGGTCCCTCAGCATCCAAAGCTGACCCACCTCAGGTATCCTCCATCCCTGGTTGAAGTAGTTACTGCCACCAAACAGATGAATAATAACAAAGCCTCAAGGACTGATGGAATTTCAGCCGAGGTGTATGAAGCAGGAAGACTTATGCTTACCAGCCGTCTCCACTCTCTCCTGGAAAATATATGGGAAAAAGGGGAAATCCCCTTAGCTCATAAAGACGCCTTCATCGTCAGTATTTATAAGAACAAGGGAGACCGGTCAGACTGAGGCAACTACCGTGGGATCTCGGTGCTGTCTGTAGCACCACTGACATGATCTCTGCTGCCTGTCAGATACATGAAAAGTGCAAAAAACAGTTTCGTGACTTGTACATGGCCGTCATTGACCTAACCAAGACCTTCGACTCGGTCAATAGGGAAGCCCTCTGGCAGACCCTCAGCCGTTTTGGCTGACTATGAAAATTCATCGCCAATTTGAGTCAACTCCACGTTTTCATGAAAGGCAGTGCTCTGCACAATGGCGCCCAGCCTGAGTTCTTCCCCATTCAAACAGAGGTAAAACAAGGATGTGTACTGGCACCAACTATCTTTTCTATTTTCGTGGCTGCCTTCCTTACTCGTGTCTATGCCAATATAACCGGCGGGGTGAACATCCAGTACCGGATGAAGGGTCTTTTCAACATAAGACGACTTCAGTGAACATCAGTATGCAGACGACCTCACCTATGTCGCTCACACTGAACGCAACCTACTCAGATGCGTATGTACGCTTGGGCCTTGAGGTGAATGTACGTAAGACTCAGATTCTCTTTCAGCTTGCCCCTGATTCAGCCACACCTCCACCATCCACCCATCTTAACGGTACTACCCTCTCTAATGTTAACCAATATCAGTATCACGGCTCCCACCTGTCCACCACTGCAGACATCGATGAAGAGATTCAACATCGGATTAGATGTGCATCTCAAGTCTTTGGCAGACGCCGTGCTCGTTTCTTCGGCTGTAGGGAGTTGAAATTACCAAAAAATTTTCACTTAATGGAGCAGTGGTCCTTCCCACCCTGCTGTATGGCAGCGAGATATGGTTCAGATACAGGAGGCATATCAAGGCACTTGAAAACTTTCACCAGAGTAGTCTACGTTCCATCCTCCGAGTTCGCTGGAAAGACAAGAAAACACATGTCAATATTCTTGCTGACACCAACTGTAAGAGCATCGAGGCTACCATTATCCATGAACAACTAAGTTGGACTGGCCATGTTACCCGAATGGACGACAGTAGACTGCCAAAGCAGCTACTTTACAGTCACCTAACGAATAGTAAACACAACTCTGGCGGGCAACTGAAAAGGTATAAGGATAATCTTAAGACAAATGTGAAAAAGTGCCAAATCGACTCCCTTACCTGGGAGACGATTACTCCACAGCGTAACGCTTGGAGGAGCACCACACGAGAAGGTGTCAGTTATTTCAAGTTAACCTAACTACATACCGAGGCAGACAAGCGGCAGCGCCGGAAAGACGCTGCCGCCGCCTCTCCCACACTAGATGTAGCTCTCAAACACGTGCAACATCTGTGGACGGCCCTGCCGTTCCCCTATCGGCCTCTCTACAGTAGGTTCCTCAGAGCTCACCAACGAAGGTGATATCCTTAATAACTTATATCATTGTATCATAACTGGATGATCGCCATACTAGATTCCGAGTGACAGCAAAGCAGTAGTAGTAGAAGTGTGTGTGTGTGTGTGTGTGTGTGTGTGTGTGTGTGTGTGTGTGTGTGTGTGTGTATGCATGTGTGTGTGTGTTTCAGATATAATTAGGTGTAGGGAGTATGGAGATAAGGACGGGAGAGATAAAGGGAGTAGAGAGGTAGGGAAGAGGAAGAGGAAATAGTAATGATATAGAGAAAGGGTAAATGAGGGAAATATAAATTGGGGAGGTAGGGAAGGGAAAAAGATGGAAGGTAAGTAAGGAAGTTACTCAAGAAGCTGTTGAACGAAAAAAAGTGAATGGACGTATTATGTGTAATGTCTTTTTATGTCACCTTGAAAGTGCTGGTTGTGGAGGTAAATGTTAAAGGATCTGAAAGAGAGAGAGAGATAAAATGCTTCTACGGACCGCATTCTTTTTTCTTACCCTGTCAAAACGCGAGACTTACAAAAGTTGAGGTAAAGTCTGTTCCTTATTATCATACATATTAAAACTTCATAGAGCGTCTTGCAGGCTCAAGGAACCCGTGTGGGGAATTTTATCATAAACAAATTCTGGTATGTGGTCACACACACACACACACACAGAACGTAGTAATAAAAAAGTCACAACATCTACCCGAGTTTAGGGTGTCTGTAGGCTGCTCCAATACTCCCTGTAAATGGGAGAAAGCAAATGTGCTTTACTTTGCCTTAGCGCAACTACTGTTAGGGTTCTCCAAGCTTTGCTTGAAGTGGAACATTCAGACTAACAGCGTCGGATAAGCGCATAAATGCAATTTGTTGAAAGCAAGAATGGTTAATCCAATGGCCGGCATGCACTTTATACACAACGGATCTGTCATGGACTCTGCGGCAAACGCACTACGGATAATACATGGGTAAATCCTTGTACTATTTAGCGAGAATGGCTGAACCTAGTAAGTAGATCCCTGCCGTGTTAACACGAGAATGTGTTAATGGAAGTCTGGGATATCGCAGTGTGTCGGTATGTAGTGAAGAGAGAAGCGACTTACCAACAGCCTACAGTATTACCATTAGGTTACATCCAGCCAGGTTCATTCTCCTCTCAACGAACGTACTATACAGTACACAAGTCCGACTTTTGGAGCATATTTTATATATTCAAATTTGCTTATTATTATTGTACTATAACAATTTCTAGCAGTAGAGGCAATAGCAGTGGCAATAAAGTTAATATTACGACTACTTTCACATTATTATTATTATTATTATTATTATTATTATTATTATTATTATTATTATTATTATTATTATTATTATTATTATTATTATTATTATTATTATTATTATTATTATTATTATTATTATTATTATTATTATTATATTGGCAACATGTAATTTCTATGAGGGATTCTAAACGTAACATTACAGTGAATTTAACGAAGAATGTAGGCTACAGTACAGATAATTACCACCAGCAAGGTTCATCTACAAGTGTCACTGCCTCTATTACTGCTACAGAGTGTTAACAGAAAATGTCTTTGACACGTACAGCATAAAAGTTCTTGGGGGTCTGTGTGTGTTTCCAGTCCCCACCTCCTTCTGGACGGCGAGTCTGTGTATATAGCGATGTGACAACGCACACACGCACATGCACGGCAGAGCTGTGTCTTTTAGGTAATCAGATAAGACAGGATAATGTTTGTCAATCAGTTATTATCGTTAGTCATAATCAGGTTACACATTCAGTGTTGTATGATAAATATGAAGGTTAGAGCCCCTTCGATATCTAAGCCTTTATTTAAGCATTAGAGACGACGGTAGTGCAGGTGGAAGTTGCATTCCAATCTGTTCGAAAATTTGCTTCGTATCCACATGAATAATACTGTAAAGCGTTAAGAGCTCAACTCAGACAGTAGACGAAGAACTCGAAACAATGAGCAGTGAAGCAGTTGGCCAACGTCGTAATGGAACAGTCCCGAGTCGAAGGCAACAGTCTACTAGAGCAAACACACCAAGCAGGTAAGAATTGTATGATATATATGGACACAAAGTAGTACCTTCAGCTGTATATTGTTATATTACTATTATTAATTATGTATAGTAAAGTATTACAGAACATGTATTAATTCTATGTAATATTCTATTTATTGTGCACCATATTATGTATATAAATTATCACATTTATACTTTATGTATTCAGCTTGTGAATGCTGGCATCTGTACAGGCCAGTGCGTAGTAATACATAGATAGATGTAGAGGTAGTTAAGACCGAGTCCTGGTGGCGTGCCCACAGGCTTCCTGCGTCCTACTGTATTATCTCCCGTACGAGAATAGAACCTACTTTTAAAGACAACAAGTGTTTGTATATACCCTCAGTAATATAGAACATTCTTTGGGTATCTGGCAATAAGCTAGAAGAATGATTTGCTACAGCATCATGTGGAGCTCCTTATAACACCATCTATGAGGGAATTACTACACCACGTGATGCCCCTCATAACACCATCTGTGAGGGAATTACTACACCATGTGATGCCCCTCATAACACCATCTGTGAGGGAATTATTACACCACATCAGGCCCCTCATACACCATCTGTGAAGGAATTACTACATCATCAAGCCCCTCATACACCATCTGTGAGGGAACTACTACATCATCAGGCCCCTCGTAACACCATCTGCGAGGGAATTACTACACCACGTCAAGCCCCTCATAACACCACCTGTGAGGGAACTAGTACTCCACGTGATGCCCCTAATAACGCCATCTGTGAGGGAGTTACGACACTACGTGTCTGCTGTTCAACACCTCAGCTCACATGATCTACGTGTGTAAACATTAATCTGTATGTTCACTGTATGTTCCTTCACCTTTCTCTAATAAAGGCTTTTGTTAAACCAGCAATGTATTTAATAAGTCATTTATGTTCAATATATATTTTCAGCCTTCGGGCTGCAAACTTTTTCAATAAACCGTTTATTATTATTATTATTTTATTTTATTAGAAACCCTTCATGTAATAACTAAAGGAAAGTATCGAAGTAGGTCTATTACCATATATTTGTAATGATATTATATGCCACCATTGAATGAAAATGCAGATCATTACTTAAACATGACAAAGTTATACACAAATTAATTTATAAGAAATTAAAGGGAGGGGAGGAGCATCCCCTCCCTTTAATTTATGTATAACACTGGGCTGCATTTGAAAAAAAAATTCATGAGGTGCGGGGTTTCTTAGCTGATTCTTTATGTATTTTGCGTGCTGATTCCAAAAATGCCATTCATTTTGCCCAATCAGGTCAGATATTTATGCTATGGGAATTAGGAAAAAATCGAAATTCTTAAATATGATGTCAAAATTTTTATGCAAAATATATCATAAGAAATGTAACCACAGCACGTCAACTACATAGATGCCTTTACAGTTAGACATGCATAAATGGCTGTGGCAGAGAATTTCTTTGGTGGTTGGTGTCTGGGGCATCCCGTTTCAGACACCAACAGTAGTCGGCGAGCATGTTGATATCCCAGCGACCCTGGTACCGCTCCTCCATTACATGGATATCTTGATGGAAGCGTTCTCCTTGTTCCTCACTCACATCACCACAGTTATCTGGAAAGTAGTCCAAGTGGGACCTGAGGAAGTGCATCTTGATGGACATGCGTGCACCAAGAACTTTGTAGCTCAGAAGTAGGTCCTCAACAACTCGTTCATACTCTGGACTTCTGTAGTTGCCAAGAAAATTGGAGACAATAGACTTAAAGGCATGCCAGGCTTTCTTCTCATTTACATCCATGCTGCAATCAAACTTGGGATCTTTGAAAAGCTCTCTCTCTCTGATCTGAGGGTATCTGCCTCTCTCCTCACTGGCTTTGAAATTTTTCTTTCAGAAAGGAGGTGCAGAAAGCCTGGCTTTGTCCAGTGCCTTTACAAAGTTTTTTAGACAGACCGAGCTTGATGTGTGCAGTGGCGGAAGAGAGAAGAATGTTCTCTTGGATTCACCAGAGCATGGGCAACAACAACATTGTGAGAGAACCTGGAGTAAGTCCACACTTTAGCAATGAGATTAAAACTCAATGAGAGGAAGAGTATACACATATATGGGTAGGAAGTATAAGTAGGAATGTAGAAATGGAAGCTGATGGCCTGGATGTTGTTGCACAGCGTCACTACGCTTATCTTATCTCGTATGTCAATACACATATATCACTTCTTAAAGGACAACTTGTTGTTAAACACCTCTTGATGCTATTTATTACTTCACTCCAACAGCCCAGCATGGACACATTATATCACTATTATATCAGGGGTGCTAACACATATGCTTTACGTTACTTGACACTGACTCTCGGACACACCTGAATGAATACACTTCCGGTGGTGATGGCTCACCCTAGGACGTTCTGGGCCCAGTGAGGCTGGCTGGGCTGCCTCCTATGGGAGAGTCTGTAGCCCAACTAGCGATGCCGTGGTCTGCTCAGGAGGTCTCCTCCCGACCTGGGGAAGGGGCGTCATGACTCTGCTTAGTGAACCGGTGGCGGCTTCGAAGCAGGGAGGGATGACAGCAACCAGAATGAGAATCAGTATGACAGAATCAGAATGATAATGATAATCAGCCCGTGGACCTGGGACTTGGGCCTTTATATGGGGTCGGCCCAATAGCCGGCACTTCTGACCTCTAACAATTAACACTAAACTGGTTTTGATCTAGATAGTTGT
Organism: Homarus americanus; assembly: GCF_018991925.1. Taxonomy (NCBI): domain Eukaryota; kingdom Metazoa; phylum Arthropoda; class Malacostraca; order Decapoda; family Nephropidae; genus Homarus; species Homarus americanus. The sequence goes on from NW_024714177.1 coordinate 7,438,408, forward strand.
GGTCCTGTGATGTCTCGGCTAGGTGCGGTTGTAGAGTCACCGGCTCACGTCATTATGTGGGCGAGGTCAAATTTATGGGTCGACCTGAGGTGTCAACCGGATATTGGTACCACACACAGGTCTGCAGTCTCTTGCTTGCTGTTATATGCGGCATAATTCTGGAGGGCGCTGTAAGGTTTTGGTCTGACAATCACTCATTACCTCCGCCAAGATAGCTTCTCACAGAGACTGATGCCACATATGAACAACTTTTTAACTTTGTCACATCAACAATCGAAAGAAGATAATCCCTGGGGCGATAACATAGTCTCACATTTACAAACAACAATCTCATGGGTGTATGTTTTTCTACTGGCGCCTAGTTTGATCTGACAAAGCTCACTACTGCCTCCCGCCAGATCAAAGCTTCTATACCAGGAGAAAAAGGAAACATAACAAGTGAACATAGAATGAAAAAATCCTTCATATGTAGCATAGTGTCCGAGGCAACCTTGCAAATCATTCTACAAGCAATAACAGATGTTACATTTCACTGTGTTATATAATAATGAATCAAAATAGCTACAACATCGTGTTTCATAGTCCCAAGACATTGATCGGACTCCAGAAAAAAGTGGGGCTAAAAGACATTATTTTGGCCAGCAGTAGGCATCAGCAAAAATCAGAAAATACTTCCAAAATACACAAAAAAATGTTCCTACTTCACATATATTAGGGTATTGATATCTTTTATTATACATATCAACAACATCAATGAACATTAGTTGGGTCCGGCATAGCTCGTCTTACCATCCAGCTGGTATCTGAAAAATAGGGATGGCGGCAGCTCAGCGCTGTAGTCGGTTGGTCGCCATCATGAAACTTTCTTGATGTCAGGACAGCACATCTTCTGTCTTCTTTCTTTACATACCGCGCACCTTGTAGGTCGTTTCTCCACACCTTCAGACTTCTTTATAAACATACAAACATACTAGCTTCGGGCAAGGTTTTCTGTCCCATCTGGTTTCTTTGCCTCTACTCAACATCTAGATGAATTTTCTGTTCCATCTTCCTTTTTTCTTAGTACATCATCATTTTCATATTACAGACGAATTTTCTGTTCATCTGCGTTTCTTTATACATCTTCATTTTCATATTCCAGATGAATTTTTCTGCTCCATCTGTATTTCTTCTCTGCAACATCATCATTTTCAACATATTCCAGACGATTTTCTGTTCATCTGCCGTCGGCCCCCTCCGGCCGGGATGAAGGCCGGTCCACTGCTTGGGCTGTCGTCTCCTTAGATGACTCGTAAGGCAGGTTCCGCGGACCAGGGCTCGCCCTCCGTACGTGAGTGTCGGCGAGACCAAAGACCGTCCTGTCTTACACCTTCCACAGTGGTGAATCCCTCCCTGGCTGGGCTCACCAGGGTTCGTTGTGTGGCGATCCATTCCACACTCCTTAACTTCCTAAAGTAGAAAAATATAAAATCTTCTTAATCCTAGACCAAGGGAGGACTTGAAAGAAGTGACGTGGTGTGTGGTGGGTTTCGTGCTGCCTTCATCAAGCTGCATTCATCACGCTGCTTTCATCATGCTGGTTCTTCTCTGCTCGTATGTACTGTGGTTGACGTCCGGCTGGCCATGGGTGGTACTGTGAGTGACATTTGACAGAGAAACAATCCTAAAGGGATGATGGATCAGTTGGAAGTGCATTCGCAAAAAAAAAGTTTACTTTATACGTTACGTCAATGTTTGGCAACTATCATTTCCGTCACGACAATGTTCTCATCAGGCTGGGTCGGGGAGTGAAGCTCTGCGCACTACACTGAATATCATTTATCACTGCGCGTCAAAGAGTACATCACAAATCATAATGGCATAAAAATACACTGAGTGAAGCTCTGCATTCATCGCAATATTACTTTATATTAACCATCATCATCAACACACAGCTCACGGGACAAAAGACGGGGAATCAGTGTGGTCAAGCGAGGCGGGGCAGGTCAGAAGGACGTGAGGTCACACGAGCGGGGTGGGGCGAGGCGGGGCGGCACTGGGCGAGGCGAGGCTGGCCAGGCCCAGCCAGGCTGGTGCGTTGCGGGTGAGGTGGGGAGGAGCCGAGGCGTGGTTGATCGGGCCAGGCCGAGGCTTTGCGGGGCGGGGAGGGGCACGGAACGGAGGGGCGGGGCAGGGATGGGAGGAAGGGTAAGGAGGGTGAGGTAAGGATTAGGGCAGGGAGGAGGATGTAGGTTAAAAGACATGTTAAGTTATGACAGTTAGTACAGACACCGCTTTCATCACCGAAACACCATGGCTACATTTAACACTGACCAACAATCAAACTGCACTTGGGCTACTGAGAATGCCACAGATAGCGGGTGACACTGAGAAATTACGTTAAGCACTGAACATATTTCTATTAAAAAATCGCACATACCACCACAAGAGACATTGACTTGAGCTGTAAAGATGACACACTAGGACACTTTTCACGCTACGACGCTACGACACAGGAATTACTTATTACACAATTGCAGACAATACTTAGACTGAATCAAATGAAGGATGAGACGAGCCAGGTGTTGAGGCTAACCGAGGGAAGGCGTGAGTTACGTTAAGTACGCTGCCGCCATTGTAATGAGACAAAACTCACAATGAGAGGAAGAGTATACATATATAGGTAGGAAGTATAGAGAGTAGGAATGTAAAGATAGGAAACTTGGTAGCGTGGCCTGGATGTTATTTGCACAGCGCCACTACGCTTATCTTATCTCGTATGTCAATACACATATATCACTTCTTAAAGGGACAACTTGTTAAACACCTCTTGATACAACTATTTATTACTTCACTCAATGACATGGACACATTAATATCACTGTTATATCGGGGTACTAACACATTATGCTTTACGTTACTTGACACTGACTCTCGGACACACCTGAATGAATACACTTCCCACAGTAGGTAACTCACCCTAGGACGTTCTGACAAGACTCACGTGTACCCTGACGTAGGCCCAGTGAGTGCTGGCTGGGCTGCCTCCTATGGGAGAGTCTGCTTAGCTGGCGATGCCGTGGTCTGGTCGGGAGGTCTCCCTCCCGACCTGGGGAGGGGACGTGCGTGACTCTGCTTAGTGAACCGAGTGACGACCCGAACGGGAGGGGGATGACAGCAACCAGAATGAGAATCAGTATGACCAGAATCAGAATGATAATGATAATCGAAAGCCCGTGGACGGGACTGTAGGGCCTTTATATGGGGTCGGCCCAGCCGGCTTCTGACCTCTGACAATTAACACTAAACTGGTTTGATCTGAATAGTTGTGTGCAGGTGTGGTCCTGGCCAGGTGTCTTGGCTAGGTGCGGTTGTAGGTCACCGGCTCACGTCATTAGCGGGCGAGGTCAAGTCCCTTGGGTCGACCTGAGGTGTGTCAACCAGGGATGTGGTGGTACCACGAGGTCTGCAGTGCTCTTGCTGTTATATGCGGCATAATTCTGGGCTGTAAGGTTTGGTCTGACAATCACTCATTACAACTTCTTGCAGGCCAGTCACGTTGCATGTAGTGCTGCTTGTCTGCTCGACTATCCCACAGACAGAGGAAACATGCCATGTACCACCAGATGAAAAAGAAATTTAATTGTGAAAAATATATGTAAAAAAACACGGACATATACTCTTTTCCTTTGCGTCACGGCGGACATTTAAATGGCCGGCGAGCACGTGGGTGTATTTAAATGCATCGTAAGGGCATTAAAACTGACCGAAATCTTTTCTGTGACAGTTACCACATCACAGGCTTCTGAGAAAAGTTAAGGCTCATGGTATCGAGGAAAGCTATAGTCTAAGTAATTAACATTGTAATTTTCGTCATTATCTACTACCTCGAAGACTTTCCTAAAAAACGTTAACAGATTTGTTAGACAAGATTTCCCTTTGTAAATCCACGTTGAGAGTCGTAGATTATTATTTTTGTTCTAAATGCGATTGGATGTTATTTGCTATAATTGATTCAAGAAATTTCCCCACTACTGACGTCAAACTAATCGGCCGGCAAATTGACGCTGATGCTCTGTCTCCCTTTTTTAATATGGGCACAACATTTGCCTGTTTCCACAAGTCTGACACACCTCCCGTGTCTTATGATTTTGTAAATGAATTTACTCAGTGTCCGCTAATCTGTTCCTTAAACTCTTTGAAAACTCGAGTGAAAATTTCATCCATCCCTGGGGATTTTGTCTTCTTTAATTTATTTATCTTCTTAAGAACATCCTCTTTTCTGATAGTGATGTTCTTTAATTTCTCTTCTTCATTTCCCTTAAATATCAGTTCCACCTCTGGCATTTCCTTTTGAATTTCTTCTGTGAAAACTGATAATACGTAGCTTTTTAATGCTTTGCATATTTTCTCACTGTCATCGATCACTTTCCTTCTCTGTGACTTTAAGGGCCCCACTTTGTCCTTGACCCTTGTCCTATATACCTGGAAAAATCCCTTGGGATTTGCCATGGATTCTCTTGCTATCTTGATTTCGTAGCCCTTCTTTGTCAGCCTTACATTTTTCTTAACATTCCCAGATAGTTCATTACACTGCCCTGCATAGTTTTTGAGGTTTGTGTATTATTAAGCTTTTCTGGGTGTATTTTGCATGCTGATCTCAAAAATGTTATCCATTTTGCTCAATCAGGTCAGAATTTTGTGCTATAGCATTTTAAGCGGAGATTCAGGTAAAATATTGGCATTTTTTGCTCAAAATGGGGTCCTCATATTCGTTCCTTAAAAAAATCATCCGAGACATTGGCAAGCTTCACAGAAAAGATTTCGGTCAGTTTTAATGCCCTTACGATGCATTTAAATACACCCACGTGCTCGCCGGCCATTTAAATGTCCGCCGTGACGCAAAGGAAAAGAGTATATGTCCGTGTTTTTTTACATATATTTTTCACAATTAAATTTCTTTTTCATCTGGTGGTACATGGCATGTTTCCTCTGTCTGTGGGATAGTCGAGCAGACAAGCAGCACTACATGCAACGTGACTGGCCTGCAAGAAGT